>NC_137135.1:11557907-12085407 GCF_949319135.1 Squalius cephalus | reverse complement strand
AGTTAATTTTCCACACATGTACAGATGTCCTATATGTGCATCAAAGTATGAAATGAGCATGTGGTACAAGACAAACGACTGCCGATGCCAAATATATCTTATGAAAGAGCCAACACCAACCATCGCATCACTTCAGAATGGGAATTGATGTCATCCCTCAACCGTTCACTGGCTTGGCTGGCTGCAATAAAACAGTCTCGCATTGAAAACACATTAGCTCATGATTTACCATTTAGGGAAAATGACAGTCTAGTCTTTATTTGACTGGCCCTAAATAGACAAATGACTGTGTCCATGATGGGGAGAGAAAGCGAGCGAGAGATATATGAAAGAACAAAAGGCAGTCTTGCTCGTCTCGTGTTTTTTTTTTTTTTTTTTCAGAAGGACTGATGGAATGGAAAGCGAGTTTCGGAAGGGCTGGCGGGTCCAATGTGTCCTCCAGGGCACCGTGGTCAGCTGCACCCCACTGACTAGCGTTCAGACACGGACGTGTCCCCTGCTGACACTGCCCGGGTCCACATTGATCCTCATGAAATCAGGAACCATCATCTGTGACTGCTGTGCTCTGGGGGAGAAGGACTGAGGGATGGACTGATGTCAACAGGCTTTCTCTGTTGGCCTACATGGAGACTAGCGGACGGCCTGAAATAAATAGCCCCTGAAGTGATGGGAAGTGTATGACTGTGCATATCAAGACTGGACAGAAATATAGAGCAAATGCTTTTAACGAGCATTTCACTCTTTAGGCCAGTTCACACTGCACTGACAGACGACTAGACACTTTTTCGGGGTTTGTAGGATCAGTGCGTCACGCCTGTCGGTTGTCTCTCGTCTCGCGGTTTCGCAGATTGAACATGATGAGTCGGCGTTGTCTGGGAATTTCTGGGAAGTGACGTACTGGAATCTGGAGGTTGTCTGCATCGGTTGTGCAGTGTGAATTGTTTTTTTGTATAAAAAGTTCTTTATAGAACCTTAAAGGATTCTTTCAGGTGCTTTATCTATAGAACCTTTTAGGTGTTCCCATAATGGGATCATTTAGTATAATTTAATTCTATTGTTTGAATTATTTATTTTTTTAATTTTAATCACATTTTTGTGAATTAAGCAGCTCGTTAATATACTTTATCACTAGAAAAAAAAATAAATAAATATATATATATAGCCCATTAATCATAAAAACATTATGCAATAATTTAATACATTTCTCCTTACCTTATGAACCTATACGGAAATGTATTTACAATATATTTATTTCATACTAAGTATACTACAAATCGATTAACATACACTATATTGCCAAAGGTTTTGGGACATCTGCCTTTACATGCACATGAATTTTAATGACATCCCATTCTTAATCCGTAGGGTTTAAAATGGAGTTGGCCCACTGTTTGCTGCTAAAACAGCTTCAACCCTTCTAGGAAGGCTTTCCACGAAGGTTTAGGAGTGTGTTTATAGGAATATGTGACCATTCTTCTAGAAGTGCATTTGTGAGGTCATGCACTGATGTTGGACAAGAAGGCCTGGCTCATAGTCTCCGCTCTAATTCATCCCATAGGTGTTCTATCGGGATGAGGTCAGGACTCTGTGCAGGCCTGTTGTGAAAATAGGCAAAAGCATGATGCTAACATACTTTTATTAAAGATAGTAAAAGTTTTGTTAGTATATTTGCAATGTACTATTGAAAAAGGGAATATTTTTCAAATACAATGAAGTATACTTTTTTCACACTGTTCTTGAGTTAATCTGAAGGCCACACACAGTTTGGAAGTCTGTATGACACACTGTGCGCCAGCATGCGCTGACCCCGCTCTGTGATTTTACGTGGCCTACGTAGTTGCTGTTATTCCCAGTTGCTTCCACTTTGTTATAATACCATGCATAATCGTGAAATTTCCTCACTACTAAATATTACACAGTGAACTTTTACTTTTTTTTATTGAAAAGTTCACCGTGGAATATTTAGTAGTGAGGAAATGTAACGAATGGACTTATTGCACCTATCACGGTACCACACTTGAATTCACTGAGCTCCTGAGAGTATCCCATTCTTTCACAAATGTTTGTAGAAGCAGTCTTCATGCCTAGGTGCTTGATTTTATACAACTGTGGCCATGGAAGTGATTGGAACACCTGAATTCAATGATTTGGAAATATAGTGTATTTACGGACATATACTGTAGTTTGACACTTACTGATATAAATGTTATAATTAAACTTTATTTGGAGTACTTCTTTACTGCACAATGCACATTTCCTGATTTTAAGCCTATTTTTTTTAATATCACTATTATTAAGATATTATAATTTATAATATAATTATTTAAATACAAGATATTTACTTAAAGTATACTTGCAATGGTTCCATTTCAGCACAATCAAATATACTTAAGTATATCTTTAGTTGGACCTCAGCACTATTTCAGTATATTTTAGTATATTTATTTTTCACTAGGGTGAACATAAATTTTTTTTTTGCATGAAGGGTTCTTTAAAATTGAGTCAGGTACTATAAAGCCTCCTGAGACCCATAAAAAAAATTAAAAAAAAAATTAAGATTTAATATTTTTTCATGTCATTACATTGGTTAGACTAGAGCATAAGAGACAAATCCTCAGGACACTGGCTCCCAGTTACATTTTTTATTTAAAATTATTTTTACTGGTATATAAAACAGATTTAAACAATAACTACAAAATATGATCATGTTTCCATAGGTGTGATACATCTGATCACTAAATTAATGTCATTCTTGTTTAAAGACCAAGGAGAAGTTGTTGTCATGGTGAAACCTCCAAACATTTCGTATCTCTGAAAAGCTCTTCAAAGGACATCCAGACTTAAAACTGTGACATATGGTGTCAGAGAAATGCACTAAAATATAGAGGACAAAAGTCTATTCCCTGGAGGATAGAACTCAAATATTAATATTAATTTTTTTTTTTTTTCTTCTTCTAAATGTGACTTTTGTCCTTACAGTCTATATGAAGTCAAAATTGACCTGTGTTTTTAATTTCTTGTTTTTTTTGTTTTGTTTTTTTCTCACTTATTTGTTGCTCAGATATTACTGGTGCTCAACTATTAATAATGGTTCTTATTATCATCAATGTTGAAATCAATGTTTTCAATGAATTATCATCAATGTTTTTGCTGCTTAATATTTTTCTTTTGGAAACCGCAATATTAACAGGAAAATTTGATGAATAGAAAGTTCAAATGAACACTTATTTGAAATGTAAATCTTTTGTAACATTATAAAATTATTTAATGTTACCTTTGCTCAATTTAATGTGTCCTTGCTAAATAAAAGTATACATTTATGACTTACTGCAAACATTTGAGCATCACAGTTTCTACAAAAAAAAAAAAAAAATCTTAAGCAGCACAGCTATTTTCAACATTGATAATCATCATTACTGCACCACTGTGTTTAAATTATATATATATATATGGACTAACCGTTATATATATTTTATTTATACACACGACACAGACACAGTACAATCCACATGGGAAAATCTCAGAGTAAAACTGGGAGTTGTGAAAAATATGATACACCTGTGTTTTGCCAGATGAGAAGTTTATCTTTTACTCTTTTAATTCCTTTTATAACTGCTTTAACTAACTGTCACCGTCCTGTTTGCCCTTTTATATTTAAAACAATAATATCTTAACTTAAACCTAAATTAATATTGACAAACTATATATTTTTTGAAAGCTTACAATCTCTAGTTTTCATATTTGGTAGCTGTTTTTTTACAGAAGAGCAGTAATTTATCAATTTGCAATAAGAATATTTTATACTCATAGGCGTGTTCAGGCCTTTATTTTGAAATAGTGATAAACATGAAAAATCATGAAAGATTGGTAGAAACCTCAGTTTGTTTTCATGCCAAGAGTTCAAAAGATAACACCAATTCAATTTTTTGAGAGAAAAAAAAAAAGGTCTGAAAATGTTTTAAATAAATATATATATATATATATATATATATATATAAAAAAAGGATTCTCAATTTTTTGTGATGCGGCTGCGAGCTATAACGCACGTACGTGCTCTTTTTATGTGTTTATTAGAGGTTGAATTCAAATCTAATACTGCCAAACCACACTTCTGAATAAAATGTCTACTTCATAAATTGTATGAAAATTATGGAAATACATGGTTCAGATCACTGAAAACATATGAAAATGGAGGCGCCCTTATATGGTCAGTAAGGAAGCGTGGCTGTCCACCTAGTGAAAAAGTTTGCGCCCAAACAAAATCTTACTGAAAACTCCTTTTTTTGAGATATCAACCTAAAATTTGGAACACAACTTGTTAAAATTTTTGGCTTTGCTTTTCTTGCAGTTTTAGAGTAAAATATACTTTGTAAAATATATATTTTACATAAAATGTAAATAATTATATTTTTACACTGTACATTTTCATAAACTCTCATAACTTTTCATACTCTCTCATAAGTTTTTTTTTCGTTTTCTTTTTCACTTTCATGACATGACATGACATTACACAGGTCTATATTCCAAAGCATTCTTGAATTAAAACCATTTAAAGGGATAGTTCACTTTGAAATGAAATTTTGGTATGTTTTAGCTTACCTCAAGGGCATCCAAGATGTAGGTGTCTTTGTTTCCACAGTAGTTTCAATTTTGATATTTTTAGGTCAAACCGTTCTTGTCTGTCAGTATAATGCAGGTCTATGGTCACTATCTGAAAGAGCATGCACAGAGAAGTCCAAATTAAACAATTCCCCATCGTAAGTACACGTTGATGGCCTAAGACACGAAACGAGCGGTTTGTGTGAGAAAACGAACAGTATTTATATCGTTTTTACCTCTTGTACACAACCACATCCAAGTGATCTGAGGGTGCGCGCGCTTCCTGGTGTGTGAAGTGTGCGCGTTCTGGCTTAGTCTGCGCAAGCGCCGGAAAGTGTACAAGAGGTAAAAACGATAAATACTGTTCGTTTTCTCACATAAACCACTCGTTTCGTGTCTTAGGCCATCAATGTGTACTTAGGATAGGGAATTAATTTGGACTTCTCTGTGCATGCTCTTTCAGATAGTGACCATATACCTGCATTATATGACTGACAAACAAGAACGGTTTGACCTAAAAATTTCAAAATTGAAACTACTGCGGAAACAAAGACACCTACATGTTGGATGCCCTTGAGGTAAGCTAAAACATACCAAAATTTCATTTCAAAGTGAACTATCCCTTTAAGTTTGTGAAAAAAAGTGGGGTGACAGCTAAGTGGTTTATTTCCCATGCTTTTATTTTGTGATTATTTGAATTCCTTTCTGTGTAAAGCACTTTGAATTGCCATAGTGTATGACATGTGCTATATAAATAAACTTGCCTTGCCTATTTTTAATATATTTTAAAATAAAGCAATACAGCCCAAGAGCCATGGTTTACAGTGAAGCCATGGTTTTTAGGAAACCGCCAAGAGGGTTTTATTTGAAAATATCTTAGAATAGAACAGTTATTTTAAACGGTAATAATATTTTACAGCATTGCTGTTTTTACTGTATTTTCAATCAATTTTAAGATACTTTTAAAAACATTATTTTGGATTATTTTGTGTTTATATGTTGTCAGAATTCAATGGCCATCAATAGAGAAAGATGATTTGCAGGGTCCCGATTGTGGTTACTGCATCTACCAACTAACCAGTCAAACCTTGACCTCTTGCCAACCACCTGTAACATCCACATTTTTATAGCCACATTTGATACAATCCATTCTAAAAGTCCCATCAGGTTATAAACGTAAAATTGTTTGAGAATAGCATTTCTTGTTGACTGAACACAACACAACACTTGCTCAGTTAATTCAGTAGTTAAAAGGTGTGAATGAATGCCTGTGACCTTTCCATGATTTCCCACTTATTTGTTGATTACTGAATTGTTTTTTTTTTTTTTTTTTTTTTTTTTTTATTCCATAAAAACCTTTTCAACCCCCCAACATTCAAATATGAATTATACCTCAGGACCATGCAAAGCTATTACAAAGCAGTTCCTCGAACATCTAATTGACAAGGTATTAATGCATATTCCACCATGGGCATCTGTAAACACATCAACATTGGCTACTTTCAGCAAACCACAGATTATTTTTTTTAAAAAAGACACATTTTCCCTCAACGTCAAGGTATCCAGAATCGAAATCCTTTGTACAGCTGTTACAATTTGGGCTGTGAAAAGCACTCGCCTCATTTTTTATAAAGCAGCTGCACTTCAAATGACTTATTCACTGCCAGAAATGGGGATTTTTCGCCAAGCTTCCTGCAGGCAACTGCATTTTCCACGCTTTCAAAACTTTTTTTTTTTAAACGTCAGCATCGCTTTTCTTTTATTCAGCATAGATCTGTGTCAACATTTAGCTGACATGGAGGACTCAGATTTTCCTCTGACAGCATTAGAGAGCTAAACCCAAAATGTGTAAAGCGTGTACAATCGTTCTTTTCCAGTGCTGATGGATGTCGGTTTTGTGAGTCACAACAGAGGTGATACACCAGATTCAATGCAACAGCTTTGATCTTTGCAAAACCATCACCTGTTGTTTCAGACATGTACTCTTCTTGCTGTAATGATTTCCTTTTTGTTTTCACAGAGCCGCTAGATCACTCTATGTCAAAACGCTTATGGCTACAAATAATGACCATTACCCCTGAGGAAATCAATGAGCATGTGTTTAATGTTGAGTTAAAAGCCAATCGCTTGAATACACTATTAAGCCAGTTATGCATGAAGAGACCTAGTTCTTCACTCAAAAGAAATTGAGTTTCTTTCATATCGTCGTGCATATTACATTCCATAGAGTTAAAATAAGGTATTTTCCATGCTGTGCTCTTTCGTCACATTGGTTTCCAAGTCCTTCCAGAAAAAAAAAAAAAAAAAAAAAATGCAGACAGCAGCAATGAATGCACCATTGTGCTTCAGTTCATATGTTCAGATCATAACCCCAAGAAAAAGGCCTGCTTGCTATTGCCCTTTTACACAGGCTAGTAAATGCATTTCTTTTATTTGGGTCGATGATGGTTCTCCAAATCATAAGTAGAAAATAATGATTTCCGTGATCAAAGTTTATGGTTATAATTTAAGTGGAGCACTTCAATAACAGTTAAAGGCAAAAGCCATCACACTGACCATCTTTATCCCTGGACATTGAGGTCATTTCTTATGTCTGAGGTACATTCACATCATTTTCTCATCTCCATTACTGCCTGCACTCTCCGTGAACTTGACTTTTAGTGTAACTGCAAGCCAACCGCATCAATTTCACGTTGTTCCATTCATCACTCACTTTCTCCCCTCACTGTTTCCTTTTTCCTGAAAAAGTCTCTATGCTCTGTGCTTAAATGACTCAAGGTCAGATCTTACGGAGGATAACATTTCAAAGGTTGGCTGTCTTTTATTGCGCTGTTGTTCCATAGACAGTGTGAAAAGAGATGTGTTTGTGTTGGTTTATCTACTCTTGGGTCAGGTTGTATATATCATGGATTCTATAACACAAATTTGTTTTCTTTCATTACCAAAAAGATACAAGGTTAAAGGGATAGTTCCCCCTAAAATGAAAATTCTGGCATAATTTATTCACCCTCAAGTTGTTCCAAACCTGTACGAGTTTCTTTCTTTTGCTGGACACACACAAAATGTTGGTAATTTCTGCATGGACCCCATTGACTTTCATAGGTTTTTTTTTTTTTTTTTTTTTTTTTCTTCATACTATATGGAAGTCAATGGCGTCAACTCTCTGGTTACCCACATTCTTCAAAATATTTTCTTTTATGTTCAGCTCAAGAAAGAAACTCATACAGGTTTGAAACAACATGAGGGATGAGTAAATGATGACAGAATATTCCTTTTTGGGTGAACTATCCCTTTAAATACACAGTTGAACAATGATTCAGTATAACAGTTCTGCATGGAGGTGAAAATTTATATAAATTTCATCCATTTAAAAGAATTATGGCCATGCCTTTTTGCAGATGTCGCTGCGTACACTCGCAGATATATGGGGACACTGCACTTGTTTCCAGAGAAACGCCTTGGCAGTCGTCAGGACATTGACGACTAATTCCTATGAGGCAGTTTGTTCTGTGACAGTTGTGCGAAACATCCTGTCAGCTTCCAACACGGCTCATCATTAATGCCTAAATGATTACGCGGCCATGAAACAAATACATTATTCATCAAAAAGACACTGCAGAAGAAAGACTACACACAAAGATCTCGCCCCTAAATCTGACTCCAGACAATCATACACACACTCCTGCTGTTCTCAACACATGATTTACATCACGCCGAAAGCTTGTTTGTTCTACGGGCGCTGGGCTTGGTGTTAATGTCATTTCCAGCCTTTGGATATTTCTGTTTGCCTTGTCAGTGTCTGACAGACATTTTCTGGATTCCCGTGAGATGCGCACTAGTGCGTTTTACAATAGGAATATTTTGTTCTAAGTGTTGTTTTCATGCATTTAATTTGAATAACACCAGTAAGCTTGCAAAAGTTCCTGCATAAACAAAAAAAAAATGAATTACTTGCAGTGTTATTTTTATTTTTAGGTTTGAAATTGTTTTGAATATATATATATATATTTTCTTTCTGGAAGACAAAATCAATACAGTTTTGATTTAGAGGAGACTAAGAGCAAATTAAACATTTATTTGTGCCAAAAGAAAATACCATACATAGAGTTAACATAAGAAAGATTAGATCATAATATACATTTTAAATAATTATTCTTTTAGTCGGAATTATTAGGAGGATAACATAGCCCCATTAAAAAAAAAAAAAAAAAAATAGGAATAATGGGTATTTAAAAGAAAAGTGTAAGTGAGCTGTACATTATCATTATCTAAAAATAAATGTAATCTGTTTAGGTAAAATATATTCAGAGAAGCTGATGAATAAAACTAATATCAATATATATTATTTTGGTATCATTTTACAACATCGTACACAATTTGTTACACTTTACAATTTATTTATCTTTACATTAGTTAATGCATTAACTGACAGGAACTAATAATGAACATATTTTTGCAGAATTTATTAATGCGTTCATGTTAGTTCACTAATGTTAAAAGATACAAATTTTGATCTTAAAAGGCATTAGTAAATGATAGATAGATAGCTAGATAGATAGATAGATAATAATTAATACTTAATTTGTATTTAAAAAAAAAAAAAAAAAAAATCTGCAATGCAGTGAAACAATTGCTCCCGTTTTTCTCAGGCAGAGAGAAAAAGCTATGTGCTGAAAAGGCGTCATAACTCTAGCTTTTTACTCTTAACAATTTACAGCCTCCCCTCCTCTCTAATATCATTGCATGCTCTTCTATCACTTTGTTTGATTGCAGCTCTCAAGGCGTCTACAAGTGGGCTTGAATGGCCTCTTGATGGCTATTCTCACGCCGTTTTCCTCGCCGAATGTACTAAAGCATATGATTTTAATTATGGATCCAGAAGCTGAAATACTTGATGGGTCCATTTACATTCTCATTGCATCTTATGCATGCTTCATTTACCTTCTACAAGAATGGAGACGTTGTACAGGAACTACAGCTATCTGATCATTGATAATATGATAATAAAAACGTATGGCCTCTCAGGTACATGAGATTTTAGGTAAGTTAGACATATTAAATATGCTTGGTTAGCCAAGATATTAAACAAATACCTTTTTTTTAAATAAATACTATTTAACAATGCTATTTAATATACTGAACATGTAATTAACGTGTATTTTAAAGAATGAACAGTGTTGCCCTTCAGTGTTACATAATGCACCTAATAATGAGAGCAACTCAAGCAAAAAAGCATATCTTTGGCAATTTGCTGGAATATTCCAACGCTATCTCACGACCTATCCACACGAATTCGTACGAGTGAGTAAAACGTGGCGAATTCGTACGACCTCACTTGTACAAATTCGTAGGATTTGTCTAAACCCCAGTGATGGGTAGGTTTAGGTGCGGGGTCAGGGGTAGGTCATTCAGACGGATTCATACGAATTGGACAACTCGTAAAATAAGCATGATTTAGCAAAAATCTTCGGACAAGTGAGGTCGTATGAATTTGTACGAATTAGCCACCTCGTAAAATTCGAATTGCCGTGAGGTCAGGTTAAATATTCCAGTCACAGCCTTTCAAGAAAATGAATGTGCCTGCGGGCTGAGCAGTTACTCAAGAGATCTGGATACTGACTCAAAGCTCCATCATGAATACATCATTACAGTTAAATTTTTTTAACTTTTCTGAAAATCACCTATCCATAAACCAAAGGTGCAATGAGGGAAGAGGAGATTCATGTAGGAGAATTTGGAAGCTGCCTGAAAGCATAGCTAAGAACGGCTTGAGGACAAGCCCACAGCAGCCAACACCTAGCATCATTCCCATCGATTTGAATCTGGAGCCAAGCACCTTCAAACTGCTTGACATAATTCACTGCCAATGGCATCAAAGTACTGCAGCACTGCCGAGGCTCTCGGGCTTCAAAACTTTCTCTTCAATCAGTCAGTAGTCCTTTATCCCAACCTCCACACAGCAATAAGAAAGTTATCATAATGCTCTGGAAATATATATATCTGTAATGTATTCTCGCAGATCAAATTGCATGCAAAAGACTGATTGCACACTTCACAGACTTATGAATTTCAAATGCATAGGCAAAACTGCATGCACACAATTAAAAAAAAGCACATAAAGTATACTGGGACCAGCTGTATATGTAATGAACTCAATACATCAGCATCAATGAAACAGCCTCGCTCCCTCTCATTCTGCGTAAACCGATTACAGCTCACAATTTATTTCGAATCAAAGCATGACGTCTCCATCTAGAGCAGCAAGTGTTCTGCTGGTCAGGCCCCTCATTGATGTGCAGGGCATGTGTGGCTTTGCCCATTCTCGGCCACACCAGGAAACAGCCACACAGAGGCTCATTGTACCGCGCACTCCATTTGAAAGTGGATGAAAAACATTCTGTCACATCAAGCACTGTAGCAAGCGCACTCCTTTTTTTTTCCCATGGGGGAAAACATTTGCCTCACTTTGAAATCAAACTGCTCAGATAGGTTGCAAACATTTTTAAAAAGGTAATGAATTACGAATGAAATGCATATACGTGATGTACACGGAGTTTATGAATGCAGCAATGATACAGAGCCTTCTTTACATTTATGTAAACAAGCAAACACACAAATTCAAGAAATAAATCAAGAAATGCATAAACCCTATTTCTGTGCTGATAGGAAACAATACAAACTCGTCTGATTTGTGCTGCAGTAAACTGCTGCATCATTTTTCAAGTATTTAACTTGTCTACAAAAAGGCATATTTAGAAATTCAGCACTAAGACAACAGTATATCTCTAGCAGCCAATCCAAACTCATTTTAGCACCTTGGACAGCAACCATTATGTCCACAGTCAGAGACGATCTGATTTCAATTTAGAAATTAATGAGCGAATGCGCAAGGAATTAAAGATCAGATACTACAGCAAGCAAGTCGGTGTGCCACGATATGTAAAGAATATTCAGGCAAGTAAAAATGATCAAATCATTTAAATTTTCTCCACCATTTGTTCTTCACTGACAATGCTTCATTGCACAGAAACTAGGCAAATGCAAGTACCATATATGCTGAGCCTACACACACACACACACACACACACACACACACACACACGCACACACTGCCGTTAAAAGAGATCAGCCTTGCTGCAGAATACTGCACAATCCACATCCATCACAGAATGCATAGGAAACTTAATTCAATTTAAGCTGAAATCACCTGATTTTAGAGATGCAAAACATGAGAAACAATATCCTCCCAACACTAGAGTACCATTTTACTTTTTTACTTTTAATGCAATGGACAAATAATTCTATTTTACATAAAGAGTCTTAAAATACAGCACTTATAAAAAATTTGATTAGCAGAAAGCAGAGATAAAATTCTTCAAGTGCAAAGGCACTTCTGGAACCAGGAATTTGTGTTGCACTCACCATCCAACATGTTCTACAGGAATGTCATTTCAACAACCCTGTCGTCTGAGAGAAAATATATTTCATATTACAAAAAAGCATGGAGCTGTAAGCTATACATATTCTTGCGACAACTGCTACAGTCTTTATGTTTCAAGTAGAAGAAATAATTTAAACCTTAGAGAAAATAATATATCATCTTTAAATTGCGGGTATGTATACAGCCTCTAAAAAGAAGATGGAAGGCTTAGGTCTGTGGTGGTGGTGTTATTATTGTCTCTTGTGGTTGAATACACAGATGATACAGGTTTTACAGGAACTCAATCTTACAACTGACTCATCGCAGTGTGTTTCTCCAGAACTTCGAGGTAGTCTGGCTCGGTTTTAAGCTTGTTGGATAGCAAAGGATGCTCGTTTTTGGACTGTGCAGCATATTTTCTGGGGGTCCCGTAGAGAACAGTTTTGTTTAATCGATCCTGGTTGTGTCGCCGGGTGGTTTCGTAGGGTGGGATGAAGGATTTTTTGGGTAAAGTGCAAAAGTTATAGCTGAGTGGCCCGGATTGGGGCAGATCTTTTGCTCTCTCAACAATGTTCTGATAAAGCAGTTCCGGTTCACGGTTGGCACACGGTTGCTTATCAATGAACTCCACTGTGCTTATGGTGAAAGCTGGGCTTCGATCAAGCTCGTCCTTCTTGGGGTCAAGAGCGCTGAAGCTCAGCCCCTTCAGGTTCCGATAATAGGCCACCTGCTCGCTCTCCTTCTGCATGTAGATGGGGTTCTGACACATCTGGCCCACGGGCGGAGGGATGTAGTTATATACGTGGTTGTCGCTTTTATCCGCATTGGCATCTGCATTGTAAGAGCCATACTGCACTTGGAAGGAGTTCAAGTCCAAATGGTTATTGGTGCCTGAGGGAACGTTCTCCACTCCCTTACGACGTTTGAGGACAAACACGAACAATCCCGCCCCGAAGCACACAGACAGAATGAACACGACGAGCAGGCCCAAGATGAGAACGGACAAGGGCACCTCTGGAGGCATCTCGGGCATTCTGTCCGTAGGGGTCACGGAAGAAGAAGGGGTCGCCTCGGTGCTCGAGCTCACAGCAGTCGGGGGTTTAGTCACAGGAACCTCATCAGTCTCGGGGCAGATGGCATCATTTCGGAGGGAGCGCAAGAGCCGGCCTGCGTGTTTGGACGGCGAGTCACACGTGATCTCGTTCACCACTACGCTGGTGCTGGACAGCTCCATCCAGTTCTTAAGCTCCACAATGTCGCAGCTGCAGTCCCACGGATTCTCCTGGAGGTCGATCTGAATGAAGGCAGAGAGCTGGTCCAGCACGCCGCGCACTGGCAGATGGGAAAAATGATTGTTTCTGAGATTAAGCCTTGTCAGCATGGTACCTCCAAACACATTGTCGGGAAGGGATCTCAGCAGGTTATTATTAAGGAACAATAGCTGCAGATTGTTCAGCGAGTTGAAGGTGTGGGGTAAAATCTCTTTAATGATATTGTATTCCAGGTAGAGATATTGCAAGCTCTGCAGCCCAACGAATAAAGACTGGGACAGGATCTCAATGTAGTTGCCGTTCAGATAGAGCCTCCGTAAACTAGTGAGATTCTCAAAGGCTCCATCCTGAATGATTGCTATTCTGTTATTCCCTAAGTGCAGGAGCTCAAGGGAGCTGTACTCTGTCAGATCCGTTCTGTATATGGTCTGCAAATAGTTACCGGTTAAATGCAGTTTCTTTGGATACGACGGTTTGGGTTGAAGTTCAGAGATGTTCTGAAGTTTGCGCTCCTGGCAATTGATGTTTAATCCACTGTCGGGATTTTGCGACGTGCACACGCAAATTCCCGGGCATGTAATCGGGACAGGTGAGCGCGTCTGGTACACCATGATAGGCCCGAATACATGTTTATCTCTGCTGGACGTGACACGAGGAGTGGGACGGTATCTCATTTTGGGGGGGCGGGAGGCCTTGGGGGCTCTTGTCGGTGTGACTCGAGGCCGCAGGGTTGGAGACAGACCCTGATATTGTGAATCAGATGGGGGTTGCATCGCACGATGACTTGTGTCTCCAGGATTGCGCCTGGGGCAAAGGTCTTGCTTGATCAGCTGCGTGACGTCTTTGCCGTGCAGTCTGAACGGTGTCTCACACACGATATCCCCCACAAAGACTGAAATTGTATCCAGCCAGGCTTTCAGGGGTATCAAATCACAAGTGCAATTCCACGGGTTCTCTTCCAGCTGAATCTCCATTATTCCACCTATATGCTCTAGAACACCAGCAAACGGCAGCATCTTCAGTCGGTTTCCCCTTAAATCCAAATGCGTCAACATGACAAAGCGGAATATGTTGTTAGGTAGAGAGAGCAAAAGGTTGTCGTTGAGTATCAGGACTTTGAGTTTATTCAGTTTGTTGAAAGCCCCTGCCTCTATGGCACTAATGTAATTATAATCAGCTTGCAAATACTCCAAACTCTCCAAACCAGAAAAAGTGTCCTCTCTTATGATTTCCAAATTATTATTATTGAGATGAAGGCGCTTCAAGTTTTTTAACCCATTGAATGCCCCTGTTTTGATCTCCTGCAAGCCATTATTACCCAAATGAAGAGATGTTACATTACCATAATTGAAGAATTCATTCGGGCTTATCTTGGTGAGAAAGTTTCCATTCAGAAAGAGCTGGCTGATTTTGTTTTGCGGAGGCTGGAACAGACTGACCGTTGTAAAACCCTTGTTTTCACAATTGATATTCAGTGCGTTCTCCTTCTCCTCGCAGGAGCACCGGTTCTTGCAAATGTCTTTGGAAGTTTTGCGGCTGTCTGTCTTTGAAGGGAAACTGGTGACTGTTAAAACGCTCAGCAAGAGAATGTTGTTCAGCATTTTTACAGCAATAATGCCGAAAGCCCCAGCATTAATGTGCAAATCTCAAAACAGGCATGCTCAGCCCCAAAGAAGATTTCAAAAGGCGCACAGAAGCGCACAGCTGTCCTTTGACCCTCCTTAAATCCCAAAAGGCGGAATAGAGAAGGCATCCATCACCGAGCGCACTGTGAACGCTGCCGGACCGAACACATCGTCGTCCCTCGCAGTGACAGTGAAATACCGGGCTAATGAGCAAGCATTCATGCAGCAGTTTGAAGCGCATCCGAGGCACCACCGTTCCGAGTCTCGGAGCTTAAACTGTCCTTTTCACCTGCGGCGCGAGAGATATTCACACGAAAGCAACTTTACGCCTGTGATCCTGCATGGCGACAGTCAACTTGACGGTGCGTGATGCGCGGGATAACTGAGCGCTATGCGAGCGAGCTTCAGAGTGAGAGAGATGGACTCCGCGCTTGCTCACTCACTCCCACCAGGAGCGCGCGCCTATGCCCGTGTGTGTGTGTGTTTGTGTGTGTGTCTGCTGGATGAGAGTGAACGAGCTCTGTGTGGAATTCCGACGTCACCAGACATGAGTGAGTAGATGTGTTCCTTTCCTAGTCAAAGACATTATTTTTATGACAACAATAACATTTTATTGTTATTTACAGACGTGCACTGCTTGATAAAAGCCGTTTTAATATGGGATTTGTGTGGCCTTTTTGTTTGGTTTATTTTTGATATTGAATGGCATTTTATGTTTTATTTATTTTAATTAATTATTGCTTTTATCTGTTAATGAACTATTGCTGTGGGTGTTCTAACGCGATTTGAACACTTTTTTGTTTTAAAACAGTTTTTAAGATATGCCTTCTTGGTTTATTTTCCTTTAAATAAACCAATATTGCATAGCCTTTTATCGTGTAATAATAATAATAATAATAATAATAATAAAAATAAGAAGAGAAAGAACATTCATTTGTAGCACAAAAAGGTTAAATGAGAAATAAATAAACAGAATAAAATCAGATTTCTGTGCAGCTTCTGTAAGTAAAGTTTCTGGTTGTATAACAAAAGCAGCTGTTCTAATCATAATCGGCCACTAGGAGGCGCAAATAGCTCCAAATATATATAAAACATACATTTGCAGGGGTAAAGACAGCGTCAATAAGGATCTTCAAATAATAAAAACTTTTATTTTCCCCATATTGCTTTGGTGTTTATTTTGCTTATCCATTCCTCTTGTTTATTTATTGACTGCTGTAACGAAATTTGAGACTTAATTCATGAGTCATATTAAGAACCAGCTTAAATTGCAATTACAAAACACCAGCTTCAGGCATAAAGTAATCTGTCATAAATTATTGATTTGCATGCTGCACACTGGCAATAACAATCATGATAGATAGCCAAGAAAAGGAGGACGATATGCCCAATGCACTAAGGCCAAACTCAGCCAATACTGGATTCTGGAGAGCATTGTAACACCATCAGTTTTCAACCCATTAGAAATGATAATAAATGAATGATAAGAACATACTCTGAAGTAATAGCAGCAGTTAATATATATTTCAGTATTCTTATATTTATTTAATATATTAATTCTAATAAATCATAATTAATTATAATACAATTATTATATCACATTTGAGTTAATCAAATAAATAAGAAATATATATATACTGTATATATATATATATATATATATATATATATATATATATATATATATATATATATATATATATATATAGCAAATTATCTGTATGAAATATTAATAATCAATAATAACTGGTTACAATTGATTATATGGAAGCCCGTTTCCGCCACATTGAGTAAAAATAATAAAGATTCTTTAAGTCATAATAATGAGAAACTTTCTAATGACTTATCATCTCATAATAATGAGAAACTTTCCCGTAATAATGAGAAACTTTCTCATAATAATGACTTAACATCTCATAATAATGAGAAACTTTCTCGTTATAATGACTTATTTTCTCGCACTTCTACGCATGCGTAAAGCAGCGGAGCAGAAGGGCGTACCATGCTATAGCGACATCCCCTGGTCAAAGCCGTGTAAATGCATCACAGCAAACATGGCACACTCTGCAGTGAATAACATTAATGATAAATGATCAGTATATGAGACAGGCTTCCATACTAGATAGTCTTTTATTCATTTAATATTCATTTGTATGTTTGTGTATGAACAAACAGCAACACAGAAGGGTGATCCATGGATTTGAAATAGATGGAGGAATGATAAGACAGCACATCTTTCCAAATCTGTTTAAGAACACTTCATCTGGAAATCTGTGTAAGGGTCCGTTCATACAGAACGCGCTTTTTCATTGCTTTTCTAGGCATACGCGCACTAGACGGACGTTGCGCTCGCTCTTCTGCAGCGTCTCGCGCAGCCTGGTTAACGGTGCGTTTCCACTGGCGCGTTGCGAGCGGAGCGGAGCGAGCGTTTTCAATTCATTCCTATGGAAGTTGAGCTTCACGCTCGCGCAGTGCATTTTGGGATTGCCAGCGGACCGGAGAAAGCGTTGAGAGCGACCGAGAGCGTCAAAAAGGTTGGGCAGTTTTTGACTTTATGCAAATATCAAGCGAAAAACGCGGTCGGCAGCCAATTGCTGTGAGGTTCGGGATGTGACGTCTGTTTTGAGAGTTTAAAAATATGCAAATTGTGCTGGAGTTTATGCTGGATTTAGTGCGTAAATCATTTTGTTTACAAATTAGACGCTTTGCAGTTGTTATATATGTTAAAGATTTTATTTTGGATGTGTTCATTGTGAAATATTGGCTGAGTTAATAAAAGTTTATCAAATTGAAAAGATATCTTTGCTTGGTGCATTTGGAAACAAAGCTGGTCTATTTTCTAAATGTAATCGCGTGAATCTTTAATGATTATACTGTGTGTGTGTTGTAAAAAACTTAGATTAAACACACTCGCAACAGACACACCCCAAAGCGGAGACGTTACAGCGTTGCCAGCGGCACTGAGCGGACTTTTGCCGCTGTAGTGGAAACGCACCGTTACGGTGCGTGTCCACTGGAGCGGTGCGAGCGGAGCGGAGCGAGCGTTTTCAATTCATTCCTATGGAAGTCGAGCTTCACGCTCGCGCAGTGCATTTTGGGATTGACAGCGGACCGGAAAAAGCGTTGAGAGCGACCGAGAGCGTCAAAAGGTTGGGCAGTTCTCGACTTTATGCAAATATCAAGCGAAAAACGCGGGAGCCAATTGCTGTGAGGTTCGGGATGTGACGTCTGTTTTGAGAGTTTAAAAATATGCAAATTGTGCCGGAGTTTATGTTGGATTTAATGCATAAATCATTTTGTTTACAAATTAGACGCTTTGCAGTTGTTATATGTTAGATTTTATTTTGGATGTGTTCATTGTGATTATATTGGCTGGGTTTATAAAAGTTTATAAAACTGAAAGGATATTGCTTGGTGCATTTGGAAACAAAGCTTGTCTATTTCTAAATGTAATCGCGTGCATCGCTGATGATTACACTGTCCGTGTGTTGAAAAAAAACTTCGATTAAACACATTCGCAACAGACACACCCCAAAGCAGAGACTTACAGCGTTGCCAGCGGCACTGAGCGGAGTTTTGCCGCTGTAGTGGACACGCACCGTTAAAGCCCAATTTATACTTCTGCGTCGAACTTACGCCGTAGCTACGTCGTAGGCTGTGTGTAGCGCGCGTACCTTTCGGCGTACCCTGACATGCACCTCTCCAAAAATGTAACAACGCGTCAACTCTACACGGACGCAAGCGCTGTGATTGGTCTGCTAGGACCGCTCCCTCGGGTTTCACATGCTCCCTCTGCGCGCCTCAACGCGGACAACGACGCAGAAGTATAAATGAAAACCAACGCGTTGCCTACAGCGTAGAGGCTCCGGCGTAGGTCCGACGCAGAAGTATAAATCAGCCTTTATACTCGACGCGTCCGCACGAGCGCGAAGGTGCGCGCTGCAAAAATGACGTCATTGCAGTGTGGGCGGTCGTGCGCGTTGGGTTCGCAAGACCCAATTTCGCCTGGCGGTGTGTGTGACATTTTTTGTAACAACGCATGCGGCGCCGCAACCGAAGATGAACGACTTCGAGCCGAATCTGGCCGAGCTCGAACTTCTCACCACACCGGCACCAAGTTTGCACGTCTAAATGAGTTGCTTACATTTAAAAAAATGAGCATACAATAGCATAAATAGTATTTTTAATGAACATAAAGGTCCATGTTTAATAAAATTGTTCACGAAACTTAGGGACTGTTCGTTATTTATTTAAGGGGCCACCGGAGGAGTTTTGAGATCTGTTGTCAAAAAAGACATGACCCTCCCTTCGCCAGCAATAATTTTTTCTATGACCCTCCAAAATGATTGTGAAAAAAGGCATGACCCTCCCCGATAATTTATTGATTAGCCTAATTCTGTACTGGTTTGCGCTTGGCAAAGATGTTCAGATAGCCATTGTTTGTTTGTTTTTTAAACCATAAACTCTTGCTTTCTCATCTGGCTGTAACGATAGACCAAACCTACGATTCGGTTCGTATCACGATTTTTTATTTTAGATTTGAAAAAAAAAAATCATGTTTTCGGTGCTGATGCGGTGTGACTCGTTCAACATGTGGGTGGCGTTGCGAAAAAAGCATCTAAAAGCTGCACAAAGAACCGGCAAAAGTAATGATTGTTAATATGTCATATATAGCTAGACATTTTAATTGTTTTTAATAAACAAGTGTTTTCTGTGTCTACTGCAAAGATGAAGTTGACGATGCGTCGCGATCTTCTCAGAACGCGCCAGAGAGAAATGCACATTTCATAAGGAGAAAGCAGTCTGTTTTCCTTCGTTTTGAATTGTTCTGCATGTTTAAAAGTAGAAATTTCAAGCTTTCTATATATTTCTCAGGTCTTTGAAGCAAGTAGCATACCTTACGCTGAGTCTCGGTTCATTTATGAGACAAGAGTCCAGTTCACTCGCCCGCGCCTCCGTGTCATGATTATCTATTTTCTACTATATTTAGACTACTTCTTATTTATTAAATCCAGATGAAACATTGATTAAAATTAAGATAAAATTAATAAAAAAACGAAATTCACTTTAAAGAAAGGCTTTGTGCTTACTGTTTGAGGTCTCTGTGCAATTTTTAAAGTCGCTTCAGAGCAGTCATGTCCGTGCGTAATTGAGAACTGTCACGTCCGTAACATTTTTTTTTTTTTTTTTCACATAAATACAAACACGAAAAATAAAATAAAAATAATATAAAATTTAATTTTCTGTGGAGGCCGGTCTTTATTCATCCGGTGGGTATATATATTTTGGTTTGCACAGTGTAATTTATAGAATTACTAAAAATATTTTGCCACCTAAAAGTTAAAGATTTTTTTGTGTCACGTCACATGTGTATTCCCCTCATATTAAATATAAAACACATGTGTAGACTGATATTTTTCTAATGTCTTGACTCCTTTCAGACGTTTCAAATAAATGCATTTTCTGAGAATTTTTATTTTAAGTTTTGACTGCAAATGTCACGTCCATTCACTGGAATCGCCCAATTTTAACGAATTTATCCTCAACTAGTTTTTGTGGTGTAGGTCTATGTATTTTATGTTAACTTAAATAATAGCCTACTAATAGTGATTTAAAGATGTGGTAGCGCTGCGAAGATCGCGAGTCGTCAACTTCATCTGTCTAGCCCACTGACATAAAAAATAACTGTTTTATTAGCAAACAATTAAAATGTCTCCTGCTATATTAAACATATTTGCCTGTTCCTTACAAAACACTGACAGTGGGGTTTTTGCCGGTTTTTTTTTGTTTGTTTTTTTGTTTTTTTTGGAGCAGCTGCGGACAAATTATTTCGACACACACACACACACACACACACACACACACACACACACACACACACAATATTGATAAACAGGATTTTTTTTGTTGCTTTTTTAATACAATAAAAATTTCATTTAATTTATTGTTTAATAAAATTATAAGCCTATTATTTTTAGTTTATTAACAGCAACAACAGCTGTAAAGATGAAGTTGACGATATATACTCCGTATAGTGAACACGCCTATAGAGAGAAATGCACATCATTATAACCAGAGAGTAGCCTATTTCTTTTCGTTTTAAATTGTTAAAAAGACATTTCAAGCTTTCTTAAGATATATTTCATGTATGTGAGGCATATGCTGAGTTTCGTTAAGTTAGGATGAGATGCGCTCCTGTTTACGAGCAGTGCAAGTGACCACGCGGGCGCCTCTATGATTGTGTTGTCTGCTATATTTGGTATTTGGCAATTGGTTGATAAAAAAAAAAATATTAAAATTAAGATACAATTTATACAAAACGAAATTCACTTAAAAAAATCGTTTTCTGCAAAACAAAACTTAATTAAGTGGTCAAAATCATGTCTGACCCGCTCCATGTCTCTCGATATTGCGTCGTGTGTGCGGTTCACTTTTCATAATCAACATAGATGAAAAAATAACATTATTATATTTTAACAAAAATGAAACTAAATGAGCTTATTTAATGGTAACAACACAGTAGGCCTACAGTATCTGTATTTGTACAAATTGCTGCACATTCATTTTATTCTGAATTTTGCACACACAAGTTGAAATGCATTTGTTTGTGCATGCATGTAAAACATATCTGCAACATTTATCAAGTTCACTGATAATTATGCGTGCATTTATTAATTATTATCTTAATGAATAATGTAACAAGGACGAAGCATGTAAACTGTTTGTTTAGAATTTGGATCGATCATCGCTAATAGATCCGAATGAAGAAACGTACAAAACGTTTCGGTTACTCACGTAACCTCTGTTCTGTAACAAGGACGAAGCATGTAAACTGTTTGTTTAGAATTTGGATCGATCATCGCTAATAGATCCGAATGAAGAAACGTACAAAACGTTTCGGTTACTCACGTAACCTCTGTTCTCTCTAGAAGAGGGAACGAGTATTGCGTAGTTGCTACGCTACGGGAAAGCCTTTCTTTCTCGAGATACTGAAGCCAAAAATTATCCTTAATTTTTATAATCTTGTCAACGCAGTGCGGCAGCCTGCAGACCTAGGGCGAGCTACTAGCGTGCCCATTGGCTGCCCTGCGGCAACTGCAGCAGCCTACCGCTGAGCCCTTGGCGTGACGTCACGACCAATGAGCGCGCTTGGCGCGCTTAATGCGTCACAGCCCGCGAAAAGGGGTGTGGCTTAGCGTATATAAACAGGGCTCGGAGGCTGCTTCTCTGGTTTCTGTTGCATGAAGCGAAATGAGCTCGTGGCGCCAGCACGGCGGGCTACGCAATACTCGTTCCCTCTTCTAGAGAGAACAGAGGTTACGTGAGTAACCGAAACGTTCTCTTACGAGAGGTTCTCTCGTATTGCGTAGTTGCTACGCTACGGGAACGCCCTTGTCAACGCCGTGCTCGCCCAGCATCCACTGAATGAGTCCCAGGGAGAGCCTGGGGAACGTGATAGCAGAGAGCCGGGCGGCCCAAAGAGGGCTAGCGCCGTACATAAGCACACACTAGGGGGTTAGGAGCGGCACGGCCGGTCCGAACTGACAATTCCCTGCATAGTGCAGCTCAACCAGTAGAGCTAAATCACACACCGTAGCCCGCGCACAGATAGTGGGCCGGCATACGCGAGACTTAGACTGATAACACTTTCGCCTGCAAGGCGGGAACATCCAGGTTGTAAAACCTAACATATATATATATAGCAAATTATCTGTATGAAATATTAATAATCAATAATAACTGGTTACAATTGATTATATGGAAGCCCGTTTCCGCCACATTGAGTAAAAATAATAAAGATTCTTTAAGTCATAATAATGAGAAACTTTCTAATGACTTATCATCTCATAATAATGAGAAACTTTCCCGTAATAATGAGAAACTTTCTCATAATAATGACTTAACATCTCATAATAATGAGAAACTTTCTCGTTATAATGACTTATTTTCTCGCACTTCTACGCATGCGTAAAGCAGCGGAGCAGAAGGGCGTACCATGCTATAGCGACATCCCCTGGTCAAAGCCGTGTAAATGCATCACAGCAAACATGGCACACTCTGCAGTGAATAACATTAATGATAAATGATCAGTATATGAGACAGGCTTCCATACTAGATAGTCTTTTATTCATTTAATATTCATTTGTATGTTTGTGTATGAACAAACAGCAACACAGAAGGGTGATCCATGGATTTGAAATAGATGGAGGAATGATAAGACAGCACATCTTTCCAAATCTGTTTAAGAACACTTCATCTGGAAATCTGTGTAAGGGTCCGTTCATACAGAACGCGCTTTTTCATTGCTTTTCTAGGCATACGCGCACTAGACGGACGTTGCGCTCGCTCTTCTGCAGCGTCTCGCGCAGCCTGGTTAACGGTGCGTTTCCACTGGCGCGTTGCGAGCGGAGCGGAGCGAGCGTTTTCAATTCATTCCTATGGAAGTTGAGCTTCACGCTCGCGCAGTGCATTTTGGGATTGCCAGCGGACCGGAGAAAGCGTTGAGAGCGACCGAGAGCGTCAAAAAGGTTGGGCAGTTTTTGACTTTATGCAAATATCAAGCGAAAAACGCGGTCGGCAGCCAATTGCTGTGAGGTTCGGGATGTGACGTCTGTTTTGAGAGTTTAAAAATATGCAAATTGTGCTGGAGTTTATGCTGGATTTAGTGCGTAAATCATTTTGTTTACAAATTAGACGCTTTGCAGTTGTTATATATGTTAAAGATTTTATTTTGGATGTGTTCATTGTGAAATATTGGCTGAGTTAATAAAAGTTTATCAAATTGAAAAGATATCTTTGCTTGGTGCATTTGGAAACAAAGCTGGTCTATTTTCTAAATGTAATCGCGTGAATCTTTAATGATTATACTGTGTGTGTGTTGTAAAAAACTTAGATTAAACACACTCGCAACAGACACACCCCAAAGCGGAGACGTTACAGCGTTGCCAGCGGCACTGAGCGGACTTTTGCCGCTGTAGTGGAAACGCACCGTTACGGTGCGTGTCCACTGGAGCGGTGCGAGCGGAGCGGAGCGAGCGTTTTCAATTCATTCCTATGGAAGTCGAGCTTCACGCTCGCGCAGTGCATTTTGGGATTGACAGCGGACCGGAAAAAGCGTTGAGAGCGACCGAGAGCGTCAAAAGGTTGGGCAGTTCTCGACTTTATGCAAATATCAAGCGAAAAACGCGGGAGCCAATTGCTGTGAGGTTCGGGATGTGACGTCTGTTTTGAGAGTTTAAAAATATGCAAATTGTGCCGGAGTTTATGTTGGATTTAATGCATAAATCATTTTGTTTACAAATTAGACGCTTTGCAGTTGTTATATGTTAGATTTTATTTTGGATGTGTTCATTGTGATTATATTGGCTGGGTTTATAAAAGTTTATAAAACTGAAAGGATATTGCTTGGTGCATTTGGAAACAAAGCTTGTCTATTTCTAAATGTAATCGCGTGCATCGCTGATGATTACACTGTCCGTGTGTTGAAAAAAAACTTCGATTAAACACATTCGCAACAGACACACCCCAAAGCAGAGACTTACAGCGTTGCCAGCGGCACTGAGCGGAGTTTTGCCGCTGTAGTGGACACGCACCGTTAAAGCCCAATTTATACTTCTGCGTCGAACTTACGCCGTAGCTACGTCGTAGGCTGTGTGTAGCGCGCGTACCTTTCGGCGTACCCTGACATGCACCTCTCCAAAAATGTAACAACGCGTCAACTCTACACGGACGCAAGCGCTGTGATTGGTCTGCTAGGACCGCTCCCTCGGGTTTCACATGCTCCCTCTGCGCGCCTCAACGCGGACAACGACGCAGAAGTATAAATGAAAACCAACGCGTTGCCTACAGCGTAGAGGCTCCGGCGTAGGTCCGACGCAGAAGTATAAATCAGCCTTTATACTCGACGCGTCCGCACGAGCGCGAAGGTGCGCGCTGCAAAAATGACGTCATTGCAGTGTGGGCGGTCGTGCGCGTTGGGTTCGCAAGACCCAATTTCGCCTGGCGGTGTGTGTGACATTTTTTGTAACAACGCATGCGGCGCCGCAACCGAAGATGAACGACTTCGAGCCGAATCTGGCCGAGCTCGAACTTCTCACCACACCGGCACCAAGTTTGCACGTCTAAATGAGTTGCTTACATTTAAAAAAATGAGCATACAATAGCATAAATAGTATTTTTAATGAACATAAAGGTCCATGTTTAATAAAATTGTTCACGAAACTTAGGGACTGTTCGTTATTTATTTAAGGGGCCACCGGAGGAGTTTTGAGATCTGTTGTCAAAAAAGACATGACCCTCCCTTCGCCAGCAATAATTTTTTCTATGACCCTCCAAAATGATTGTGAAAAAAGGCATGACCCTCCCCGATAATTTATTGATTAGCCTAATTCTGTACTGGTTTGCGCTTGGCAAAGATGTTCAGATAGCCATTGTTTGTTTGTTTTTTAAACCATAAACTCTTGCTTTCTCATCTGGCTGTAACGATAGACCAAACCTACGATTCGGTTCGTATCACGATTTTTTATTTTAGATTTGAAAAAAAAAAATCATGTTTTCGGTGCTGATGCGGTGTGACTCGTTCAACATGTGGGTGGCGTTGCGAAAAAAGCATCTAAAAGCTGCACAAAGAACCGGCAAAAGTAATGATTGTTAATATGTCATATATAGCTAGACATTTTAATTGTTTTTAATAAACAAGTGTTTTCTGTGTCTACTGCAAAGATGAAGTTGACGATGCGTCGCGATCTTCTCAGAACGCGCCAGAGAGAAATGCACATTTCATAAGGAGAAAGCAGTCTGTTTTCCTTCGTTTTGAATTGTTCTGCATGTTTAAAAGTAGAAATTTCAAGCTTTCTATATATTTCTCAGGTCTTTGAAGCAAGTAGCATACCTTACGCTGAGTCTCGGTTCATTTATGAGACAAGAGTCCAGTTCACTCGCCCGCGCCTCCGTGTCATGATTATCTATTTTCTACTATATTTAGACTACTTCTTATTTATTAAATCCAGATGAAACATTGATTAAAATTAAGATAAAATTAATAAAAAAACGAAATTCACTTTAAAGAAAGGCTTTGTGCTTACTGTTTGAGGTCTCTGTGCAATTTTTAAAGTCGCTTCAGAGCAGTCATGTCCGTGCGTAATTGAGAACTGTCACGTCCGTAACATTTTTTTTTTTTTTTTTTCACATAAATACAAACACGAAAAATAAAATAAAAATAATATAAAATTAAATTTTCTGTGGAGGCCGGTCTTTATTCATCCGGTGGGTATATATATTTTGGTTTGCACAGTGTAATTTATAGAATTACTAAAAATATTTTGCCACCTAAAAGTTAAAGATTTTTTTGTGTCACGTCACATGTGTATTCCCCTCATATTAAATATAAAACACATGTGTAGACTGATATTTTTCTAATGTCTTGACTCCTTTCAGACGTTTCAAATAAATGCATTTTCTGAGAATTTTTATTTTAAGTTTTGACTGCAAATGTCACGTCCATTCACTGGAATCGCCCAATTTTAACGAATTTATCCTCAACTAGTTTTTGTGGTGTAGGTCTATGTATTTTATGTTAACTTAAATAATAGCCTACTAATAGTGATTTAAAGATGTGGTAGCGCTGCGAAGATCGCGAGTCGTCAACTTCATCTGTCTAGCCCACTGACATAAAAAATAACTGTTTTATTAGCAAACAATTAAAATGTCTCCTGCTATATTAAACATATTTGCCTGTTCCTTACAAAACACTGACAGTGGGGTTTTTGCCGGTTTTTTTTTGTTTGTTTTTTTGTTTTTTTTGGAGCAGCTGCGGACAAATTATTTCGACACACACACACACACACACACACACACACACACACACACACACACACACACACACACACACACACACACACACACAATATTGATAAACAGGATTTTTTTTGTTGCTTTTTTAATACAATAAAAATTTCATTTAATTTATTGTTTAATAAAATTATAAGCCTATTATTTTTAGTTTATTAACAGCAACAACAGCTGTAAAGATGAAGTTGACGATATATACTCCGTATAGTGAACACGCCTATAGAGAGAAATGCACATCATTATAACCAGAGAGTAGCCTATTTCTTTTCGTTTTAAATTGTTAAAAAGACATTTCAAGCTTTCTTAAGATATATTTCATGTATGTGAGGCATATGCTGAGTTTCGTTAAGTTAGGATGAGATGCGCTCCTGTTTACGAGCAGTGCAAGTGACCACGCGGGCGCCTCTATGATTGTGTTGTCTGCTATATTTGGTATTTGGCAATTGGTTGATAAAAAAAAAAATATTAAAATTAAGATACAATTTATACAAAACGAAATTCACTTAAAAAAATCGTTTTCTGCAAAACAAAACTTAATTAAGTGGTCAAAATCATGTCTGACCCGCTCCATGTCTCTCGATATTGCGTCGTGTGTGCGGTTCACTTTTCATAATCAACATAGATGAAAAAATAACATTATTATATTTTAACAAAAATGAAACTAAATGAGCTTATTTAATGGTAACAACACAGTAGGCCTACAGTATCTGTATTTGTACAAATTGCTGCACATTCATTTTATTCTGAATTTTGCACACACAAGTTGAAATGCATTTGTTTGTGCATGCATGTAAAACATATCTGCAACATTTATCAAGTTCACTGATAATTATGCGTGCATTTATTAATTATTATCTTAATGAATAATGTAACAAGGACGAAGCATGTAAACTGTTTGTTTAGAATTTGGATCGATCATCGCTAATAGATCCGAATGAAGAAACGTACAAAACGTTTCGGTTACTCACGTAACCTCTGTTCTGTAACAAGGACGAAGCATGTAAACTGTTTGTTTAGAATTTGGATCGATCATCGCTAATAGATCCGAATGAAGAAACGTACAAAACGTTTCGGTTACTCACGTAACCTCTGTTCTCTCTAGAAGAGGGAACGAGTATTGCGTAGTTGCTACGCTACGGGAAAGCCTTTCTTTCTCGAGATACTGAAGCCAAAAATTATCCTTAATTTTTATAATCTTGTCAACGCAGTGCGGCAGCCTGCAGACCTAGGGCGAGCTACTAGCGTGCCCATTGGCTGCCCTGCGGCAACTGCAGCAGCCTACCGCTGAGCCCTTGGCGTGACGTCACGACCAATGAGCGCGCTTGGCGCGCTTAATGCGTCACAGCCCGCGAAAAGGGGTGTGGCTTAGCGTATATAAACAGGGCTCGGAGGCTGCTTCTCTGGTTTCTGTTGCATGAAGCGAAATGAGCTCGTGGCGCCAGCACGGCGGGCTACGCAATACTCGTTCCCTCTTCTAGAGAGAACAGAGGTTACGTGAGTAACCGAAACGTTCTCTTACGAGAGGTTCTCTCGTATTGCGTAGTTGCTACGCTACGGGAACGCCCTTGTCAACGCCGTGCTCGCCCAGCATCCACTGAATGAGTCCCAGGGAGAGCCTGGGGAACGTGATAGCAGAGAGCCGGGCGGCCCAAAGAGGGCTAGCGCCGTACATAAGCACACACTAGGGGGTTAGGAGCGGCACGGCCGGTCCGAACTGACAATTCCCTGCATAGTGCAGCTCAACCAGTAGAGCTAAATCACACACCGTAGCCCGCGCACAGATAGTGGGCCGGCATACGCGAGACTTAGACTGATAACACTTTCGCCTGCAAGGCGGGAACATCCAGGTTGTAAAACCTAACAAATGTGGAGGGGGAGGCCCAGCCTGCCGCTGCACAAATGTCATGAATGGGAATCCCGCTGGACCACGCCCACGACGAGGCCATGCCTCTGGTGGAGTGAGCTTGAATGCCCAATGGGCACTGCAGGTCTTTAGACGCATAAGCCACAGCAATAGCGTCCACTATCCATCTGGACAGGCTGTGTTTCGAGGCGGCGAGACCCTTGGTGCGCCCACCAAACGAAACAAAGAGCTGATCCGAGCGCCTGAAAGCGGCGGACCGTGAAATGTAGTTTCTCAACGCCCTGACCGGGCAGAGGAGATTACTATCGGCCTCGCTGCCGTGCGTTGGCAGGGCTGAGAGGGAAATGACCTGTGCTCTGAAGGGAGTGCTCAAAATTTTGGGAACGTACCCATGCCTCGGTCTGAGAATGACTTTGGAGTCATTAGGTCCGAACTCGAGGCACGCGGCGTTAATCGATAACGCGTGAAGGTCTCCCACTCGTTTGACTGAAGACAGTGCTATCAGAAAAACGGTTTTGAGCGTGAGGTATTTCATATCCACAGTTTCCAAGGGTTCGAAGGGATGCGCTCTCAGGGCCTCCAAGACCAGAGAAAGATCCCACATAGGAACCGCGGGGGGTCGCGGGGGGTTCATCCTCCTGGCTCCCCTAAGGAAGCGGATGACGAACTCGTTCCTTCCTAATGCGCGGCCCCGCTCTGAAACAGAGAGCGCTGAAATGGCCGCAACATAGACTTTGAGCGTGGAGGGGGACCTGCCCGCGTCCAGTAGCTCTTGAAGGAAACACAGTATTCGCGATACCCCACATGTCTGTGGATCGAGCCCCTTAGCAGTGCACCATCTGTTAAACACTGACCATTTCGACATGTAGAGCCGCCTCGTAGAGGGGGCTCTAGATTGTATGATCGTGTTCATGACCCCGTCTGGCAGATCAGCGTGTAATCGTTGAGGCTCCACGCATGCAGAGACCAGCGCTCTGGATGGGGATGCCATATCGAGCCGCGGGCTTGAGAGAGAAGGTCTCTCTTCACCGGTATCGGCCAGGGGGCTGAGTCTGCCAGCTGTATTAGATCCGGGAACCAAGCTTGGTTCTCCCAGCATGGGGCTATGAGGAGCACTGAGTGGCGCGCTTCCCTGATTCTCTCGATGACCTGAGGCAGCAGAGAGACCGGGGGAAAAGCGTACAACGGGCCGCTGGGCCAGGTCTGGGCCAGCGCGTCCTCGTTCTTCGAGAAGAACTCTGGGCAATGAGCGTTGTCTTTTGACGCAAAAAGGTCGACTTTCGCTTTGCCGAAACGGCGCCACAGTGACTGGACTGTTTGGGGGTGTAGAGACCACTCCCCAGGGGGAACGTTGTCCCTGGACAGTCTGTCGGGACCCTCGTTCAGGTGGCCAGGCACATGCGCGGCTCTCAGCGAGCGCAGAGGGTGCTGAGCCCACACGAGGAGGCGTTCCGCCAGGGTGCAGAGCGTCTTTGATCTGACACCGCCCTGGCGATTCACATAGGCCACTACCGATGTATTGTCCGTGCGGACTAGAACATGGTGACCGTGGAGGAATGGGAGGAAGTGTTTGAGCGCTTTCTCGACCGCGAGCATCTCTAGACAGTTTATGTGTAGGAGATTCTCCTGGTCTGACCAGCGGCCATAGACCGGTCTGCCTTCGAAGAGCGCTCCCCAACCTAGGTGTGAAATCACTCCCATAGTCACTCCCGTGAGATACCATTCGGCTGCCAGCCAGGGCTGCAGGGCTGAAATGCAGCCCTGATTCACTCTGACTCGCAAGCCGCCGGCCGCCCAGGCTCGGTGGGGCACGCGCGCTTTCAGCCAGCGTTGAAGCGGGCGCATGCGCAGTAAGCCCAGCTGGAGCGCTGCTGCAGCTGAGGCCATATGCCCCAAGATACGCTGGAATGTCCTCAGCGGAACCCGGCTGCCTATTTGGAGGGATGCGGCGAGGAGGCGGATGCGGCGCGCGCGCTGCTCCGACAGTCTGGCCGTCATAGCCACCGAGTCCAGTTCTATTCCAAGAAAGGAAATTGACTGACGGGGCGATAGCGAGCTCTTGGTCCAGTTGACCGAGAGACCCAGCTCCTCCAGATGGCTGAGAAGCGCTGTTCTGTGAGACACAAGTTCCGTCTCTGACTGCGCTAGAATAAGCCAATCGTCCAGATAATTCAGTATTCGCATTCCCTGTTTTCTCAGGGGAGCGAGGGCCGTGTCCATGCATTTCGTAAATGTACGGGGTGCCAAAGACAGGCCGAAGGGCAGGACTGTGTACTGATATACTCGACCGTTGAAGGCGAATCTCAAGAATGGCCTGTGACGGGGAGTTATCTGGATCTGAAAGTATGCGTCTTTTAGATCGAGAGAGATAAACCAGTCTCCTGGGCGAATCTGCGCGAGGATTTTTCTGGTTGTGATCATTTTGAACGGCCGTCTCATGAGGGCTTTGTTCAGATGTCTCAGATCTAAAATAGGTCTTAACGCTCCGTCCTTCTTGGGTACGAGGAAGTAGCGGCTTTAAAAGCCCGACTCGCTCAGAGAAGGATGAACCTGTTCTATAGCCCCTTTGCGCAGCTGCTTCGCTATTTCTGCTTGAAGCAGGTGCGCAGCTTCTGAACTCACTCTCGTCTCCGTCTGTGCTGTAAAGCGCGGAGGGCGACGAGCGAATTGAAGCGAATAGCCGTGTTTTATAGTATTCAGCACCCATTCTGACGCGCCCTGAATCGCTTCCCATGCTTTCGCATGCATAGCTAGGGGTCGAATGGTCTCTGGGTTCAGATCGCCGCGCTGCGCGGGATGGGGAACCTGTATCAGAGAGGATGGAGCGGCGTGCGCGCCGCTGGTGCTCGAACACGGGGGCTGGTAAACAGTATTGGCCGACTGAACAGCATTCAGTAGCTCGGTCCCATCGGATGGAGCGTGATCGGATGGAGCGGATGGAGCACATTTTCTACACTTATAATACTCTCGGCCTGAGCCGTTGTTGCCCGGGGTAACCGAGTGGCAGAGCGAGTTACGGGTAGATGTGAGCACAGAGTTGTGGGCACATTTACTACACTTAGTACTCGAGCGGTGTGTGACCGCTTTATGAGAGAGCGCTCTGAACGCGTTACCATGGGGACCGTGTTTGTGTGAAGCAGTGAGCACGTGGGAGTGGGCACATTTTCTACACTTACAACACCTTCGGCCGGAGCCGGAAAACCCGAATTTACACTCTTTCTGAGATTTATTTGGGCCGCCGTAAAAACGGCGTTTGTGTGCAGGCGAGCGAGTGGTGTTACTGGCTCGTTGGCTGCGGTGTAAGCTGCTGCAGTAGCCTGTACTGAGGGGACTGACAGAGCTGGGCGTTTTGATGGCGGTCCGGCCGCAGCGGGACTCAGCCATCTTTTCCTCCCTGCGGGTGCTAGGAGGACTTCGCGGGCTCAGACTTCAGCGTTATCTTGGGACGCGGACCCCGGGGGGGCGGCGGTCTGTGACGGCTGGTTGAGCGTGACCTAGGGCGGCCGCCCTGGCGTCGCTGCGAAGCAGTTGGTGGCCGAGACGAGCGCTGTGTGGAGCTGCGCGCAGGAGGCTGAGCTTGAGAGCGGCCTGCGGCTGGGCTCGAGCGGCGGGGCAGGAAGAGATTCATAGCCTGCGACGCCTTCTGTACTTCAGAGAAGCGGTCCACAATCCCGCTGACCGCAGGGCCGAAGAGGCCAGTGGGCGAGAGCGGGGCGTTGAGGAAAACAGCGCGTTCTGACTCACTCATATCCGCCAGCGTCAACCATAAGTGTCTGTCGATGACGGTGAGCGCGGCCATAGATCTGCCGATGGCTTGTGCAGCGGTCTTGGTAGCGCGGAGCGAAAGGTCCGTCGCGCTGCGCAGATCTGTTAAGGCTGTGTGATCCGAGCCCTTCTCGTCCAATTCGCGGAGGAGGTCGGCTTGCAGGATCTGGAGAACAGCCATCGAGTGCAGGGCGGAAGCAGCTTGGCCGGAGGCGGCGAATGCGCGGCCGGCGAGAGCTGATGTGGTCCTGCAGGCTTTGGACGGCAGGGCAGACTTTGAGCGCCATCTAGCAGACGGCGGGCAAAGGTGCGTTGCCACCGCTTCCTCAACGGAAGGGATGCCGGTATATCCTTTCTCGGCGGCCCCGTCCACCTGGGAGAGGGCCGAGGAGACAGACGAGCGGAGTCTAGCGGAGAAGGGCGCGTTCGACGACTTCGATAGCTCCGCGTGGAGCTCGGGCAGGAAGGGTGCTGACCTAGAGGCTGGCGCTTGGCGGCGGCTAGGCAGAAAACACCCGTCGAGTCGGTTTGGCGCGGGCTCCTTGGGTGGGGACCAGTCTAATCCCAGTCGGTCGACCGCTTTGGTGAGGAGGCGGATAAGCTCCGCGTCAACACTGGAGCGGGACCTGCCAGACTCTGGAGTCGAGGAGGCGGAGCGGTGAGAGCCCGACCACTCCTCGCTGTCCGAAGCAAGCAGAGAGCAGCTGTCAGCAGCGTCATCTGCTTCATCCCCTAAGGCGACGGCAGTGCAGGCAGTGGCCGGCCGCTGCGCGTCGGTGAAGGGCGGGGGAGAAGGAGAGAGCGAGGCTCGCGGGAGGGGCTCCGGCGAGCGCTCAGCTATAACCACCGGCTCGGGAGGCCTATGAGAGCGGCGTTTCTTCTTTCGCGGCCCTGAAGAGGCAGCCGGGGAAGGTGGAGGATCATCAAACATGGCGAGTCGAGCCCGCAGGGTCGACATCGGCAAGTCCTCACACTGTTCGCAGCCGCCCGTGGAGAGGGCGCGGGCTGCGTGGTCGAGGCCCAGGCAGAGAGCGCAGACCACGTGGCGGTCTCCGTCGCTGAGCGAGGCTCTGCACGAGCCACAGGATGAGCGAGGCATTTGCAACAACGCCTCGCGCTCTTTTAGATGCAAAGTGTGTCGCGGGGCGAACACACACACACATACAACACAGAGCAGTAAAAGGATATATTCGCCGGATAGCGAAGCAGGCAGGGAAAGCTGAAGGCGGCGAAGGCGGCCGGCGTCCTCAGGCTGAGATCCTCGGCGTGCTGGTCGCTTGATTCAACGGCGGCTTCCTCAGAGAGCAGCGATGCGAAGATCTTCGCTGAAAAGACAGAAATCAGAGAAGCAGCCTCCGAGCCCTGTTTATATACGCTAAGCCACACCCCTTTTCGCGGGCTGTGACGCATTAAGCGCGCCAAGCGCGCTCATTGGTCGTGACGTCACGCCAAGGGCTCAGTGGTAGGCTGCTGCAGTTGCCGCAGGGCAGCCAATGGGCACGCTAGTAGCTCGCCCTAGGTCTGCAGGCTGCCGCACTGCGTTGACAAGATTATAAAAATTAAGGATAATTTTTGGCTTCAGTATCTCGAGAAAGAAAGGCTTTCCCGTAGCGTAGCAACTACGCAATACGAGAGAACCTCTCGTAAGAGAACCATAGGCTATAGAAAATGGGTGGGCCCGGACCTAAATGCCCACCCGGGCCCAATGGTGGCGCCGCGGCTGGTGGTAGCCCTACATCTTACACATCGTGGAAACAAAATAAGAATGGAAACTAAAATATGCAGTATCGCCCAACAGCGCACATTCTATCAGCAGTTCTGGCGCCTCAGTCCCAATACTGTTAAACTCGACGTATACGTTAATTCACATCACATGTTAATGCAGCGGTAGAGTTACACTCACAGGACACTGTGCACTTAACAAAAGTTCATTATTTGCTCGTGCTTTAAAGCTTTGCCGGGTAAACATTTCTTTGGCATTCTGTTCTGACATGATGCACTTTTTCTAAGCGCGAACTGAAGCGCACACTGCCAAACAGCGCCAAACTGGATTTTTGTTGGGTCAGACCCATCTGATATCGAAGGGGGGCTGATAACGCGAGATCAACATGGAGCTAAATGGAAAAAAATAGCACCAAACAAGCCACTTTGAAATGTTGCTGTTTTAATGAATATAAAAGTTGGGTGACCCTCCCCCTAGACTAAAAAAAGTTGGATGACCCTCCCCTCAACAAAGAATAAAAAGACATGACCCTCCCCTATTTTCCTCCGGTGGCCCCTTCCATAAATACCGAACGGTCATGAAATGTTTAGTGAAATTAGAAAATATGTAAGAGATCGTTAATTTAGTTATGTTGTATACACATTCTCATATCCATATATTTTGTTTTATTGTCACGAGTAATAATCTCAGGGTTTACTGGGTTTTACACGATTCTTTTTGTAGTGTGGTATTGGTGGTGATGTACTGAAATAAACATTGTCACGTGTGTATAGCTTTCTTCTTCTCACCGCTGATTCCTGATGGTTTAGAGGACAATTACTCGAGTCGCCCCCTGTCGTTTCAAAGAATAGTACAACGGCGAGCGCGTCAAGTATAAACACCTCGTCCGTTTGGGGAGGTGCGCGCGCAGTCTGCGGAGACTCGCGCTGCGGAGCCAGGCGAAGGTAGGCCTATACAAGGCTTGACACGGCGTTCTAAAAACGCGGTGCTCAATTGAAAAGAAGTTCAGCTTTTAAAAGCACGTCTCGACCTTGCGTTTTCCCCCATTCCACTGCCCACTTAAGTGTAAATGTCCCCAAAGTCATAAACATCTTAAAGGTGATTTCTGTATTGATATCTTCCAGATGAACCTGCACATCAAATATACTGAAGCATCTGCAATACGTGTTATATTAACACACATACCCATATATTTTATGAAGATGTTACACTTAAACTTGACGAATAAATGTAATATTCCAACTTTAATCTGAGAGTTTTGTAAATTCATGTAACACAATTTCCATCGGTGTGCACAAGCAGGCGTCCTTTGTTACCATGGTAACCGTACTTCTTCTGCATTCCAATTTCACACATTTTCGTGCGCATGGAAAAGTATGGAAGATATAGGCCTACTGATGATTTTTAATTGATGTTATTTAATGATACTACAGATTGCACTTCGCAGATCACACTGTCTTTAATGAAAACAACTGTTTTGCAGAGCGTGCCATGTTTGCTGGGATGTATTTACACGGCTTTGACCAGCGGGTGTCCCTAGTGTGGCACGCCCTTCTGCTCCGCTGCTTTGCGCATGCGTAGAAGTGCGAGAAAATAATTATTACGAGAAAGTTTCTCATTATTATGAGATGTTAAGTCACTATTACGAGAAAGTTTCTCATTATTATGAGATGTTAAGTCATTATTACGAGAAAGTTTCTCATTATTTCGAGAAAGTTTCTCATTATTATGAGATGTGAAGACATAATTATGAGAAAGTTTCTCATTATAACGAGATGTTAAGTCATTATTTCAAGAAAGTTTCTCATTATTACGAGATGTTTAAGTCATAATTATGAGAAAGTTTCACATTATTTTGAGATGTTAAGTCATTATAACGAGAAAGTTTCTCATTATTATGAGATGTTAAGTCATTATTATGAGAAAGTTTCTCATTATTATGACTTAAATAATCTTTTTTTTTTACTCAACATGGCGGAAATGGGCTTCCATATGATTATGAATATTTGGATCAGTTAATATAATTAATTTACTGTCGTAAATTAATATTACAATCAATTAACCTGTTTGTCCCGTGAACACTCAGGATTAACTGTTTATTAACTCTAAGAAATGTACATTTCTGGGGCATGGGAAATGTCTTTCTTAATTTACAGTACTACTAAGAGCAGTAACCAAGATCTAAATGATTAGTGACTCCAGTTATGAGCTTGAGACACAGACAACTTTACGTGTGACATGAACAAGATTTTATTAACTAGTCTAAACACTTAAACTACTCTAACATACACACACATACATGCATACAGTTTACCAAGGGAAAGATAGCTGAAGCAGAATACAGGAAAGCAAGAAGTTATAGCATTGTTTGAAATTCAGCAGATCAACAGCCTTGAGCAAACCATCAGTTTAGTTCTAACACGTCCTTCTTTAACACTAGAACGGCCATGGCGGTCATTTTGACCGTTTTGAATTTTATATCTGCAATAACTTTGTTGAAAAAATAAATACAATCCTGAGGGTACCTGACTTTTCCTAAAAGTGTCTGTATTTTCATTTAAAATGTTTTTCATATAAATTACACATAAGGCAAAAAAACAAATGAACATATTTACCTATTTCGGCCATAGAGGTCATATTGACCGCACTGAATTTCGCGGTATTATTATAGGCTATAGGCAATATACACAACAATAAAATGTCGTAAAAAATACACTAAACATATTCAACAACAAATCATTTAAATGTAATGATATTCAGAACAGAACAAGAATGAAAAAATAACTATAAACAAGCCAAAATGAAATACTTTATAAGCGAAAGTGAAAGTAAGGGGCGTTAGGCTCACGTAACTCTCTAGGCTAATTAGAATCAAAATGTTTCAACATTTGCGATGTGTTTGGATGGTAAACTATTCTTTATTATAGGCTTTATACTTCCCTCACGTTCCAATATCGAAGGAAAAAAATCATCCTCTTCACATGCGCAAAAAGGCTATACGAATTGTAGGCTACTGACAAACAGAGCAGTGGAATTTTTATATGTTAGGTTGACTATTTTATTATTATATTTTATTATGGTTATAATGAACAGGCTGCAATGTCACGATTGCAATGCTGGAATATGGTGTGTGTGTGTGTGTGTGTGTCGGCGGGCGCGGACGCGATCGAACAGTGGAAACATGAAAACATAGGCTACTCCGTAATTTTGTTCACGACATCTACGGATATTATTTATTTATAAATGTATAATTAAACTCGTTTAAATGTACAGTTTTGGTGTTGTTTTGTTTTTAAAAGACATCCTAATACAATAAATGCATTAATCTCTCAATTTGTGTATTTATCATTAAAGATATAGAGTTTGGAATCTAGCGGTCAAAATGACCGCTTGCGGCAGTTCTAGTAGTTATGGAATTCTGGCACTTCTAGTGTTAAAAGGGGTAAGGATACTTAATGTATCAAATAGGGGTAAGGATACTTAATGTATCACATAATGAGACTAAGTTTGATACTTGCATGTCTTGCCCATTTGAATTAAACTGTCCTGATGCAATTTGTTGAGGCTCCAGTTGATCTTTGCTGATGTGGTCTTGATGAGAGAGAACCAGTGGTAGTCAGAGTATCTTGGTGAATGGAAAGACATGGCCGCAGCCTGGGACAAGCTTGGTGGGTCCTTAGGAACTTCTAGTTCAGCATCATCTTCACGTCAGGATCTCAGAAAAGGGACTAAGAGAGCGCTGATCTTGTGATCAGTGACTTTAAAGCGTGAAGATACCACAACCTCTGGAGGTGTGTGAGCCAATGAGAAGATTTCCCTTTGGAGGGAAATTTTACGACCCATTGTGTTCTAGCAGGGCATTTGAATATGTAATTTCATTGGGTGTTTAAGAAAATAATCTTCAAGATTCTTATAATACTAATGCGTCACAAAGTTAGCAAAATGTAATGTAAATTAACAAATGGGAAATGAAGATTGGAGTTTATAGAGACCAAACATGCCACACATATGATTTAGTTGACCATAGTATGCAAAGTCTGAACCATTAACCCAATAGAGTTTACAAGAATACAAAAGCCAAACCACAAAAAAAGGAAAATCATGAGATGAGAAAATTAGATACGTTTACACATTTCTCAAGTGGTTATATATAGAATATATAGGATTAACAGGGTTTATTTCTCTTCCTCTGCAAGAATTTAAGTAAGAGTCGCAGCTCTCTGGAAATTCCTTTGGGTCGTAAAACTCTTATCAGTCTCAGTGTGTGTTAGCTTCATTTGGGATGTTAGTTTTTGGGGGAAGTTTCACAGGCATTTGTTGGGAGAGTGAGTTTTCTGGATTATTCATTAAATAAATGAATAATTTGTGTGTGTCTGATTGGTCCAGATGCTACATCCCCCCTTTCGAACGTTGTTGTCCATGCTATAGACAACAACGAGCGACGTCAAAGCTGCCGAACGACCAGACACCCTTCCGGCTTGTGTCTCCTGGAGTGGTGGTTTTTCCATGGTGGATGATGTAGACAGTAGCCAAGTCCAGGTCTCTGCAGCAGGTGCTGAGGCAGCAGGTGCCTTGACAGGGTGTCGACTGTCCTTTGAGGCAGGTGGTTGCTTGTGACTGCAGGGAGTGGTTATGGGTGTTGTGTAGCGTGGAGAGAGTTTTAGACTGACCTAGTGTTGGTAGCAAAAAGGGCAGCAGGTGGTCATTCACCCTTGGTTCTGCACCCAGGATCCAGGCGTCTGAAGTCTGCAGTGTTACTCTGCTCTGGCGGCAGTGGCTGACTTGAGCTTGCCCGAGCTGTGTTGGACAAGAGTCAGAGGTTCGTTCTTCCCAGTAATCCTCAGGGGAGTTCTGTTCAAGGAGCTCCTCTGCTAGTGCTAGCAGCTCTTGTAACTCAGAAGCAGGCATGTCCAGCTGTCTTTGTGCAGCCTCTGTTTGGCACCTGTGTGAAAGGTGTGGAGGAGGATATTGTTGCTGTAGACTGTTGTGGAACGTCCTGTGGTGTTTGCTGGGTGAGGATGTTCTTTTCCATGGCTTCTCCCAGCGGTTGGTCTTGTGTCGAGGTCTATGGCCACGGTGACGGTTCTGACCTCTGCTGGCTAGGAGCTTTTTGTTGAAGGCTCTTGCATTGTGGCAATGCTGGGTGCCTTCTGGTGCCAGCTTTGGATTCTGGATTTTGCAGTTCAGAATCGCTGGGGTCTTACAAATCCTTTTTGAAGAGGCCTTGTGTTTGTTAAAGGCCTTCTGTGTCAGGTCACGCAGTTGTTGGATAGGCATTGTGTGGGGGCAGGCCATAATGCCTAAATGGTGACTTACGATAGGATGGAGGTTTCGGAGGAAAAGGCTCTTGAAGCTGGTGTCCTCCTCCATCCCAGGTTCATTGCGAGCTCCGAAGTAAGCTCATCTGAGTCTGTGGTAGTAAACATAGGGAGTTTCATGCCGACCCTGTTTGGTGTCTAGGGCAGCGATCAGTCCGTTTTCAGACTCTGAGAATTCCTTTATGATGGCTTGTTTCAGCTGCTGGTAGTTAGACTGGATGTCAATGTCTCGCAGGTAAGCGTGGACGTCGTGGTCTCCTGCAAGCTCTGGTGTAAATGCAGGGATCTGTCTGGCCATTCGGTTGAGGTCTTTGAGTGTCACTACACGTGTCGTTTCAGGACTCGTCTGAATCAATCATTTTCCTTCTGCGGCTGACGTGTTAAGCAGAGGGGTTTGTCTCCCCCCTTTGTAACTCTGTGCTTGGCTGGGGGAGGTTTCCCTGCTGATTGTAAGTGGGGGAGTGAGATGTCTCTCCTGCTGTGGTTCTTTTTGCAACAGGTAAGAGTGTCTCAGTTCTCATTGGACCATGTCAAGTTCATCTTTGGTGTTGTCCAGCTGCTGGGTCAGCGCTTCAATTCCAGCTCTGGACACCTTCAGCTGACCTTCACAGGCCATGATTCTGGCATCTTTTTCCAAGATTTCAGAATTTGCTGCTTTTAACAGTTACTCTTTGTGAAAGAGTTCCTTTTCCAGGTCCTCTCTGGCGGTCTTTTCAAACTGCTCTTGTTGTTTAGCAGCTGTCAGTGCCGTTTGAAGACTGTGGATTTCCTCCTGTGACTCCCTTCTGCCAGGTCCTTGTGTCTGTCCTGAGCCTCCATCTCTAGCTGGTCTATGCGGCTTTTAGCATGTGTCAGCTCCTTTTGGGACTCTGTGATCTGGCGTTTGAGGTTGTTTACCTCCTGTTTCAAACCTGTGAGGTTGTGGGCCAGGACGATAACCTCAGTCAGATATTTGTGGTCATACCTCTGGTTTGAGTCATCTGTCATTAGTTCTCTTCCCTTGTTTTCCAGTTGCTTTTGGCTCTTCTGCTGAAGGTCGTCAGCAGCCATGGGTAAAAGGGTGTTCCTCAAAACACCTAGCCAGTCCTTTTGGTCTGCCATCTGGTCAGTTAGGCTGAGCATCTGCAACATTCTGGCACACTTGTGGTGAGAGTAAGGGCAAGAGACTAATGCAAGATCAAACAGAATTTGGAGCTAACGGCAAAGTGAGACAGCTAGGCGTATATTGGACAGCTACTGTAGGTTTTTCCAGGCGTGGTTAGCAAGTGAAATGTGTAGCAAGATGCTGCAAATAGCAAGATGCTCAGATTTGTGTGGATCTGAGTGGCTTTGCTAGAAGAGCGTAAGCCTAGATTTAATAAATGACTTAAGATGGTTCTTATGGTCAAATTATTTCTCAAAACTTACTGATAGCATACAACAGGCTTGATCTCTGAACAAATAAAGAGGAGAAAGAAAGAGGAAGAAGAGAGCTTTCCGATTAGATTGTGTCTATTAGTGGTGCTCAAAAATTATGCTATAGCAATCGTCTAGATTACTTGTGTAGCTGGCTCATAACATTGAAGCAACTGTTAAAAATAAACTAAATCAAAAATAAAAGTAAGTCTAGTTACTTTTGTGGTTCTATGTGGAAATAAAACCACACTAGAACAAGAGGTTTAAATGAAAAAAAAAATTGAATAGCTGACTTCTATTATGATTTAAATTAATAAAAAGACTTAAAGAAGTGATTAAAACAGCAGGATGATCTAGTATTGGGAATAATCAATAGCACTTATGATCAACCATTAGATTTGCTTTGGACATCGTTCTATAGTTGGTCACAGCTGTTGCGTGTTCAAGATCATACCATGTGTTTGTCCCTCCATAAAGTTTAGTCAACGTGCCATTGAAAGTTTCCAATAACTATAAAAAATCTTCTCTAGCTAAACAGTTTACATTTAATTAAGTTTAGAGTTAATTAACAAAATAACTGCAAATTTAGCTGAACAGCGTTCAGTAAGGAATGCACCTGAAAAGTACAGGTGAAATTAGATGAGGGGAATTAAAGTTAAGGAAAAAGAGAGTGAGAATTCAGAAACCAGAAATGGGGTTAAAGGAAAATGGTTTAGATCACTTCACACTGCATACACACAAGCTGTAGTTAAAGGCTTCATGTAAATTATGCTAACAACTAGTCAAGTCAAGTCAAGTCAAGTCAAGTCAAGTCAACTTTATTGTCAATCAAACCATGCAACAGTACATTACGCAGCAGACTGAAATTGCGTTTCTCCCATACTCCAATGTGCAATATTAAAACAAGATTTGACACATACTAAGCATAAACTAAACATACCGCTAAACATAAGACACCACTAAACAAGTGCAAATAGATATTCAACAGAAAGACAGATCAACATAGCATATGACCTACAGTGAGCTTACAGTTAGCTTACAGTTACCAGACTATCACAGAGTTTCAGAATATAGTCAGGTTAAGGTATTTTACTGTAGTGCGATATAAGGTGCAATATGGCAAAGTGCAAGTAGCAGCATGGAGATAAATAAGTTTAGTAAACTTGTTACATTCTTGTGCAAGGAGATATTGGCATATGTGCATATGAGTATTTTGCAAACATTGAGTATGCCTTTTCCACAGTCTCACAGGTCTTTGTGTGTGTGGGTTGTGGGGGGAAGGGGGGAGGGGGGTGTTATAATCCAGTTTTCATGAGTGAGTTGAGCAGTCTGATGGCTTGTGGGAAAAAGCTATTGCTGAGTTTGGTAGTCCTGCAACGCATACTGCTGTAGCGCTTGCCAGATGGTAGGAGGGTGAACAGTTTGTGTGTGGGGTGGGTGGAGTCTTTGATGATGTTGGTGGCTCTTTTGTGGCAGCGGGATGGGTATATGTCCTGGATGGATGGTTGGGCTGATCTGGTGATCTTCTCAGCTGACCTCACCACCCTCTGTAGAGCTTTCCGGTCAGCAACAGAGCATCTACCATACCAGACTGAGAGACTGCTGGTGAGGATGCTCTCTATGGCACCCCTGTAGAAGGTAGTGAGTGCCAGTGGGCGGAGGTTGGCTCTTCTCATCCTGCGTAAGGCGTTGCTGAGCTTAATTGACAAGGGAGGTGGTGTTGGTAGACCATGACAGGTCATCAGTGATGTGCACCCCCAGGAACTTGGTGCTTTTCACTGATTCCACAGCGCTGCCATTGATGGTGAGGGGTGTGTGTGGCCTGTGATTTTTCCTGAAGTCCACAGTTATTTCCTTTGTTTTATTAACATTAAGATGTAAATTGTTAATGTCACACCAATTGATGAGTTGGTGTACCTCATCTCTGTATGCCGAGTCGTCGTCGTTGCTGATGAGGCCCACCACTGTTGTGTCATCTGCAAACTTGATGATGTGATTTGAGTTGTATCTGGCACAACAGTCATGAGTCATCAGTGTAAACAGTAGAGGACTCAACACACATCCTTGAGGGACCCCAGTGTTCATGATGGTGGTCTGTGAAGAGTTTTTGCCAACTCTTACTGTCTGTGGTCTGTTGGTGAGAAAGTCTAGTAGCCAGTTGCAAAGTGGTGTGCTGATGCCTACAGCACTGAGTTTATTCACCAGGTGTTGAGGGATAAGTCGATGGACAGCATCCGCACACAGCTGTTTTTGTTCTCCAGATGAGCCACACTGAGGTGAAGTGCTGTTGCTATGGCATCATCAGTGGAGCGCTTGGGACGGTATGCAAACTGGAAAGGGTTAAATGTGGCAGGTAGGCTGGATGTTATGTAAGCCTTGACCAGCCTTTCAAAGCACTTCATCATAATGGGCGTGAGTGCTATAGGCCGGTAGTCGTTCAGTGTTGTGGCTGGTGATTTCTTTGGTAGCGGTATGATAGTAGTGGCTTTAAAGCATTCTGGTATGAGGGCTTTGCTCAGAGAGATGTTAAAGATATCTGTGAGAACATCTGTAAGTGAGTTAGCACAGTCTCTAAGCACACGCCCAGGTATATTATCAGGACCAGCAGCCTTCCTGGGATTCACCCTTTGAAGAGTCCTCCGCACGTCGGCAGGGTCAAGTTGAAGAGTTGCATTGTCCAAGCAGTGTAGAGCTTTTGTCGGAGTGGTGTTGTTGTTGGTGGTGGTGTTGTAACTAACTGTTGAAGTTAGTAGTTAGCAGAGATGCTCACAAGTCTCTGAGCTAGAGTCCAAGTCAAGTCTCAAGTCTCTGAGCTAGAGTCCAAGTCAAGTCTCAAGTCTCTGAGCTAGGGTCCAAGTCAAGTCTCAAGTCTCTGAGCTAGAGTCCAAGTCAAGTCTCAAGTCTCTTGTCTTTATAATAAGTGTTGCATCACGTACAGCGACCCATCCAGGCTGCTTAGAACACTGCATAGCTATAAGGAATTCAAAGCATGTAATATGTTATTATGACTCCTTTATTTATTAGCATACAGTATCAGCTTTGATTTTGGTATATAATCAGTGTAAACAGGCTATTGCAACATGACAAAAACTGAATTTTATTAGGTTTAGTGGCAACATGTTACAATGTTAACATGGTACAATTTCTGGTAAGCTACGGTTTGTTATTATTGCTTGACACAAATTTCACGATTTCGATGAAATTAAATTCTTGTGATTTGATTTAATATTTGGATAAATATTAGGTACACAATATAGGTGTTAATTTTTCTCAAGAAAAAAAAAAATCTCACCTAATGATGTAAACATAGCTACAAAGAGTCCTATCAGCTGGTAGTATTACTTGGTTAAAAATAACTCAAATTAAATATAATGCATTTTTTTATTATAATAACAACTTTAGTAAAAGTAAAATAAAATACGTCAAATGAAAATATAATAAATACGTAATATAGTACACATATTTAGCAAAATACTCTCTATAGCTCTTTTTTTTTCTAGCCAACTAACATGATAGCCCATATTATGATCATTAAATGGCTTTTCTGAGGTAAATGTTATGTGACATATTTGTTCTCCAGCTGTTTTATTGACCCCTTTCCGCGGATGAAAAACACTGATTGATCGATATCATGTATGAGGATGGAATATACATTTCGGTAAGTTGTACTGTATCGTTCAGTGTTCGTGTTTATTTACTATTAGCTAGTAGAAAGGGTCGGTTCACGTGCCGTTAGGGATCTGTCACGTCACATTTACAAGCGCCAAAACGGTATTTATTGTTTGAATTTCGTAATAGAATTGACAGAATTAACCTACTCTGTCTAGTCTGTCGGTCTCCGTGTCCTCTTTGCTTCGCGATTTTTCTGTGCGTGAGAAAATGGATGTGTGGCGTGAGAGTGTGTGAAAAGTGTCAATCTCATAATCTCATACGGTGACAGTTGGCAGCTCTTTTGAAGTTTTTAAACCCAAAGCTTACGATGAATGGCACAGCAGCCAGCGGCCGGTGCAGTGGACATGTTTGTTGTCCTCTCATGTGTGGCCGCGCGCAGCAGATATATAGTAGCCTACTTCATAGGTTATAGGTAACGGAGGGAGGGGAATAACAGCGAGCTCATCAGACGTTTCCTAAAAATAAACATTGTTCACGAGTCCTGCAGCTCGAGTCCGAGTCGAGTCTGAAGTCTTTCGAGGACGAGTCTCAAGTCGAGTTTGAAGTCACTGTGTGTGCGACTTAAGTCGCACTCGAGTCCGAGTCTCAAACTCGAGTCCCCATCTCTGGTAGTTAGCTTAGCCTAAGCTGAAGGGCTGCTACTGTAGGTTGGGTTAGCTTAGCCACTAGGCTGTTTGTTTACAAAATGGCGTCGGAAGGTAACACATGTGCTATCTTGAGTTAGCACTTCCTGTGACAAGTCGTTGTCATGGGAACCAATGCACTTCAGAGTTTCAGTGAGAGAAACACAATTTTGATCACCAGGTAGCTATGCTTTTTAAATGCACGGATAAAATTTAGATGAATAACATCAATCTTACTATAATTTGTAAGGCCTTTACACTGTAAAAAGGGGAACATTGCCCATATTTACATTTATATAACACTGTCTGAGATTTCTTCATCAGAACAGGTTAAGCAATACTGCAATTGGAATTCCTTCAACCAAAGCAGTATAATCAATTCTGGTACAGTTTACATGCCGCTGAGCTGAGATTCCTTCGTCAAAACAGACTTACGCTTTAATACTGAAATTAGGGTTTCTTCGCTAAAATCATATTAACCTTACACTGATTCCATTTGAAAATATGCTTAAATGTGTTAAGACTTTTTCAATTACAGTAGAGATGTCAATTCAAATCATCATTTATCCGCATTTAAACAAGCCAGCAACTTGCGACCTTAATGTGGTATCGGATGTCGTGTCCTATTCTGACTAGAATTATCAAATACACACTTTTAGGTTGACAGTGGTTTAAGCTCATAACCTTTGTTTAATCATGCCCGCATTCTCTACCATTAATGTAGCAAATTAGCTCTATGAAATATTAATAATAAATAATAACTGGTTATAAATGATTATGAATATTTGGATCAGTTAATATAATTAACTTACTGTTGTAAATTAATTTTACAACTAATTAACCGGCTGCCCCGGAAATGTACATTTCTTAGAGTTAATAAACATTTTCATTCATCTATTTTTTTATCACAGTTATTCCACTAATTAGTGATCATCAATCAGATATTTAAGGAGGTACCTGTAAAGGCATAGCCTGTTCACATATGTTCATAATAACTTGTTAAAACCCTTATGATTTATAATGTCATCAAAGATGAGGTGAAGGCCACATCAGATGGAGAATGTGCGAAGTGATTTTAAATAATCTCAAAGACAGACACAGCCCCATCTGCACACGAAAGCCAGAACTTTTTCTGTTTATGCATTTATTGTAAACATCAAAAGCTGATTGACTCATTTGTTTTAAGTAATCTAAATCTGTTTTCGTATCTTCTGACTGCATTGCAATGTTTGAGATTTGTCGCAAAACATTGTGCATATCAGCAAATGATGAAACACTGAAAATAGACGTGTTTGTCTTATTCTTTCAATAAAGCACTTTAACATTACAGATATGTAATTATTCTATAACAATCTGCCCACTTTGTGCCATTTATACTATTGTGATAGAGAGCATTTATTTGGAGTCATATATAATTATCACTTCATGCTAATATGTTATGCAAGAGCTATGAAACAATGTGCATGATAAATAAATGCATCTTGCAATAGTGTGTTAAGAGGAAATGTAGAAACTGATGCTATGCAGTATACATTCACAAAGCATTGACAAGGCAGGACACACTGAACAGAAACAGAGATAACTTAACCCTTTCATGCATGCATTATGATAACCTCAGTCAGGATTTTTTTCCTATGTGTTTTTATTGCTCTTAGGGCATGAAAAACAAGATTTGAATTTTTTATTGTATTATTTTTTTAACATATTTTTCAAAGAGATTTTCAGTTGTCTACTTGAGTGGACAGCATGCGTTTATGGTTTAAACTGAAGAGATACTGTATTAAACATAATACAATAATCAAACAGATATAGTATGTGTATTTAACAAACTAATCAATACAATTATATCAAATCATGTGACATGCATGACACATTCTGATTACTTTTTTGATGTTACAAGTAAAGTAATGTGTTACAAGTAACATGCGTTACGTAATCAGATTCTTTTTTATGTTACGAGTAAAGTAATGTATTAGAAGTTACATGCATTACATAATCAGATTACTTTTTGATTTAACAAGTAATTAATTACAAGTAATATGCATTATGTAATTAGATTACTTTTTGATGTTACGAGTAAAGAAACACAAGTAACATGCATTACGAAATCAGATTACTTTTTGATCTAACAAGTAAAGTAATGCATTACAAGCAACATGCATTACGTAAACTACTTTTTGATCTAACAAGTAATTAATTGCAAGTAATGTGCATTACGTAATTAGATTACTTTTTGATGTTACGAATAAAGAAACACATTACAAGTAACATGCATTACATAATCAGATTACTTTTTGATCTAACAAGTTAAGTTATTAATTACAAATAATGTGCATTACGTAATCAGATTACTTTTTGATGTTACGAGTAAAGAAACACATTACAAGTAACGTGCATTACGAAATCAGATTACTTTTTGATCTAACAAGTAAAGTAATGCATTGCAAGTCACATACATTATGTAATCACATTACTTTTTTTTGATGCCAATGAAAATTACATTCTAATAATACAAATACATTTATTTACAGTCAAAAAAAGTCACTGCAGAATAAGTATTTTCAAAAACAGTATTCACAGTATAAGTATGAATTAATCAGATTTTTCTCCCAATCTAAAATCAAAACTTGGAAAATTTAACTGATAGGACTTATTAGATATTGCTTGATACTGCAATATATATATATACTATACTATCTATATATATATATATATATATATATATATATTTTTTTTTTTTTTTTTTTTTTTTTTTACCATAGTCTCCTAGGATAGAAGGAATGGCTGGATATTCCGGAACGTTCATGGGAAATACCCTAGGTTTACATAAACCACAATTATCAATATACAACATACCCTCTAATACTCACAGGTTGCTTTATTGCTGCAAATAACTATATCAGTGACTTTTTGATTGACTTTTTGATTGAACTTTGAATAGTGACGACAGACGAGGATAAAAATGGACATTCATGTCTAGCTTGATGAGGATTTAGTCAAAGCTTTGAAAGGTAAACTGAGAAGTCAACATAATTCTAATGCATTTCTATGCAAATTATTTTACATATATTCAAACATGGATACAAAAATGTTAATCATTGGTTAATTTTATATAAATTCTTCTTCCCTTTCACAGATCCTGTGATAAAGCAGTCTTCAAATATTACAGTGTCTGAACCACAAGCCCTCAGTTGCAGAAAATGAGTCGTACTCAAAGAAGTGACCTTGCACTTGAAGATGAAGAAGTGACATTCAAACTCTTCTGTTTCTTTGGTTCAGACATTTGTAGGCCTAATTTTGTAAATAATGCATTATTCACTTCTGCACATTGTTTTTCCATAACTTTTTTTTTTCTTCAGAAAATTACATTGTGATGCTTATTTATTTAATGATGTAATATTAGTGTACTTTTCAGTAATACAGGTATAACTGAAATGTTCTACGAAAATATAGCTCTGCCATAGCATTTCACTGATCTTTGTTATTGTCACGGTGTGGGTTTTGTGTCTTGTTGTTGTCTGTCATGTGTTCCTCTGTCTTTGCATGTTTAGCTGTCTCCCGTTATGTTGATTAGTCTTCCCAGGTGTTTCTTATTTACCACGCCCCCTTGTTATCTTGTTTAGCTTGATTGTCTGTGTATTTAAACCCTGTGTTTTAGTTCAGTCATTGTGAGTTATTGATGTTGTGAGGTTGCATGTTCTTTGTTCTGTTCTGAAGTCTGAGTTTATGTCTAAGTTCTAGTTTATTTAATAAAAAACACCGTTGCACTTGGATCCTGCTTCTTGCTTCCTGCTCTGCATCGTAACAGAATAACTCACCAAAAATGGATCCAGCAACTGTGAGTAACCAGGCCCTAAGGAGATTCCTTGCTACTCTTTTTCAAGATGGCCAGCCCATGGAAAGGTACGTGAAGGACTTCTGGGCTTGCTGCCATTTAGCGTCACTAGATGAGGTCCAGCTCATGGATCTGTTCTGGAGCGGTCTGGACGAGGATATTGCTCAAATGATGCCAGAGGACTATACCGGCTGGACGCTAGAAAGGTATATTGACCTGGCCCTTTTCCTGAGTAATTCGTCATTTGCTGTGGGCATGGAGGAGAAGCTTCGTGAACCCGCAGTATCTCTTCAGCCTGTTCTTCACATCACGCCAGCCATCAAGCTAGTCACCGGATCGGTCTATTATCGTCCAGGACTGGTATCCAGTGTGGCCGATTCCCCGCTGAGGTCAGTACGTGTTGCCATAAGGGCCATCGTGCAGGAGTCTTGTCCCGCCGAGACTATCCTGCATAAATCATGTTTCACCGAGACCTTCCTGCCTGAGTATCTTCCAGCCGAGCCTGCACTTCACGCCAGTCCAGTTGAGCCTGCACTTCACGCCAGTCCAGAGCTGTGTTCACCGCTGGTCCTGCCCAGCACAAAGCCTTCACCGCTGGTCCTGCCCAGCACAAAGCCTTCACCACTGGTCCTGCCCAGCACAAAGCCTTCACCGCTGGTCCTGCCCAGCACAAAGCCTTCACCGCTGGTCCTGCCCAACACAAAGCCTTCACCGCTGGTCCTGCCCAGCTCAAAGCCTTCACCGCTGGTCCTGCCCAGCTCAAAGCCTTCACCGCTGGTCCTGCCCAACACAAAGCCTTCGTCGCTGGTCCTGCCCAGCTCAAAGCCTTCACCGCTGGTCCTGCCCAGCTCAAAGCCTTCACCGCTGGTCCTGCCCAACACAAAGCCTTCGTCGCTGGTCCTGCCCAGCTCAAAGCCTTCGCCGCTGGTCCTGCCCAGCCCAAAGCCCTCTTCGCCGCTGGTCCTGCCCAGCTCAGAGCCCTCTTCATCACTGGTCTTAACCAGCTCAGAGTCCTCTTCGCCGCTGGTCCTACCCAGCTCAACGCCGTCAAGCTCAGAGCGCGCTGATCCTGATCCAGAGCCAGAGCTTCACGTCAGTCCTGCCGAGCCAGAGCTTCACGTCAGTCCTGCCGAGCAAGAGCTTCACGTCAGTCCTGCCGAGCAAGAGCTTCACGTCAGTCCTGCCGAGCCAGAGCCAGAGCTTCACGTCAGTCCTGCCGAGCCAGAGCCAGAGCTTCACGTCAGTCCTGCCGAGCCAGAGCCAGAGCTTCACGTCAGTCCTGCCGAGCCAGAGCCAGAGCTTCACGTCACGTCCGCCCGTCCAGAGTCTCGTCCCGCCGAGACTGAATCTGATCCTGAGCCTGAATCTGTTCCTCTTCCTCTTTCTGCGCCTGTGTCTTCGGACAAGATGGCCGAAACCACGCCTGTGTCTTCGGACAAGATGGCCACCGCCGAACCAGTGTCTCAGGACAAGATGGTCTCCGGCGAGCCAGTGTCTTCGGACAAGGTGTCTGTCCCTGAGCCGGTGTCTGTCCCTGAGCCGGTGTCTGTTCCTGTCTCTGTGTCTGTTCCTGTTCCTGAGCCAGTGTCTGTTCCTGTGCCATGGTCGCCTCCCAAGTGGTCGTCGCCTCCCGAAGGGTCCTCTCCGCCGTGGCCACCCGAAGGGTCGTCTCCACCCTGGCCGCCTGAAGGGCCGTCTCCAACTTGGCCGCCCGAAGGGTCGTCTCCGCCCTGGCCGCCCGAAGGGTCGTCTCCACCCTGGCCGCCTGAAGGGCCGTCTCCAACTTGGCCGCCCGAAGGGTCGTCTCCGCCCTGGCCACCTGAGGGGTCGTCTCCGCCCTGGCCGCCTGAAGGTTCGTCTCCGCCCTGGCCGCCTGAAGGTTCGTCTCCACCGTGGCCATCCGAAGGTTCGTCTCCGCCCTGGCCGCCCGAAGGGTCGTCTCCGCCCTGGCCACCTGAGGGGTCGTCTCCGCCCTGGCCGCCTGAAGGGCCGTCTCCACCTTGGCCGCCTGAAGTTTCGTCTCCGCCCTGGCCGCCTGAAGGTTCGTCTCCGCCCTGGCCGCCTGAAGGTTCGTCTCCACCGTGGCCGTCTGAAGGTTCGTCTCTGCCCTGGCTGCCTGAAGGTTCGTCTCCACCGTGGCCGTCCGAAGGTTCGTCTCTGCCCTGGCTGCCTGAAGGTTCGTCTCCACCGTGGCCGTCCGAAGGTTCGTCTCCGCCCTGGCCGCCTGAAGGTTCGTCTCCTCCCTGGCCGCCTGAAGGGTCGTCTCTGCCCTGGTTGCCTGCACAGCCTGTACCTCCATGGCCGTCTGCACAGTCTGCTCCGCCCTGGCCGTCTGCATGTCCTGCTCCACCCTTGTCGCCCACGCTCCACGGCCCTGTTCCCGGTTCCCAGTGCGGGTCTGGCCCTCCGGCCCTCCGGCCCTCCCCCAAGACCGCCTCCGCTTCACCGCCCTCCTGAACTTTTTGTTTTTTATGGGCGTCGGGAGCCGCCCATAGGGGGGGGGCTATGTCACGGTGTGGGTTTTGTGTCTTGTTGTTGTCTGTCATGTGTTCCTCTGTCTTTGCATGTTTAGCTGTCTCCCGTTATGTTGATTAGTCTTCCCAGGTGTTTCTTATTTACCACGCCCCCTTGTTATCTTGTTTAGCTTGATTGTCTGTGTATTTAAACCCTGTGTTTTAGTTCAGTCATTGTGAGTTATTGATGTTGTGAGGTTGCATGTTCTGAAGTCTGAGTTTATGTCTAAGTTCTAGTTTATTTAATAAAAACACCGTTGCACTTGGATCCTGCTTCTTGCTTCCTGCTCTGCATCGTAACAGTTATAATGTCTTTTGTTCAAGAGATTATATATGCTGCTGTACTTTTTTAATGTACTCGTGTATTTATTTTGCAGTGTACACAACATACTATATTACAGTTTTCTTGATTTCAAAGTCTGTGTATGTCTTAACATTTATATTTAATTATTTTTGCACTTTTAATATACCATTTTGAATACTGAATAAAACTGCTTTATAATAAGCTATTAGTGTAATGCTAATATATTTTTAATGAGCTGAAATGCTATTTAAATGTTCTTGAAGTACATTAAAATTAAGCTTCAAATATATTATAACTGTAGTTTAAGACATATGAAAGTATATTTTAAATGAACTGTAAATACACTAAAGTAATACACTTAAATGTACTTGAAGTGGTTACATTTTTCACAATTTAATATATTAAAATGTAGTGCAAATAGATTAAAATTTATCTTCAGCATATCTTGAAAATACACTTAATATGAAGTTGTTTCAAAATAATACATTTAATACGCACTTAGTATTGTACAATTTAAATATATTTCTTTTTCACCTAGGTATATTGCTTGTATGTTTCAAAGACACTGTTTGTAATGTACTTGTAACACAAATAAAGTACACTTTAATATCACTAATCAAGTATGTAATTAGTCCCTACACAGTCATATACTTAAAGTATACTAAGTATAATTGAAGTTGTTCCAATTTAGTACAAAAAAGTACACTAAATACACTTAAAGTTATGCTTTACTACAATTTAATTACTACTAAAATGTACTTGGTACAAAATTAAGTTGTTTCAAAATAGCACACTTCAAGTTAACTAATCATTAACACACTTGAAGTATATTGATAATTAGTCTGGCTGCAAGTATACTTAGCATATTTTATTTTTATTTTTTTTCACCAGGGGAGGTACACACAGCTGTACTAAGTGTACGACAACGATATGCTTAAAGTTTTCCGCGTACAGACGAGATATAACATCATTGTCAAAACGATCCCCGTTCACAAGGATCAGCAAAAACGACTAAAAACGCTGTATTCTGCTGCCAGGCCATTAGATGGCGATGAAACACTATAGACTGAAAATATAATGTGCATGACGTCATCATCTTCAGAGATTCGCGTTTTTGTTGTTTACACAGAGACCCTTTTCAAAAACTTGCACTTTGCAACCAGTTTTCAAAACTTTGCGTTTTCAGACATCCAAAACGCCATTGTTGTGTAAACGAACGGCCAAAACGCATACAAATTTTATGTTTATAGTTGAAAACGGTGTTATGTAAAGAGCCCCTTAATGAAAAATCAATAAACAACTATGACAACAAACTAAGGGTAAATGTGCAAACTGAAAACAAGCTCAAAGTAGTGTGAGTGACAGTTCGCCCCCTCCCGGAAGGCGCAACCTCGCGATGGTAGATGGATGGAGGAGGCATAGGTGGAAGACGGGAACGGGAGAGGGCTCAACAGAAAAGTCCAGGGTGGAGTAGATGGAGGAATGATCCAGGGGATGGCCTTGAGCAGGAATATCAAGGTGGTGATCCAGGCCACAGCCAGGACTGCGGCCCATGGCGGCGTTTCTGGAGGGAGAGGCCATGGAGAAAGTAGTCTCAACACCGCCATGTGGACGAGCGCAGGTGATAGCAGACGATGCAGGACCCCATGGTGCAGACGAAGAGGCGATGGAGTGGAATGATGCTGATGGTGTAGGCGGACATGACGGAGCCGCAGTGATGATCCCCTGAGATGAAAGTGTAGATCCGGAAGGCTGAGGTGGAGCTGGAGCGACCCAGGGCGGAGGCGAAGGTTGAGGGAAGGCAGAGCTGGCCGAAGCCACAGGGGTGGAGGGCCGGAGAGCAGCGGATGGCCCGTAGGCCCGTGGTGGAGGCAATGCGTTGACTGACCCAGCTGGAGCCTACGTTCTGAGGGAGCCCAGCGATGGCCAATGCCCGGAGGTCTCTACTGGAGTCGAGGGAGGAAGGAGCACAGGTGCAGGAGCTAGGGCGAGGGACTGAGGTATAATGGAGGGATCAAAGGCTGGAGGTGGAGCCTCAGGATCCCTATGTCCAGGATGAGGTGGCTCACAGCAGGGTCTCTGTGTAACCACGCCACTGAGAGGAGGTAAGGTAGGCACTGAGGGACTGGTGGGAGACAGCGAGGACGGGGCAGCAGGCGTGGCTGAAGGCTGGATCACTGACTGGAGAGGGGCAAAAAAACTAGGAAGACTTAAACTCACAGGAGAGCATTGAAGAGGTGGTGGGAGAGGGAGGTTGGGCAGGACCAGCAAGTCCAAAGCATTGTAGGGGTTACATGAAAATGATCAAAGTCCAGCAACGTCAGTGACGGGCAGGTGGGCGGGTCTCCAATCTAAACCCTCGAACTCCACGCACCCACTCCACAAATTCGACAAGGCTCCATCGAAGACCCTCCCCGTACAACTGAGCCTTTGTGGCTGTGTTCAGGCCAGTGTACAAGACATATAACTTTACAAAAACACATAAAAAAAAGACTAAAAACATAGAACATACAATAAATAAAACTGTATTTAACAAATATTGTAACATTTTGAATTGTATTTATTATTTTTAATGGCACAAACTATGACCAAAAGCTTTACAGTAATTAGGCCACAACTTGTCAAAAGTTTTTTTTTGTGTGTGTGTGTGTGTTTTCGAAATCTTTACTTTATCTCTTAATTAAGCTTATTATTTTGCATTTAGACTCATTTTGAGCAAAAAGTACATGCTCTCTGAAAATGTATTTGTTGAATGTGTAATTGTTTAGAGGATTTTTCATATTGGCGTGCGTGGAAATTATTGCATTATGACAGCGGATCTTCCGGGAACATTTAAAATTGTGTTCAAAACAATCTGCTGCCCTGTTCAGACCTTGTCATACAGTACATACAAACTGAATTATTTTAATAGTTAGTATGTAACTAATGAATAATTGTGTCTTTTTTGTATAAATCAAGCCAAGTCACCTTTATTTATGTAGCACTTTATGCAGATTGTTTCAAATCATCTTTACAGTGATAAGAGGAAAATGATGCATGCATTTCACTGTTTTTCAGATGAAGTCAGTTCAGTGTTGATTCAGTTCCGTTGTAAAGATCATCAATTATTAAATTAGCTCATTTCATCTACAAAGCACTTCTGCAAAAATGATCTCATCGTCCAGCTCAAGTTCAGTTCTCATACAGCAGCGCCTGTACAGTCAGATCAATAATATTGTTGAATATTAAGTGCCCCCAACTCAAGCCAGAGGCGACAGTTGCAAGGAACCCAAACTTTATCAGGTGACAGAATGGAGAAAAACATTTTGGGAGAAAACATGTCTCAGTCGAGGGGCAGTTCTCCTCTGGCCAATGAATGGACACGGTGTCATTATAATTCAGGCTACATCACAAGTCAAAATTCAGACCGGGATTGGTAGTATTCAAATATTCATCCAGTTCCTTTTGCTTGAAGTTTGATTCGTCATAGCAGTATGGAGCCAAAGCTGGCCACAGGGTCTGTGCGGAGGACCTGTCTGGTTTTGTGGTCTTAAATGATGATAATATTGCTCTGCTCTCATCCAGGTTCAGTTCTTCATGGCTAAAGTAGGTGTAAAATGGGAACATTTCCAAGGACAGCTCCAATTTGAGGACAGGACACCAAATTCAGCCCTGTCCTCAGAAAACAGGGATGTCTGGTCACCCTAAGCCATAAACAGAACAGAGCATTTTATTGGTATAATTTTAGTTATTTGCAGCTAATGAATCACACATTGACAGGGAATAACTTCCACGTTGAAAAATAAAGTGGATAAAAGTCTGTTACTTAGTGAAAATGTAGGATGGGGCTTGATTGGGAATTGATTGGATGGTTTATGGTATTCTGGTGGATATCACGTTAGTAACAGGTTGTCCTGCCCTTGCGCCAGTAAACACGTCATCAGAGAAGAGATGTTGCTGCAAGAAGGAGGGGCATTTTTTTATTTTTTTTTATTATTAAAAATTATAAGGGCACATTAATTAAAAATAAATAACTAAAAATAGGCAAAAAGATAAATAATTTATAAGAAATACTGCAATATTCCATGAACAACAAGAATTGTCAATTTTGATTTCATGGTTTATAATCAACATCTGTTCCCCACAAACACATTTTATGAGTAAAATATATCTGTGGTTCTGTTTACACAGATAAAGAGCATAACTCCTGAGCTTGGTCGAGGACAGCTCATTCTCTGCTTTTATGAACACATCACAGAGGAACACCTACATTTTAGTGCTAGATACTGATTCTCCCCTCTCATGCTGAAACAATGGCGTGCTGACCTATAACTTGTGGGTCCCTCCACTTGATGAATTGTGTCATCCCGGTCCACAGAAGTGCTGACCCGAAAGTTGCTCGCAATGATTTCCTGTAGTTGGCAGAACACAGTGAGTGATGAATGAACATCTCTGATCCATCAATCCCAGGGCCTGGAGTCAGGTGCCCCCAGTCTTTTCGAAGAAGTATAATTCCACTTCCCTCATCTCTGTCTTTGGCTGGGTCCCTGCGAGCCGCTTGGCTTTGTCATTAAACAAGGTAGAAAGTAAAGGATTTGATCCCCTAAAGGATTTTAGCCACTAAACATTTTCAAGCTTTACACTTGAAGAATAGAATGGGGATGTAAAAGCTAGTTTTAATGCTTGTGCAACTCTTAACAACTCTTCTCCACTTGCTCTAATAAAACATTTATAAGGCCTATTCAGAATAGACATTTTCAGTGATTTGCATAAAAAAAAACAAAGAAAATGTTGATGCCAATTCCTTTGTGAGATTTCCATTGTAATCCAGTAATGAAAACCTTCTCAGGGCTCTTTCATATAACTCATGTCACAGGTCGCATTGAAGAAAACAGCAAAAACATGCATTTGAGCAAATGTTCACATCTTCCTGGAAAGTTCCATCATACCAGGGGCGGAGCTATGGGGACCTCTTTGTCCACCCCACTCACAATTGCTGTTTCTGTGCCTTTTTTTCTTGACAAGAATTGTGTTTATTTAGACATAGAACCGTCTCGTTATGACCACATCGGCATTTCAGGCACACACGGCAACTTTACCTCAGCACTAGGTGCAAGTCAAACGAGCACAGAAAAGGTACAAGTGCCAGAGGAGCTTCAGCAGATCAACAGTGAATGGCAAATAGTAGATATACCAGAGAGTGGAACAGTTAATACAATGTGATTAAATGTGGAGGTGATTAAAGCAGCGTAACAAACTTTCTTGTATTTGTTATATGCGTCACATTCAAGGACATGTCTCTCAAATGTATGGACTAAATCAGGGGTTCCCAACCTTTTTTGTGCCAGGGACCAGCATATTCATAAAAAAAATTCCAGGGACCAGTTGTCAATTTTAAGATGCATCGTTTGGAACATATCACTGTGTAAAACAGTAACAGCCTATCATTTATTTGCACAATGAACTAGATGGCAACAAAGGCTACTTGTATGAATATACCAATCTTTTTAAACTTTCAGACCGGTTCACAAAATGTTTCCCTTTAAGCACTTACTCACTAGCAGGTGGCAGTAATGGCAAATTGTATGAAAATACCAGTCCATTTCACCTGTCAAATCTCTCCAGAACCACTAAAGACAATCACTTCAACAGCAACTTAGTGTTTTCACACACCAACAGGTGACAACAAAGGCTAATTGTATGAAATTAAGAGCCAGTTTCAACAGTCAGACAGTTTCAGAATACAATAGCAAACACATAAATTAGTGATTTCAGCCAATCATTTTTAAAAGTATAAAATTAGAGATTAAGCTTTAACCTTTAACAAAAAATACCAGATCAGACCAATGAGAACAAAACTATTTTAATGTGAGCATGAACTGCTTATTGATATTACTATATTTGTAGCTGTGCACAAGACAAGCTGTTCTTCCTGAGCATCCATAAAAAACATATGCATCCAAAACAATGCACACAAATTCCAGGATACAATAAAACGAAATTTAAAAAGGTCTGCTTCACAAATATGAACGAAAACCAGCTTACAGTTTTTCACCACAAATAACATACAACGGATTTGGCGACACGGAATCACTCTCACTCTCACTCTCACTCTCTCTCTCTCTCTCTCTCTCTCTCTCTCTCTCTCTTCGAGTTGGTCATCGCCTTTCCTTTTACCAGAACTGTCCGCAATGAAATTAGCCATTGAAAAAAATATCGCGGCCCGCTCATCTCTCCACTTCCCTGTCACTTCAGGTGCAGCGCACTTTTTTGCAGTCCGTTCAGATATGACGCGTTGCTAAGCAATCGCAAGGCGCTCAAAGAAACACATTTTAATCTATTTATTGTTTAGGTTTTGGATTAAATAACATGACGTCATAGCACTTAAAAAAGCATTTAAAAAAGACTATTATTATTATTATAAAAAAAGAAAAAAGAAAAAAAGAAACATTATTCTGGGAATATTTCAAGGCCCGGTACTAACGGGTCCACGGACCGGCACCGGTCCGGAGACCGGGGGTTGGGAATCACTGGACTAAATTATACTCATATGTGAGATCACAAAATAATACACAAATTGAAAGGCCTATGTATTTTTTTATTTTATTTTTTATTATTATATATATATATATCTTTAACTGAATGCATAATAAATGTGAGCATTTGTACTAGAAAATTGGCACCAATTTTAAATTAGTTGGCAAAGGACCAAAGAAAATGTATTACATTTAAGTTTGCATAAAATAACTCATTTATATTCTGACATTTATGTACTGCCTGCTTCCGCCCTAGCCATTTTCACATTCTTGCAAAAGGAGATTCAAATTATAACTTTTTTTAAAGTTAAGTTTATGTATGATAGAACTGCTGTGATTCATTTATTTTCACAACTAACAGAAACATTCTATGTTTACTTTTTCAGATGCAAGTTTTTGAAACAGGACGGTGGACAGAGATAGAGACCCAGTGGGAGATGGTGAGCCAAAGAGCCCACGCGACATTGATGGGACTGGAGAATGAGGTCAAGCCACGGCAACGAGCGTCTGAGAAGGAGCCTGGGAACCAGAGGACTGAGGCGAGCCAGTGAGACCGAGGACGACGGCGGAGCCGTAGGAAAAGCGCAGCCAGACAGAGCCAAAGGTGCATGCAGGACGACGTCCGACCAGGGAGATTTCTGTTGGAGCCGAGGGAGGAAGGAGCCAACACAGAGCCGATAGGTCGACAGGCTGAGGTGGAGCGATGGGTTCTGAGGCTGGAGGCGGAGCCAGGGGATCTTCTGGACCAGGCGGAGCTGGTGAACTGAAGATCCGAGGCTGATCCTCACCGAGATGTGTCGGAGATGCAGAGCGACTGAAGGGAACCAGTGGAGGCAGGGCTGAGGAACTGGCTGATTTGGGAAGAGGAGGTGGGAGAGGAAGGTTGGGCAAGGACTCAGGAAGCAGGTAACTCTGGAGATGCAAGAAAGTCTGGAAATACTGGAAACTTAAAACTGGGCGGGACCAGCTGAAACAGGAGATTCAAGGGATTTTTACCTCCTCAAATATATTCAAATAATTTCCAGAGTCCATGCAAAACTCATCCATTTTGACGGGGTGGTGGGCAGGATGCAGGATGTCTGGCGCAGTATCCTTCTCTAGCTCGTTCATCACGGCAGGCCGATCTCCACAATTTGGGGCGGGCTCTAGCGATTTGTCTGTGTAGTTCGTGGGCCGAGAATGGCTGGTCTCTCGATCAGTGTTTGGAGCGGGGCTGATGATGTCCTCCTCAGCAATGCCGAATCACAGTTCACCAGAAACCCATGAACTTCCCCGAAGACTTCCCCTTTGTGCGCTCATTAAAGCTGTCATACAAGAAGGCACACAAGGAGTGATCTGGAAAGTTTGTTAAGCCCGACAGAATGAGAAATCTGCTCCTCATCCAAGCAAAGCAGCTGGATTGCAGGTAAATCCATCTTTTTATAAAACTCAGTCTTGAGGGTCCATTCTTCTGTAACACTGAATATTACAATGCTTTGTTATAACTTTTTTGTCATAATTTGAGCATTGTCAAGCTTGGTGAACAGCTTTAATCAGATAATTTGATGTGTCCCCATTTAAAGAGAAAGGAGCTGTACTTTTATTACTGAAAAAGCTGCCTGAAAGGCGTTTCAAAGATGGCTGCCAAGTGAAATGACTTGCCTTAAAGGGACTTGGTAAACTTCTATTGCGGTGAATGGGAGACGACAGCAAATATAAGTGTTTTGTATTCCAATTTGTTCCGACAGCAAAAGAGAAAAAAAAAAAAAAAAATCTATGATAGCGTTTCCTTTCCAAAAGAAGGTAACAAATAGAGATATTAATTACAGCAGTCAGAGAGAATGACATGACATCTGCCTTCAATCTCTCAGCCATTTCATTAGAAAAACTCTTTTTTTTTTGTTTTTTTTTTACTGCCAAGGTAAAATAACACAAGGTTTAGTGTTATAATTGTATATTACATGTTTTTCTTTGCTATATTTGTGACGTTTTTCTTCTGCTGTAATTCTTTAATTAACTCATCGGTAACACTTTAGAATAAACGTCCGTCATTAATAAGTAACTATGCAGGGAGTAATGCAGGACTAATGAGTAGTTCTACATTAACACTTCAGCTACCACTATTAACTAATATGGAAACAAGCTTAACTAATCAGTAAGTAATATTTTTACTACGAATTTAGGACTAAGATAGTTCCTTATTAGGTTATCAATAATTACCTAATGATATTAGCATCATTAAGAACTATTAGGTTTAATTATTAACTAATAGACAAATTATAAATAATTACTAATTAATTACTAATCACAACATTAACGTGTCTGAGACGTTAGCAATTGTCTTTTTTTTACTCTCAACGTGGTTATAAAATACATCACTAATTATTCAAGTGTTACCTAGTCACTAGAACTACTAGTGATCTGGACCATTATTTTAAAGTGAAAAACATCTTTTTCACTTTAAAATAATGGTCCAGATCACTAGATGCATAGAGATGCATAGTGACTAGGTAACACTTGAGTAATTAGTGATGCATTTTATGACTACATTCAGAGTAAAAATTATGACTGATTATGTCTCAGACACACAATATAATATTCTTAATAATTAGTCACTTAGTTAATAGTTATTAATGTGGCTTATCTCATTAAGTAATTATTGATTACATAATAATGAACTATCTCCTAAATTTGACATTACTTACTGATTAGTTAAGCTTGTTTCCATATTAGTTAATAGTGGTAGCTGAAGTGTTAATGTAGAACTACTCATTAGTCCTGCATTACTTCCTGCATAGTTACTTATTAATGATGGACCATTATTCTAAAGTGTTACCAACTCATCCTCTAAACAAAAGTCTGTAAATGCTAATGGATAGCTCTCTCCAAGAATTTTAGGGCTTCCTTGCACTTGACTGGTGCACTGCGGTGTATAATTGATGCTTTGCTCCATAGATTTCAATGCATTTGCCAACATTTATGTGAATCATTAGCTTAGAAATCTAGACGCCACCCTAGCGACAACTCTCCGTTGGCTTGCGAGCTGGAAAAACCAAACTCTAGTCAGGCCAATCACATCGTGTATAGAGTCGGTGGGAAGGCTTAACATAATGACGGCAGAGTTGTGACGGTTCCGCATGAATTCAGTGCTACTTGAAAACAAACAAGATGGCTGCTGCTGCTGGCGGACAGCGGTCTTTCGAATCGCCTTTGGCCGCGACTCTGGAAGACTTGGAGTTAAGCTTTTCTTTGAGAAAAGAACAAAGAACGTCACTGAAGTCATTCTTAAAAAAGGAAGATGTGTTCGGAGTTTTGCCGACCGGATATGCCGATCTATCAACTTGCTCCGCTGGTGGGAAAACGCTCTGGGGTGCGTTTCCCGAAAGCATCGTTGGCCAACTATGGTCGCAAGTTCCGTCGTTACCAATAGAGTTCAATGGACATTGCGATGAACTTGCGACCATAGTTGGCCAACGATGCTTTCGGGAAACGCACCCCTGGTTGGTTGTAGCGCTATCCTATTGTGTGCAGAGGGAATTTGAAAGACAACCGTTTATCCCGCCCCTCGGATTGAGCCCTGCCAATGGTGTGTTCCCAGACCCAACATCATGATGTGGGTATGTCTTATCAGGCTAGTGAATCATGGTAAATCCCCTCAACCACTGCTCTCATTTCAATTAATAAAGCAATAAAGTGGGAATCTTCCTTTTTAGGAATAGTGTTTCAGTAAAACAACCAGAGCCTGTGGATGAATTAGATGGATTAGATGTCTGCTTGATTGAGAAGGTTGTTAAGCGCTTATAATATCCTCCTCAATCGCATGGGCCACCAGAGCTGCCTTATTCTCAAAGGATCTTGTTTTTTCGATCTCTTATCATTTACATGCAGAATAAAGCGGCAAATAAAGGGTAGTGAGCTTCAACCTATTTTACACAACTCTGCTCTAGGTAAGTGGAAATGTAACAAAGACAGCTGCATTCGTTATCTACACAAGAAATGCAAATGAAAACAAAAAAAAGAGAAAAGCAGCGTGCTTGTTAGAGCCGTGCTTTATGGAATGTGAAATTACAGCACAGAGCAGTATATAGTGTACTTTACCGAGATGTCTAATTGAGGAACAACTAACGGGACTATATAAATGCAAGAGTCCTTTTTTATTAGAGGCCGTTCTCCTCCACGGGTAATGGGAGTGAGATATCATTGCCTCTTTCACAGCCGTTCCCTTTCAAAATGCTAACTATTTCATCCACTTAATCAGCCAATATTCTTTCTCAGCTTTGTGGCCAGATGAAGACTGAATCATCAGCTCTGTGTGCTGCCTTTACAGCGGGTTTATGAGGGGGTCTGAGAATGGTAAATCTCGAAACTTTCTGCGTCTTTGGGTAATTGATTGTTGGAAAGGGCTGAGTGCCACTTTTATTACCTCTGAGATTGAAAGAGTTCTCTGAAACTATGGGCGAGTGCAGAACAGCAAACAGTGTGATAAAATACCCTGCTGGACAGACAATTAACTAGTCGGCCAAGGGGGGGCTGTATCTATCCCCTTCCAAAACTGTAAATACAAATATCTTGACTGAGAAAAAAACTAGTATAGAACACACGTTAATCTAGTCGGCTGTGCAGGATTACTTGAAGAATTGCTTGTTGCAGTTTGAAGGAGACATCTGAATTGTGAATTAAAATTTCTCAGCAATATTAATTGAATCAATATTAAGTCTTGTCACCTACTGGTTTGGACAGTATATAGATAGTAAGATAGTCTGGATAGTATAGGCTTACATTTATCTTACTTGTTCTAAAGGGAAAGTGAAGGCTGGATAGAGCTTGTCCTTCAGACCACCAAATGAAATTTATACTTCGATGTGTCATTTTGATGTTTTTTCTTTTTTTTTTCTTCTTGTGTTGGCAAAGGTTAACTGTAAAGAAGAGATTCTGACAGCCCACATTTTGAGATCTGGCAGATGGCTGTCTCACAGGAAATCTGCCTCAAGGTCTGTATCTCAGTAACTATAAAGGTTTAACATTTTAAGTTTGTTTTTCACTGTTTAAACTTAGCTGAAAAGCCTAAATAATGTTATAAAATGTAGAATAAAATGTTTAATGGTATAATCTATTGTGTCATCTTAGCAATATGCCCTGCATATTGGTGCAATAAGGTGGACGTTTTAATAGTTGTTGTGTAGTACAATCTTTAAGGTACTGTATGTTCCTACTTTCAAAAATAAAGCTGGACTTAAATATTTATAATGGAATCGGGAAAGGTCCACGAGCCAGGACTCGAACTCAGGTCTCTCTAATCACAACAGCTACATGCTACATGTCGGTACACTACAGATTGCACACTTTGTCTTCACTTTGTCTTAATGCACATTATTAGACAAATAATACTTAGCTATACTTTGTACAACATACTATTGTATACTATAATGTCTTTTGAAAGTATACTACTTTCATTGCATTTTTACAATGATCACTTCCAGCACACAGTTAAAATATACCTAAAATATATTTTTTACTTATACATATATATTACTTTAAAAAAATAACCTGAATTTTCTCTTCAAGTATAATTTTCCAAAATATATATTTTTAGAAAATATACTAAAGTACAATTATTTGTGTTAAAAGTTGTATTGTGAAAATAGGTAAAAGCATGATGCTAATATACTTTTAATATATTTGAAGATAGTAACATTTTTGTTAGTATATTTGCAATGTACTATTGAAAAAGGGAATATATTTCAAATACAATAAAGTATACTTTTTTTCACTAGGGAAAAAACCCTTGACCACATCTGTACATTTTGGGTATCTCAGATAAATATTTGAAACAATGGTTCCTTGTTTTACATGCAGGTCAGAAGGTTTCTTCCTGTCTACGTAGGAGGTTCTTGGCCAAAATAATCTGCAGAGGACCAGACTTTCTGTCGATAGTCAAAAGTGAGACTACACACCTACATCAGTCAAGTCCAACAGACAGGCACCACAGTTGAGACAGTAATCTAATGTGCCTCAAGAACACTTGCTTTAGAGCTCCATAACTGCTTAAAACCACTGACCAGACTCCTTCCTCTTAAGTGGAATTCAATTGCAGCTTATGTAAGTGCTGCTATAACTCCACAACTCTCTAATAGGCCCCTGTGCATTAACTATTGAAAACCGGGAAAATGTCATCACTAATGCTGCTTAGAGCTCATAAACAAATTACATTTCTTTCAGTATTTGATGCATTCAAACATATTAATTCCAGATGGGTTCAGTACACGGCACATCCCAGCAAGCAATTGTGCATTTAAAAGAAGTCTACTAGCCGTCAAAACACAGCCCTGACGTAAAACAAGGCAAAATTTGGGCTGTCGGTGAAAATTTAATAGACATCTAACCATAGCCCACTAATAGACTATTCATCAACGCACAGGCTATGCATAGAACATGTCAAATAAATGAAACCAAACATCTTGTAATCACTGTTGACTTTGCTTACATGATGGAATATCATACATCTCTCAAGTTGTTTGGCAAAAACTACATTCAATCCAATTCAAGGTTATTTTGGCTATAAGTGGGTTACTCATAGCCAGACTATATTGGGTCCTGTAATATGATGGCTATTGCTTGCTGGGATACTGTCCATCAAGTTCAGTGACATTTTAAAAAACTAGCATCTACATAATATACTGCTAATACATAATCACTCTTATGATTGACTTCACAAGCAAGTAAAAGCATGAATATGATTTCAGTAGTTCAATATCATCTTATATTGAAAAGCAGTCTTTTATTTCATACCTCATTTTTTATCTAGGAAATCACATTCACACCGGAGGTCTGCAAGATCACCAGAGTGATCATATTCTTCATTACAAATGAAAAGCATAATTTATTCCAGGCTTTATTTGAAGGACAGCAAAGTGTGCAAGAAATTGAAAATGAGGGATATGTGTTCAATGTCAACGTCTGCTCACCGAGAGAAATTAATATCTGTGGAATTGACTGTAGACTTAAGGGCAATCTATACCAGATTTTGGAGTGTGTTTGTTGGCGGATGTCAAGAGATTCTTGTGTGTGCACACCTGAAAATATACACTCAAAGGTTTTTGGTTGTTCCTGCATGATTGCACCTGTACTCGCTCATTGGTTGGCCTTGAAATAGTATGCAATTAGAGGGGAAAAGCTCCTCATTCGTTGTCCCTTGACAGGAGCTGAAGCTTGTGTTTACCCGCACTCTGAGGTCTACTGAGAGAGGAAGAGGTGGATATCTGAGACTGTTGGGTAGCTATGAAAAAATCGAAATTCCATTGCACAGCTGTGACCGAAAACTCTTAGCGGTTCCCAAACAAACACTAAAACCATTTCTGAGTCCCAATACAACATACATGTTCGAATTTACAAGACTACTTTAAAGTCAGCTTTCAGAGCTCCTACTGAGTTCTGGGGATAGACTAAGTGCAAAGTAGATGGATCTAGATTATAAATTGTGCCTGTCTATTGAACGTTCTACAGTCTAAAAGTCTAGGTGTCTCTCAAAAATATTTCATTTATATCATTTGCTTTAGTGTGCCAAATGGAAATATCAATTAAACAAGCTGTTTATTCATAAGATTGATATACTGCTGGGCATATGATGATTTATACATTTTCTTATGAACAGCAATCTGTATTGATTCTCACATGTCTCATGACCCCAATTGTTACGTTCCAGTTTGAATATGAGTGCAAGGTTTTCCTTACCTCATCTCACGATCCAACTTGATTTAACTCGTAACAATTTTACAAGGTGGTGATTTCATATGAATTCATACCAAAAAAATTAAGCTTGAAGGTTAACCCCGAAACATGGGCATAAAAAGATTGTACGAATTCATACAAATTGCCATGAAATTGTGTTGGGTTTTCAGTGAATACTGATAAAATTGAAATAGTACTTTTTCAGAATCTACCCTAACATATAAAAACTAGTGCTGTCAATCGATTAAAATAATAATAATAATAATTAATCACACTTTTTTTTTCTGTAATTAATTGTGATTAATCACACCTAACATTAAAGGTTTTTTTATATATATATATATATATATATAATATTGTAATACTTCCACATTGAATCTCCAAAATAATGTAGAAACAACATAAAAACAGTATATTTTAAATATTTGTTTAATGACATATTTTTACTGTGCTGTGCTGATGCTGATTATTACATGGATTTGTTTTTCTCAATCTAGGCCATTGATTAAAGCCATTCAGCATTACAGTATAATTGAAAGCTATATATTTTAACATTTAATAGGCAGTAAAAATATAACAACTTTTAATTCAAGTGAACTTAAAACGATTTTCACATAAACCCATTGTGATAAATGTCACATTTAACTGTGCCTTTAATATATCATGGCTTATCAACGTTAAGTTTATATATATATATATGGCGCCGGCCCACCTCATTTTATATATATATATATATATATATATATATATATATATATATATATATACAATACAGGTCAAAAGTTAGGGTTAGGGTTAGGGTTTCTTCTGCTCATCAAGCCTGCATTTATTTGATCAACAATACAGAAAAAAAAAGTATTTAAAAGTATATTAAAAGTATATTATTACAATTTAAAATAATTGGTTTTCAATTTATTATACTTTAAATTATCATTCAAACGCTCTCGCGGTACTTTGATGGAACGGTACTTTTTGCCGTTCTCTCGAATCGCTCTCGCGGTACTTTTTGCCACTCCCCCCCTCACACTGCACACTGAGTGAGCACAGTGCAAGACCAGAGACAGAGAGGGTCGAAGAAAGCAGCGGAGCTAAAGTAGCGTTTTCTCGGAGTTCACTATGTAGCCTGCTCCTTGAATCATTCAGCTTATTCATTTGTGGATGTTAACTGAATCTGTAAGTCAGCTACACTGTTTACTTCTGAATATTACATTTTATTCTGGTGCGCTTAACGTTATCGCTACTGTGTAATAGTAGCCTATGCTATTCACCAACTAAACATATCCTATTCAATGCGTTAACAGTCTCTTTCACAGCCATCACTTGTAGTAGCCTATTCACAAACTGTTTGCACAAGCATAGCCTGGTCTCAATGCTAAGTTATTACTGTGTCATGCGTTAACTCTCCTCTTACCTATTGTGACGGCAAATCCCCATATCTTTACTGTACACCCTACCACTTCATTAACTGAATACTACTGTCTACACTGCAATATATGTCATATACTGTTTATACTGCACTACCTGTCTATACTGTTCACATTGCACTTTTCTGCATTTTTGCACTTCTGGTTAGACGCTAATTGCCTTTCATTGTCTCTATAATTGTAATCTGCACAATGACAACAAAGTTGAAACTAATGTAAATCTAATCTAATCTAATCTAAACTCCTGCTACCTGTACACAGATACCCAAATATATGTAACCTAATATCACCATTATTAATTATTTTGCAACCATGTAGTTCAATTTTCCATATTTATTGTATGTCATTATGTCAGTATCAGTATTTGCTTTCTACCATGCACAAATAAAAATATCACTGAACTTTTGCTGTGTAATTGTAACAATGAGCACTCAAACACACCAAACCAACAATTACTAAAAACACACACAAAAACTGATTTTGCATGGGCACTGCACTGCACTAGTATAAATAAAACACTGACAATCTTAAAGCACTGTTTACAAGGTTACATGGGTCAAAAACAACTCGTTTTCATTTGTTTGTCCCATGTAACCTTGTAAACAGTGCTTTAAGGTTTTAAGGTAAGTTTAACAGGTAAATATACAGAAACTGAATAATCAAACACTGCACAGTCTTCCCTGCATAAATTATAAACTGAATATTGATCAATCCTTATTAAAGCTACAAAAGTTAATCAGTCAAGAGCAGTGAGCAATTTTCTCTTTGTGTTTTGCTTTTTGATTAAACTTGATGACACAGGAAGCAGTGGGTTTATTAGGCTCCTGTCACTTTAAGATCCACACATGACGCGGATCTGAAACACATCCTTTATTTGAACTATTTACGTTAATTGAACACTTTTTTTGGTGCATTTGTGTGTGTGTGTGTGTGTGTGTGTGTGTGTGTGTGTGTGTGAACTATCCCTTCAGCATCACAGGTTATTCACAGAGCACAATTCAATGGGCACATGAAGACAGCATTCATAAATGGCAATGCAGCAGTAAGTGGCTCATGTTGTTTTGTTGTATCGATAATAATTTAACCTCTCAAAAAGGTACCTGTCCTGGAGCACATATTGATTTTCATCTCTGAGATCTTGCATTCTGCATACTCTTGTGGTGAATATAACATTCTCCTGCAAGGAAACAGTATGAGGTTTGCTTTGTTTGTTTCTTGGACCCAAGAGAGTGTGAAACCAATTCATTATACCGCAAGACAACAAGCTGGTCAGAGAAACATTTATTTGAAGAGTTAATGATGTACTGCACATCTCTTTACAGATGAGCAAAGAACCCACAAAACTTTCACTTCCACATGATTTGTGAAATCTTAATTACAAATCTAAAATTCATCAAAAATGGAGCAAATTTATGCAAAGTTTCAAAGACTAGACTCCTTACTGATTTAAATGTCACTGGCGATGCAGATAAAAAGTAGCAAATGAGGTAGAAATTATACTCTTATTTTGATCTTTTGTAATAGGCTACTTTTGAAAAATCAGTATAACATTGCAGCAGAGATATACAATTTCTAACAGACTACAGTCCTAAAAAATGGCGCATTGTAATGAAATTAGAGAGATATTACTTAGTTGGTATACAGACATAATTTCATAATGAGACCAATATATGTTGTCTGTTTTTCTACTCTAGGGCTTTTGCTATACACTGCATGTTTTTTTTGTTTTTTTTTTTGGTTTTTTTTGTTACCTTTGGCTCTGTTGAGGGAGGGTTGTGATATGGGATCTTCACAAAGCAGCCTGGGACACTGTGGTTTGCTTTAATTGACCACAGTGGCACTGGGCTACGACTGAAACTACTGTTTATACCTCAATACCGTCCCTGCTTTCTCCATGCTGCCCTAAGAGCTCAGGGACTGGATTATTTCATTTGGATTACACCAGAAAACATTTCCCAGTGAATAGGAGAAGCCTTTGTGTTGATTTGTTTGGAACTGTTGACATGACTGCTTTTACAAGTTTTACTCAAAGATCTCTATTGATGTGCAGCCTATAAAAAAAAAAAAGAAAAAAAAGAAAAGAAAAAAGAAAACTCCAGTCACAGAAAAACTCAATGCAAAAAAGAAAAAGAAAAAGGAAAGTAGGGTGGGGACTTGGTTCTATTCATCAGGTGTCGATTTAATTTTGGGATGTGAGCGTCTCAAAAATGAATGCGAGCCTGCAGTCGATTGTGGAGGAACAGGGTAAAAGTGGACTAAATTGGAGTATTCCATGCATCAACAGAGAGAAGTCTGTCATTGTACCTAGAAGATTGAGTTATGATTTTTTTTATTCAAAATGATGTAAAAAAATAAAAATAAATAAATTAAATAAATTAAATAAATTAAATAAATTAAATAAATTAATTAAATAAATAAATAAATAAATAAATAAATAATAATAATAATAATAATAATAATAATGATAATAATAATAATTCAAATATCTTGAATAGATATCAAATATCTTTAGGGAACCATACTTCCCTAGTTGATTAATTACAATATAATTACACGTTTTTTTGTGTATTACAAGTTTTTTTTTTTTAAATGTCATCCAAATGCATTATCTAATTAAATCATCAGACAAATGATATATGAACAAACCCCTCAGTAAACACTTTCAGGATGGGAATAATAGGAATAATCAAAATATCACTGACCAGTGCATGAGAGCAAAACTTGCAAAGGGATAGTTCACCAAAAAAAAAAAAAAAAAGATTTTTGTCATCATTTACTCACCCTGATGTTGTTCCAATTCCACATTCCAAAGTTTCTTTCTTCTGTTGAGAAGAATGTAAGCAGACAGTTGACTGTCCCCCCCACCCCCCACTTTGTTTTCAATAGAAGAAAGAAACTCATACAGGTTTGGAACAACTTGATAGTCTAGATGGGAAGTGCCCAAAAAGTGAAAGTGAGGAGCATTTATGGGTACAAGTCGGGAACCGGCCTACCTTACATATTTCAAGGGTGCTGAGTCCAAAAAAACTGGTTCCCAAGCGAAATTTTGAGTTTTTTACCTTCTAATTTGCATATCAAAATGGCCGTCAAATTGCCTATCTTGCTCAGTCGTTGGACCATTTTCCCCTAGTTTTTTTGTAAGTAGGCAATCAAGATGAGGAAATTAAGTTTCTAGATCGATAGTCAAGGGTCAGAGCAAAGATATAATGGAGGCTCATTGCCTTTTTTATGTATATATTTATGCAAAATACCAACTTTTAAGGTGAAATTAAGCATTATTTGTGTCATTTTTTAAGGCCGACATACATATTCAATCAATATTACTCTTAAATGTTCCCAGTGTATATATGATATGTGATGTATTCCATATTACATAATAACTAAGAAAAACACCATTGCAAGTTGTCTGAGATTTCATTTTTTATGCAAATTAAGGCGAGACACTACAGGTGAATAGGGTAACATTTTTAACTAGCAGATATCACCATGAAACTTTCACAGTTGATTACCTACATTAAGATGAGAAAAAAATGTATTACAAGTTTTCTGTAATTTAATGTTTAAATATGCAAATTAGGCTATATCTAATCAAATGTGCACTAATTTGCATATATTTAAAACAACGAAATCTGAGTATTGGATAAAGCCAGGTTAAAAATGATTTTTTCATTGTGTTCACATATTAGATGGGAAAAAAAATACAGAGGGATTTATGGATATCTACTTTTGTTATCCTGTAAATCAGAAAATACTGTCAATAGCCTTAAAAAATGATTTTCGCCATGTTTTTTGGAATAAAATGTTATATAAATCAGGCTAGGAATAATATATTTACAAATCCCTCTGTAAATGTCTTCATAATATAACTAGGTACAAGACTGGAAAGTTTGGTGTATAGGTGCTACTGAAGTGGAGCGTCATCCATGTGGTTTCCTTAGTCTGCTTCCGAAGCCTTCACCGGCCCCAAGCAGGAGGACGGCACCGCCCGTCTCCGCCCCTTAGCCGGCCAAAACGCCAGGCTAAGCAGCACTCCTGAGATGGGCAGCTTGGAGTTAGGGCTCAGTTCTTCTCAGGAGCTGGTAGCAGGACCACTCCTTCCCCCGGTGGAGGGCCGGGGGAGAATCTTTTTTCTAAGAACTGATGCCCCTTCCTCCGAGCCCCAAGAGGCCATGGATGGCAGTGTGCGACGCTCTGCCTCGCCACTCTTGTCCCCCTCTGTCACCAGACCTCTGTCAGAGCAGGCCCCCCGTGGAACACTGGTCCTTCCCTGGCCTCCTCTGTCAGGATGCGGCAATGACCGTGCCCCCACACCGGGTCGCTACGCCGCCCACGGCCTTTGCAAGTATGCATTTCCCCCAGTGAGCCTTCTTGCACAGACCCTGTGCAAGCTCAGGGAGGACAGGAAGAAGGTAATTTTGGTTGCCCCTCATTGACACAACCGGACCTGGTTCTCCAAACTAGTCCTCCTCGCGACAGCACCTCCTTGGCCAATCCCTCTGAGGAACGACCTGCTTTCTCAGGGACGGTGCACCCTATGGTACCCTCATCCCGATCTTTGGAACCTTCACGTGTGGCTCCTGGACGGGACGAGGTAGGTTTGAGTACCCAACCACCAGCGGTAGTGGCTACCATCACTTCCGCTAGAGCATCGTCCACGAGACATGCCTACGCGTTGAAGTGGAACCTCTTCGTCACCTGGTGCTCTTCTCGCAGAGAAGACCCCAGAAAATGCCCGATCAGTGTCGTGCTTTCCTTCCTGCAAGAAGGGTTGGGCCGAAGGCAGTCTCCCTCCACCCTGAAAGTGTACGTTGCCGCTCCTCGGCGAAGAAACATATCTGCATGGTGCCAGCATACTTCCTTATATACCCATGAGGTAAGGCGGAGTTACGCAATGCAAATTCCGCAGACCCATGGCATTTCTTTGCCAATGGCTCGTTTTATTTCTCGAAGATGAGAGGCTTTCTAAGCGAAACCCCATTCGTCGTCATGATGTAACGTCTCCGTTCCCTACTCAGGGAACGAGGGTTACATATGTAACCGAGACGTTTTACACCCCCCTCTCAGAAGCCTTGGACATTTGGGACAATGTTTCAAAAAATATTTTCTCTAACCTCAAACCCTTTCTCCCATATTGTATGTAGTAGCAGCAACCATGTGTGGCCCACTATAGTCTTCTATCAAATAGTAGTTTTCATTGGTTCCATGAGAGTGGGGCCAGCCCATAAAAATATCTTAAATTTTAACGTCTAGTCGGTCCACAGTCTAATTCTGCTCTTTTTGGTTTTCAGCTATTGTTTTTGTCTGACTTATATTATGAAGTTTTGTCTGTGGGTCATAATTTGTCATTTTCTTTGCAGTTTCGTCTGAGATGCATCTGAAATCGGTCACAAGTTCACTTGTTCATTATAGTGAATGGCACATGTACTTTATGGAGAAAAGAGAAATGAAATTGAGTGAGCAGCTTAAGATGACGGAATTTGTGTGTGCCAGAAATAACTATTTTACACCTTAAAAAATAATGACGATAATAACTTTATATGATATAATGAAAATAAATAACTTGTTCACTTGTTCTCATATTCATGTCATATTTAATAGATAGTTCATTCATTTTAATAGAATAATAATACAAAAACTACAAAAAAGAATTAACACAATGATATAATTTTATTATTTTTACTTATAAATTTGCCATAAAAAGCAATAAATAGAGCACATAATACATGAAAGCTGTATTCCTTTCAGGGTTATCTGGTTATGTTTATTTTTAGTTTTCTCCACATGGACACTGTTTGTGTTTTCACCTTGGTTAGCTTATCTTCATGGTTGTTAATTTGATTCATTACTCAGTTCAGGTGTGTGTTGTGTTCAGGTGTTCATGTCTCATTATCCTCTAACTACTCAGATCAGTTTGTGTTTCGTGTTGAGTCTCGTCTATGTGTAGTTGTGTTTGGATGTACCTCTTTGGAGTACTCTGTTGGAGCATTAAAGCCTAACTTTCGTCGTCGATTCTTTGGTGTTTTTGTTTTCCGTCTTGTTTGTGTTTTGCTTGGGGCTGGTGAATGCTTCGGAAACAGACTAAGGAAACCACATGGATGACGCTCCACTTCAGTAGCACCTATACACCAAACTTTTGTACTTGTACCTAGTTATAGTTATATTATGTTATATTATGAAGACATTTACAGAGGGATTTGTAAATATATTATTCCTAGCCTGATTTATATAACATTTTATTCCCAAAAACATGGCGAAAATCATTTTTTTAAGGCTATTGACAGTATTTTCTGATTTACAGGATAACAAAAGTAGATATCCATAAATCCCTCTGTATTTTTTTTCCCATCTAATATGTGAACACAATGAAAAAATCATTTTTAACCTGGCTTTATCCAATACTCAGATTTCGTTGTTTTAAATATATGCAAATTAGTGCACATTTGATTAGATATAGCCTAATTTGCATATTTAAACATTAAATTACAGAAAACTTGTAATACATTTTGTTTCTCATCTTAATGTAGGTAATCAACTGTGAAAGTTTCATGGTGATATCTGCTAGTTAAAAATGTTACCCTATTCACCTGTAGTGTCTCGCCTTAATTTGCATAAAAAAACTTGCAATGGTGTTTTTCTTAGTTATTATGTAATATGGAATACATCACATATCATATATACACTGGGAACATTTAAGAGTGATATTGATTGAATATGTATGTCGGCCTTAAAAAAATTACACAAATAATGCTTAATTTCACCTTAAAAGTTGGTATTTTGCATATATATACATAAAAAAGGCAGTGAGCCTCCATTATATCTTTGCTCTGACCCTTGACTATCGATCTAGAAACTTAATTTCCTCATCTTGATTGCCTACTTACAAAAAAACTAGGGGAAAATGGCCCAACGACTGAGCAAGATAGGCAATTTAGCGGCCATTTTGATATGCAAATTAGAAGGTAAAAAACTCAAAATTTCGCTTGGGAACCAGTTTTTTTGGACTCAGCACCCTTGAAATATGTAAGGTAGGCCGGTTCCCGACTTGTACCCATAAATGCTCCTCACTTCTTATAGAAGGCCATTTTTCAAAAATCCGTCTAGACTATGAGGGTGAGTAAATGATGACCAAATTTTAATTATTGGATGAACTATCCCTTTAAGGGTATAACAGTTGGGGTAAGATGTTATATAATCCAAGATAAATATAAAAGGGTATTTCATATATCTGAGGAGAATATTAGTTAGAGATATATAAGCACATTAACGCCAGGAATTTTTATTGAGGACTTATTTTGGCATATAAATTGTCTAGTTCCTTTGTTCATTGAGGACAGTCCATCTTACAGGACACTGATAGAATCTAACAGACAGAATACATTTTCCTTTCAGATGAGGCCACACTTCTTCCATTTCCCAGGTAACAAAGGGGATAAAGGACAACATCATTTATAGACTGTGAGAATTCACACTGAAATTGTCAGTTGAGAGATTTCAAGCCAGGAGAGGGAGTCTCGTTTCTAACACCGCCCAAGAGTGAATCAATCCATCAAGCTGACAAGGTCTGCGTTTCAGATTGTTCTCAGTACACAAGGGATCCAGAGAGATAGTTGAATACAATTACAAAAAGCCGTTAAAGGAACAGACTTTATTGCTCTGACGAGAAAAAGGATTGTTGGAAGACCATCAGTCATTGATGTACATTTAAATTTACATTTATTCATTAAGCAGACGCTTTTATCCAAAGTGACTTACAAATGAGAACAATAGAAGCAGTTAAACTAACAGCAGGACAACAATATGCAAGTGCTGACCCTTTCTTAGTTTAATCTAACGCAGTACATGTCATTTTTTTTATTATTATTTATTTGTTATGATAAAAAATAGAATAGAAGAGAGAGTGTTAATATTACTGGATCAAGTGCTGCCGAAAAATATGCCTCTTCGGCCGTTTCTTGAAAGTGGCTACGGACTCAGCAGCTCTGGTTGAGTTAGGCAGATCATTCCACCAGCAGGGAACAGTCAAGGTAAAGGTCCGAGAAAGAGATTGTGTGCCTCTTTGAGATGGCACCACAAGACAACATTCGCTTGCAGAGCGCAAGTTTCTGGATGGCACATAAGTCTGATGTAATGAGTTTAGGTAAAAGGGAGCAGAGCCAGTGGTTGTTCTGTAAGCAAACGTCAGTGACTTGAATTTGATGCGAGCGGCAACTAGCAACCAGTTCCGGTTTTTGAGGAGAGGAGTGACATGTGCTCTCTTCAGCTTGTTAAAGACCACTCTGGCTGCAGCATTCTGGATCAGTTGCAGAGGTTTCACAGTGCAAGCTGGACGACCAGCCAGGAGAGCTTTACAATAGTCCAGTCTGGATAGAACAAGCGCTTGGACAAGGAGTTGTGTAGCATGCTCTGTGAGGAAGGGCCTGATCCTCCTAATGTTGTACAAGGCAAATCTACACGACAGGGCAGTTCTAACAATGTGGACTGTGAAGTTCAATTGATCATCAATTACAACTCCAAGGTTCGTGGCTGACCTTGATGGAGATGATGAAACCTAGTTGAATGGTGAAGTTGTGATGAAGTTTTGGTTTGGCCGGGAGTAGCTCAAGTAGCTCTGTCTTCACAAGGTTTAGTTGAAGGTGGTGGCCCTTCATCCAGCCAGATCTGTCTGTCAGGCAGGCTGAGATACGATCAGCTACCGTCGAATCGTCAGGCTGGAATGAGAGGTAGAGTTGTGTGTCATCAGCGTAGCAGTGATAGAAAAAAAATGTTTCTGAATCACAGATCCTAGTGATGTCATGTAGATGGAGAAGAGAAGTGGTCTAAGCACTGAGCCCTGAGGCACTCCAGTAGCTAGATGCTGGGTCTTAGACACCACACCCCTCCACGACACCCTAAAGGACCTACCTGAGAGGTAAGACTTGAACCATTGGAGTGCGGTTCCCGAGATGCCCTTCATCTTTAGGATTGACAGGAGGATCTGGTGGTTAACTGTGTCAAAGGCAACAGACAGATCCAGCAGGATGAGAACTGAAGATTTGGAAGCTGCTCTTGCCAGTCTCAGAGCTTCAATTACTGAGAGCAGGGCAGTCTCAGTTGAGTGTTTTAAAACCAGACTGATTGTTGTCCAAGAGGTTGGTCTGTGTAAGGAAGGAAGAGGACTGGTTGAAAACAACTCGTTCAAGTGTTTTCGTGACGAATGGAAGAAGAGATACCGGTCTGTAATTTTCCAGATGTGCTGGATTTAGAGTGGGTTTCTTAAGTAGTGGGGTTACCCGAGCCTGCTTAAATGCTGTGGGAAAGGTACCAGTGTGAAGAGAGGTGTTGATGATGTGCTTGAGTGCGGGTACAACTGAGGATGAAATGGCTTGAAGTAGGTTTAGTCCAGTCCTTTTAAGCCAAAATGGGGGTCAACCTTGAACAAATTGCAACAGAAGGAAACTCAACTGATTCAACTGTGTCAACAAGATTCAACAATACATTTTCACCTGGCTATACCCAATGTTTAGGCCTGTTGTGGTATTTATGCAAATTAGCATACGTAATTAGATTATGCACCGTTTGTCCATGTTAACATACAATTAAAAAAACAAACAAACTTGTAATACATTTTTTGTTTGTCTTGATGTAAGTAATCAGCTCAGTAATTTTCATGGTGATATCGAAAGGTTAACATTTTTACCCTATTCACGTAAGAAACATAATGAATAGGTGTATGAATAGACTATATTTGGGTCTTTTTCTAAACTTCCCCTAATGGGATTTTTCGGGGCTTTTTTTCCCTTACTCAGGACATACTGAGGATACAAAATCAGTTGAGTTTCCTTCTGTTGCAATGTGTTCAACCTTTTTTCATAGAATGACTGGACTAGTTAGTGGGAATAGGATCAACCAGACAGAAAACGAAAACAATACAGTTAAGGTTAAAACATATGATTTATTGAATTATATGATAATACATTTGAAATTTCTTTTGCTCCCTCTGCTGAATGTAGAACTGAAAATCTTGTGTCACTGGTAAATTGGTAAAATGTTTCAAAGCATCAAAGGAATTGTTTCCTGTTTTTAAAGACTTTATACTCCTTTGGGGACTCACGTGGCAAAATCCAGCTGTCAGTCAGAAAGATATTTCTAAAAGATAATTAATTCAAGTCAATAGCCAAGTTCCCAACTAAAGGGCTTCAACAACCTTGTCCATGTATCATATGAAATAAATAAAGCCAAACTGGTGTGACTATGGTAATGCTGTTTTTGGAGTTGTTTAATCATCCTCTGGTGAGATATTGATTTTATATGCAGTTGATTTCTTCTATGTTGTGGTCTTTCTGGGATCATACCAGCACCCAAAAGACAGCATACAGTATGCTGGTCCACCAGCATCCCATGCTGGGATCCAGCAAATCCATAGCCAGCATCACATGCTGTTTCCAGCATGCGAAATATACCTTATGCTGGTGACCAGCAATGCTGGATTTTTCAGCATGGACTACCAACAACTTCCAATTACTTTACAACCTCTTCACCCGAGTGTTTTTTTTTTCTTTTCTTTTTTTTGGGATAAAACAAATTATGCATTTCTAATTTGGAAATTGAGCTTATTCTGTGAACAGATCAAAATGTTTTTCATACTTGCTAAAAATGTAAATACTGTTATATAAAAGTGACCGTTCCCAAGAGACTGCTCCCTAAATTTGAATGAACACATTTTAAAGTCGTGAAAAAGTCTGATAAAGGATTTTATGTATCAAAACTTCCCTTTTGAAAAAGAAATGTGCTTAATTGTAAATCAAAAAATATATATATATATACACACACACACACACACAATAGGCCCTGTCTTGCACCCAGCGCAATTGACTTGTACACTGACGCATGTATCATTCCTATTTTGCACCTGATGCACTGCGGACTTTTCCCTAGGCAGACGCACGTCGGTAAATTAGGGAATGAACTTGCGCTCCTGGGGACGGTTCAGCGAAAAGAGGAGGCGTATTCCTGCGCAAACATTCCCTGGTGCGATTTTGCAGTTCCAGAAAACAATTCCGCCACAGACCAGGAAAAACCTAGTCTAAAGTCAGTGGCGCATTTTCAGTGGCGTGTTCAGATGCTATTTTAAGGGGCATGCTTGGCCATAATGTAGCATGTGCACAACGTGCATACACTTTGCTTCTCTCATCTACACACATATTATATGTGCTGATATACAGCGATATTGCACTGCTACTCTTGTGATATTGCTCATATAACATGATTTATTTACGCTTCATTTGGTCAGAACAAAAGAGGCAGATGTTACTTGTTCAGATGACTTTTTTATGTAATATATGCATAGTAATATGTACTTCTTATTGTCATCTCGATGTAATGACAGATCCGCTCTGAGGTGGTGATCACAAAAAAAAAAAAAAAAAAAAAAAAACTCATCAACTAACTTGCAGTGTTATGTTTCAAACAGAGATGGCATTATAGAGGCATAAGTTCCATATTGCAGTAGTGAGGTCACTTACCTTAGGTGGTAAGGTCTGGTTCACAGCTGTCTTTGTGGTTCATCTAAGGTCTCAGGTGGGGTTCAGGTGAATCAAGTTCTTCCACACCAACAAACTATTTTATTGGTGACATCCTATGACAGGGTGCCATGTTGATTGTTGAAATGTGAAATGTTCATATACGGTCAAGCACACTCTAAAAGGCAGAATATTGTTGCCCTGAGTTTACTAGTGACGGATATTTGCTCAACTTAAATGCGATCTGTGGCTTCTTGTTGCAGACATAATTGATTTGACTTGATTTGTTCCAGAAATTTTTTTTGTTATGCTGGTTTGAAAGTCTCTACACATCCTGATTGCTATCACTAAGTTAAGTGGTCTAAATGTTAAATGTATGTATGTATATATACAGTATATATATATATATATATAGTTTAATGCTATGCAGAGATACGCAGATGTCAATCACCGAGCCTAAACAGCAGCTAGCTTTTACAGTTTATCCTTAACGTTCACACCATAACTACTGTCATTTCGAATAGATGGAAACCTGTGACTAGTGCACAAAGTGGACTGGTATGCACCGCTAGGAATATTTTAATCAGTAGTGTACCCTCACGTTTTCTTGCGTAGCTGCACTTCTTACATGTTTCCGGTACTCTGTCTGCCCAAAACATAAAATCAGGCTATTAATTATTTGTATACATCACACGTTCTGTTGGAACTGAACTGATCAATTATCTGTGGAATATGACTGACTGAAGCCCAATTGTTTCATTGGTTCATTTTTGCATGAGTGGCACGCGAATCGCCTTAAGCCTTGTTTATACTTTCGCCTGGCTCCGCAGCGCGAGTCTCCACAGACTGCGCGCACACCTCCCCAAACGGACAAGGTGTTTATACTCGACGCGCTCGCCGTTGTACTATTCTGTGAAATGACAGGGGGCGACTCAAGTAATTGTCCTCTTAACCATCAGGAATCAACGGCGAGATGAAGAAAGGTCCACACGTGACAATGTTTATTTTAGTACATCACCACCAATTCCAGGAAACCCTGAGATTATTACTTGTGACATTAGAACAAAATATGTGGATATAAAAACAGCTATGTAGGCTATACAACTAAATTAACGATCTCTTAAATATTTTCTAATTTCACTAAACATTTCATTAAGTTTCGTGGACATTTTATAAAACATGGACCTTTATTCTTATGTATCATGTTCTGTGGTAAATTTTGACCAATTTGTAGAATTTATAAAAGATAAGCTATGGGAATAGATTTTTCACTAAAGATTTATATTACAACTGTGGCATGTTGTAGCTATAGTTACTAAATGTGTAGGTTCCTATTTTTCATAACAAATGCCATAGATAAATATAGAAAAAAAAGTTAACATTGGCCTAAGCATAGCAATGAGGAGTCATCAGTGGTTTTAATGATATCCTCATTGTTACAAATGCTATACTTAGAGGGGTGGTTGATTATTATTTCACTTTTATAACTTTAGTTATTGTGTAATGTTGCTGTTTGAGCATAAACAACATCTGCAAAGTTACGATGCTCAAAGTTCAAAGCAAAGGGAGATATTTTCTTTTAAAGAAATTGCTTTTTAAGGACTACAACAAACAGCTGGTAGGGACTATATAATCTTCCTCCCGAAGATTATGTGAGATTATGTGAGTGAGATCACGAACCCTAAAATTGACATAAATCCTGCCCCCGGAACACGATTTATAAATTATCAAGACAGAATATGCTAATCAATAACTAGAGAATAACTACACATAAGCTACACACAAATTCAACAACTAACTATTCAGAAATGTTGTCTACATGTTGTCACTTCTTGAGTCTCTCCATCTTTGCCTGACTCCGGTTTGAACATAAAAGGCTAAAAGTTTTTAATGTTCAGTGCGTGTCTGTGTGAGGTAATCAAAGCTGCTTAGAATGAGCTGTTGAAGCTCCGCCCTCTGTGCCAGGAGCAGCAGCTCATTTGCATTTAAAGGGACAGACACAAAAACGGTGTGTTTTTACTCACCCTCAAAAAGTGACAATTTTAACATGCTATATAAAAGTATCTGTGGGGTATGTTGAGCTAAAATTTCACACACACACTTTGAGGACATCCGAGACGTATTTTACATCTTGTGTTACTTTTTTTCGTAGAAGTACAAGCCAATTACAAGTTAGAATCAAGAGCTTCAACCTTCGTTAACGATTCAACCTTGAATTATTGACTAAACAATTTGTTTTCCCCATGTGTAAGATGTGTTCTTACACTAATATTGGTATTGCTATTGCTAGCCTCTCCAATAATTGCCTACCTTACCTTTAAATGAGGCTTTAGTCTTTAGTGTGTGCAAAGCTGGAAATTGCAAGGGTGCATGCTTGACCTTTTGGTGTAATGTTGTAGCTGAAATTAGCAAATCCATTAATTAATTGTCTCAAAGCAAATGTTTGCATACACACATACAGTAATTGTACATTGAATCCAGTTTGTTGTGAATTAGTGCAGGCAGAGTCCCAAACTTGTATCAATCAAGAGTAGTGCTCAGTTCACTTGAGCACCCAACGGGGGTGGGGGTGGGGGTGGGGGTGTTTGGTGACTGGGCAACTAAGTACCAGTGGTTGATTTTTCCAATGCTATTTCATCTAGCTGACTAATCTAATATTCACTCTGAAGTAAAGGTACTGAGTTTCTATGGAAAGGAAAGCAATCTGATTATATGGTAAGTGACTCCCTTATGTCTGAAGGGGTCTGTCACTATCCAAGAAACATGGAGCCATTTCAGCTCTTTTGAACCCACTAGTGTTTGCCCCTGTCTTTGTAGAATCCCTCAGAGAGCCAGGCATCATACAAACTATGAAGTAGTGCGGTTATTGAATCTGGAGCCCCCTGATTCAATGCTCTGGGAGGCAGATGATATTTATGAGTCTGCTTTTTTGCCATTTCATTACTTTTTCAATGTATTTCAGAACAGGAAGTATGTCTGCTGTATGAATGTCGACTAAAATCGACTTCATCACATCAATTTTCACCTCAAACACAACAAAACAATCCACAATATTTAATTCACATGGAGGATTCTTCATATAGAACTGCAGAAAGTGAAGGAAATGCTAAATATGATGCATTTAAGCTGGTTCATCTGGTGTTATTCAGCAATATATTGGCTTGCGGTGCCCAGAGGACACTGGGGACTTGCAGTGTGAACTTGAGGTTCTTTGAGCTTTAATGGAACAAGTCAATAGGATCCAGCACCTAGCGTGATGACCTCTGATGATGTGCATTAGACCATGGTGTTGTCATAAGCTGATCTTCAGAGATCCCACAGTGCTCATTGATGCTGACCTCTCATGTCCCCACACGCTGGAGGGGGTTGTCAGTCTATCTGAGCGAGCACAGATGTACTGATGAATAGTTTCAGTGATAACAGTGAAACATGAAGATGAAAGTTCTTAGAACTTTACAACTACTGCTATTATGGCTAGTACAGCTACTGCTGATAACTTCTGCATCCTAAATAAATGAAAGACTCCATTCAAACCTTGTTTTGTAGACAATGTTAACCCTGGCTGTGCTATTTATTTTTTATTTTTTGTGTGTTCAAACTTTCTCATGTGAGTTAAGTAACTATAAGTAACCATTCACACAAAGAACAATAACTGTAACGATTTTGCTCTCACACCAACGGATAATAAAGTTCTGTTAATCATAGCCATGTGCTACAGCTGCATTAAGTGTTGGAGTTCTTCAAAGTCGTATGGATTCTAATTGGCTGTCAATGTATTTATCATTCATCAGTTAGAAAAAATAAAAAAATAAAAAAATAAATATATATATATATATATATATATATATATATATATATATATATATATATATATATATATATATATTGGTATATTGGTCTATGTATCATCCAATTTATTGTTTTAGGAAAAGAAAACTGTCAATATTTAGTTTTTTTAGTGTGCACCAAAAATTATTATTATTATTACAAAAATTATGGCAATCATCCCATGTAACAGTTTGACCATTTCATTTCATATTTGAAAAAGTATAACACAATATTTTTTCACTGTCACACCAGCACTAATTATATGCACAGCAACACATTTCTGCTTAAAATGCCATGTGCAGTTAACAGTGAGTCGTGGTGCACGATTATATTTTAATTAAGGGTAAAAACTTTGCCTGTGCTGTACTGACAGCATTTAACATTGTTGCACCGATTTATAAAGCACAAACAAAAAGGGAAATATCCAACCAAAAATTAAAATTAAAAACAAGCCATTTTCCATTTCTCGTTATTCCTCTACAAAACAGAGTTTTTTCCATTTTTTGTTTGCCAGATTGAATGAAATGATCATATGATCAATAATCATTCGGATGATACATAGACCAATGTCGTTCCTCTGTGTCGTTATCGATATAGCTGTGGTGTAGACTTCTCTATTGTCATAGAATTTGAATGGTTATTAAAAATAGATATATTTTAGTTATCATCCTTGGTGTGAACAGGCCTTAAATCTTTAACTCTCAATTCAGTTCACCCACATGTTCTTCAATTTAGGTTTGGGAATATGACACAAAATATATGAACACCACAATATTGCTACAATTTAGAGTGAAAAAAAAAAAAAAAAAAATACCCTTCAACAGTCCTTGAAAAAAAAAAATCAAAATTAAATAAAGCTTTTTTCCAATGTTGTTCTGGATTCCTTTACGTTGAATGCATGTTATTTCCAGTGCTTTCTTGACACCTGAAGCATATATACAACACACACACACACACACACACACACACACACACACACACACACACACACACACACACACACACACACACATATATATATATATATACTGTACATATAAACACGTTAATGCATTTATTTCAGTCAAACTTCTGTTTTTTTTTGTGTTGATGCTGGTTTGAATCATGCTTGACATGGTTTAAATAGGGACAAGTTATATATTGATAAACCCTTATTCCCTATGTTTTTTTTTCAGTGCACTTTGAACTGCAGATTATGCTCCCTTTGAATTCGAGTCCACTTTGTGAAACACACTTATGGAACGCACTTTTAGTCTGAAAAAATTATAACTTCATTTGCAGAATACCAAATGTCTGCTGTTGGTTATACTTAGCAATACTATTCAACCTAAGCGAGTCAGTGGCCTTCTCTCCTTCTGACAGTGGATTTCTGTCCATAAGGATTGAACATGCTGATTAATGATGTGGTTAAGCAGAGTTCAGGACCGGGCATTTCCTCCAAGAACATGTCTGCCACTTTGATCAGGCTTGACACAGAAGTACAGAGTACCAGGTAGAAACTTTCAAAAACACATGCTGGACCAACAGACAGCAAACAAATGGAATTACAGCAGGAAGAATCACTCTAGCGGCCACCCTTTTGTTTGTGATGTTGTGCACAGATGGACCAGTTGATGGAATAATAACAATGTGTCTCTTGTTTATCAGCAGGTTTCGAAAACCAAAATGAAATAAAATCACCGTCTTTATGTAGAGAAGCCGGAAAAGCTTTCTGTATTGTTGGCAGCAACATTATTTTCTGCTTTTTATTATCACTTATGTTGTTTTGATGTGGCAGCCATGAGGCAGACCTTTGATGAATACCCTTTGTTTTGATATGAGAAGATAGATTCCCATGAGAACTCGGGAACAGAGAGCTGTTTGTGCGAGTAAGAGGTAAAGAGATGCACACACTGATGTTTTGTTGCCTTCAGCTGTCAGTGTGGACACTCATAGATGTAAGAGCAGAGAGACCACAAAGAAAGAGAGAAAATGCATCTGCAGTATGTTTCATGAGGTGCTTTTGTCAACAAAAAGTGCGGTTGCAGTCATATAGTTTTTGATTTAGGTTTGTGGGGGCCTGAAGACAGCCGAGTCAAGGGAAATCAGGGAACCTAAAGGAATAGTTCACCTAAAATTGTTACATAGCTGTTTTCTATGCAAACATTTTCATTATTCACATTAATGAATCATTTTTCCAGAGAAATTTTGCTAATATGATCACACCAGGTGGCAAGAAGTAAAGTAAAAATCGCTGAAGAATGAATCATTGAATCATTTACTCCACCGATTTGGTCAAAAACACTGTGTTAATTGTGTTTAAACTGTATGTTACTTAATATTAGCTTCTCGTTTAATAATGTCACACAATTGCCTCCTTACTCCATGCAGCAACTTCTCAGAAACTGTTCAAGTTATCGTTGATAGTTCTAACATGACATTTTTGAATTAATGGAGGCTTCCAGGACACGTTTTCAAACAAACATATTGGCAAATACATATGAATGCAATATATAGCATAGGACTAATTAAGCAAGGCATGAATTAAACATGTTCTACTCCAATTAATTTGAAAGCAATATTACATTATTGGACATACATGGAATGGAAATGTTGTCAACCTACTGCACAGATTCCAAAACTCTTTCACAGAGGAAACATCAGTTCAGAGATCCTTAAAGTGAAATGCATTTTGTTGGTCACTCCAGTGACAGCACATCTCATTGCAGTGAAATAGTCTGTCTCACACTTGATCCCCGTTTAATAGATGAAGTCGAATCTTGGCCATGGTTGATGTGTGTGCGCTTTGTGTTTGCCAATAAAGAACACTCAATTCTGCACTAAACTCTCTTATCATTCCACACACCCAACCCCCTTTTATCAAGCAAGGGATTTTTCAAAGTTTCCACTGAAAAGGGCAAACTTGGTAATGAGACAGCAAGCATTTTAATATTTATGAAGGAATGAAGGCATAGCCTATTGGTGATGCCAGTAAAACTGAACTTTCATTTTGAGCTCTTTTGCCCTCAATAGTCTTTGTGACTTTATTGGGTTTGTATTGTACAGTTACAAATAAAAGACTTGATTAGCATACCTTAACTTTTTTTGCATGACAGCAAAAACTGACACAAACTGTCTATTAAGCACATTTTTAATGAAATCACACCTCATATGAGATTACACACATCAAAGATTTAAAAGAAACAAAAAGACATGTTAACCCATTGGACGTGTAGAAACAATGCATTAATAATGTGTTATTCTGGTAATTACTGAAAGTAGAAACCAACATTAATATTGAAAGAAGGGCTACTAACCTCATGTATCATTCATGAGTTGTGTTCAAAACCTATTAAGCTGCTGGACTCTAAGGCAACATTCTAACAATGTTGGAATCTTATTGCAACAGGTGCAGGCAGATAGGAAGATGTAGACACAGAAGATGAAGATTCAAAACGGGTTACTTCACTTATAATAATCCAACAGGTAGCGATCCATACAAAGAAAACAAACACACACCATAGTGTTAACGATACCAGACAAAGAGTGCAGGATAAGGTGACCCTACACACATTGTTGTAACCAGAGAAAAAAATTTACCCTGCAAGCGCCAATAACATGGAAACCCCCCCCCCCCCCCCCTTCTCCCACCTTGTCAGCCATCTTGGATTTATTTTTCACAGAATTTGATGCAATGCATTATGCTAAGTTTTCTTCTTCTTCTTCTTCTTCTAAGTTTCGCAATGCATTATGGGAGCACCTTCTCCATTAAACATACAGTACATGTTATGCTACTGTACATTAGAAAATGGCTAAAATTAGATTTCATAAGTGATCTTGATTTTTTTAGACATTTTTTAGACACCTCTTGGTTTTGAAACAGAACAATAGTGCGATATCATTAAGCAAATGCACAACCTGCAAATAATACATAACTTATTTCTTCCCTGTTGAGTTATGCATGATTCACTAAAATAATTAAAGCTTTCCTACTGTAATCTACATGGAAGAGTGGGCTAATTTGATGAATGCCTCCCGTCAAAATGTATCAGCTGTGATGTTTATACACTATGCTGAGTCATTTCATACACATATTTGTGTAAGGCCATGTCCAGCTGTGCTGCACACATTTGATCTAACAGAAATATTCAAAGAATATTCACGCTTTTAAAATGCATTATGCTGGCAGTTCTGCTAATTTGCTGGCTGGGAATCTGGTGTCCTCGGTCTGGGGGCATTGCAGTATGCCGGTTTGTTGAGGATGCAAAACAGTTTAAGCAAAGTTGTGGGTTCTAATCCCATTTTAGGGCTAGTATAAAAAAACTTAGCATAAAGCTGAAGGCCAAACTTAGACAGACTAAAACTTTGTGCCTTTTTGAGACCTGCTTTGATAAAAAGGCATATTGAAAAGTTGGCGTGAAAGGTACTGAATGGAAAATAATGAAGTTTAAAGGGAGCTTTAGCATGATTCTAACATGTAAATTTGCATGCTTTTTGTTCTCGAGTTGAAGCCTCTTTCTACTGCTTGTTTTAATTTCCCTTTGCTCTTGCCGCACTCCAGATAACTGGAGTGTAATTTTGTTTTAAAAATGTAATATTAGGCCTTTTTTTGCACTGAATATGCTTTCATAAGTTAGAAAATTGGATGAATTAATTATTTAGTTCTGAATAACTTTCTCTCGCCTTCCTCCAAAGCTTTGTTTCTTCCCTTTAGACCTTTATAGACTTTTTTTTTCTTTTCTTTTTTTTTTTTTTTTTTTTTTGTCTTCCAGCAGGTTTCTTGCCGATGCTTCCTTATCGGTTTGGTCATGTCAGACCTTTCATACTTTATTTTTTTCTTTAATTCCACCATTCACTTAGACACCTATTCTTTACAGCACAGCTTTAAGCTTTGTTCACCCAATAAATTGTTCTTGTATTCATATCTACTTCATTTCCTAATATTAATTTTTAATTTGTGGTGCTGGTTAAGCCAACTATCCCTGTTTCTATAGCTTATGCAATTTAAACAAACCAATAAGTATTAAACATTAACTCATCCTGCATTTGTGCTGCAGATATAATGATACCTCATATGCGGCTTATTGGGGAGGGGTGCGCTATTATTGTACCTTTCTATCAGACTTATAAAATGGGTGGAGAATGTAATAAATATAAATTGAAGGTGGGACCAGAGATATATCTAGAGACCAGAACATCATAGAGACTTCGGGGTGGACTTTTTGTACTTAGGCTTGTAGACAGCCACCAAGCAACCACCTAGCAACACTGTATACATATCCTGTTAAATTTAGGATAAAAAGGTAAAAAGCTACTACTAATGGGCAAATCTCATCACTATTTTCCATAAATAGATCCAGTAGACATGGATGTCTACTGTCCCAAAGTCTGTTTGCCTTAGCCATTGAGCCTTTGGTGGAGGCAATCAGAAGGGACCCTGATATAAAGGGATTTAAGGTTGGTCAGACAACCCATAAAATTAACTTATTAGCTGATGATGTTCTCTTATATCTAACAGACCCTTCTCACTCCCTTACTTAACTACAGGATTTATTGGGCACCTATGGTACTGTCTCAGGATATAAGGTAAAATAATACCATTAACAACATTCAACTATACTCTGCGTGTCAGGGTGCATCTGTGTTCAAATGGGCCTCAACTGGAATAAAATATCTTGGTATAGTTGTGGACAGTGACTTAAAAAAATCTTTATAGATTGAATTGTAGTTCACTACTTAAAAAAAAATTGAGGAAGATCTACACAGATGGATTAGCCTTCCCATCACTTTGATCGGGAGGATTAATTGCATTAAAATGAACATTTTGCCGAGATTGCAGTACCTCTTTCAATCACTGCCTATTCCATTACCCCAAACTTTTTTTTAAACTCTTAATACAAATGTAAGACAGTTCATTTGGAATAATAAGGTACCAAGAATATCTTCGGAGAAATTGACGTGGGACTACAAGTCAGGGAGACTTCAACTACCCAATTTAAAAATATATATATTACTTTGCAGCCCAAATGCGATTTCTTTTGTCTCTGTTCGAGAATGACACAACTTCATCCTGGGTTCACATTGCATTTTATTATTTGAAAGACAATTTTTTTTAGTGAGTTTGTTTACAAATAAAACTGCCGAATTTTGTCAAAAAAGACTGATAACCCAATTTTGTTACATCTCATTAAACTTTGGTATGATGTACATAAAACCATTGGCAAGGAGATAGGACTGTCACCTAAATCACCTTTAAAGCAAAACGAACTTATCCGTATGACTGTAAGCAACAAGATCCTGGAAGCCTGGCATCATAATGGGATTCATAAATTGGAGGATTGTTATGAGAATGGACTTTTCATGACTTTTGAACCATTAAGAGGAACATTATTTGTCTAGCAATGCTTTCTTTTGTTACCTTCAACTGCGGTTATTTCTGAGAAGCACTTTGAACGACACTATGGCTTTATACCTAAACTTACTGAAATGGAAAAATTGATGCATGATAGTGGACCATACAATATAAGCTTATCTCTAAAGTATACTCTTTGTTAATATCTGAATGTTCTAAACCGGTTCTGTATAGGTCTAAGGAAAGGTGGGAGTCAGACTTAAATATCACAATTGAAGACCAACTTTGGTCAGAGTTGTGTCAAGACTTGTTCACTATAATTTCCTTCATCAGCTGTATTTGACTCCAGAGAAAATTCACAAGTTTAAGCCTGATCTATCTGATTCGTGTTTCCGATGTGCTGCAGATGTGGGCTCTTTCCTACACTGCACTTGGTTGTGTGTGAATGTGAGAGATTTCTGGATTGACTTTTGTGAAGTCTTGACTAAGATTACTCAAATTTCATTACCTGTTGAACCAGAATTTTGCTTGCTGGGGAACTTTATGAAAATTGATAAACCACTTAACAAATTTCAAATCAAATTTTTGGAAATAGCCCTGGCAGTGGCCAGAAAGTGTATTGCTGTCACATGGAAGTCTGATTCCCCTCTATCCATAACTAAAAAAAAAAAAAAAAAATCGCCAGGGTAACACACATAACACTAAAAGAATGCATTAAACATTACCATAGTAACTTACCTCCAAGTAATAATAAATATATATATATATATATATATATATATATATATATATATATATATATATATACATTTTGTACATTGCTGATATTTATGATGTGATTTGATGTGTTATGCAGGGACTTCTGGGAATGTCATTTTACAGTGCCGGTCCTCCCTATACTCAAATTATGCAATTAAGTTGCGTAGGGCCCCCAAACCACCAGGGGTCCCCCTTGCTCTCAAAAATGATGTAGGGCTGTGTTTTAGTTTCGTTTTTTGATTTTGGCTTCCAACGATTATGAAAACATAATGCCGCTTTCTGTTCCTTTCCTTTAAAGTAGTGCACCCATACGTAACATCCAAGTCAGTCGAATCATGTAACGTCACGTGTAAAAGCATAATGAGCTGCGAAAGAGATGCTGTTCAACAGGCGGCTTTCTGCTCATGGGGTGCGAGGTGGAGAGGAACACAGAAAAGTACATGCTATTTTGGGCTTCGGGCGTGGACCTGAACAGACAAATATACGCAAACATATGTCAAAGTCCATATTGGGGACTTTTTTATTTTTTTTTATTCTTAAATGCATTCAGTTATGTCTTCAGTGTATCTATCAGCAGGAAAAGTAATCGAATGCTGTTCAAGGTATTAGGTCTGAGCATTTGGTCTTAAAGTGACAGCAGTCTAATAAACCCGCTGCTGAATACTGAAATACTGAAGCCACATTTTCAAAACTGTTCATACATTCAATTGCATTACCAAGATGAATCTTGTCCAAACAGTTAACCTAACCTCCAAAACTCGCTCAGACCAATAAAACACTTCATATATGTGTTACAGGCTGGTTGCAGCAGAGATGAAATGGGATCTAAGTGCAACAGCTTTATTCAAAAAACAAACTCAAAACTTCACAAAACAATCTCAGGAACATGAACAAAACCAACTTGATGCAATGAAGAACTGACAAAGAACTGATAGAAACACAGAGCTTAAATAGACAGCAACTGAGGAGCTTATTAACAAGACACACTTGAACAGAACTAACAGAAACCATAGTGACAAAAAGGGAGAGAACTGAACCAATTAACAGATTGAAAACCAACCTAGAAACAGACATGAGCAGAACAGATCAAAAACAAACTCTAAAGTGAACAAACAAACACGAACCATAACAATATGTCTCAAAATAAGCTTGTTCCACCATAACTCGTGCAACAATTCTCATTCAGTAAACATGCATTTCATTCATAACACACACATTACATAAATGCAGAACTTTTATTTTTAAAGTTTGAATGTTTTTTTTCCACATAAATATTCATTATATGATAAGAATAATATTGTATCACAACATAAAAAATAAATGAGAAATGCAGCAATTAGTATATATATATATATATATATATATATATATATATATATATATATATATATATATATATATATATATATATATATATATATATATATAATAACCACAACATGTGAATATGAATGTGTGTGTCTCATCCAGTGATGGACAGGCCATCTGTCCAGGGTGTTTTCCTGCCTACGAACTGAGACGCTAAGACTCCAGCCTCCAGATGACCCTACATGACAATCGCTTTGGAAAATAGGTGGATGGATTGATGGAGGTATAGTACTGTGAGAATTCTAGTCCTCCCTCTCTCTGCCACTCCAAACTCTATGTTTCCAAACAAAATCGTTCTGAAGCCAGTCCCCCGATTTACCAAAAGATGACTGAAAAAGAATATTTACTACCAATACATTCTCACCCAAGACGTCACTTTTTGTCACTTTCAACCATGCTTCAATATCTGACGCTCAAAGCACCCTTTAGCGTCCATATGTGACGCTTCGGTTATGGGTAGGTTTAGGCGTCATGTAACTGACGCTTTCGAAAGCGTCAATATCCGACGCACAAAGCACCCTACTACTGTAATATATACTTAATATAGGACACCTGGGTTGGCTTTCAGCTGAAATTGCAATTAGTTGAGTTTGTAATAATTTCATTGTAAATATTCTGCTAAGATTTTATACTTCAATACAAATCCTGTAAAAATGCACAGAGTTTTCTATCATTCTGATTTGAATGTGTTTGTGTTAGCATTTCAGCAAGAAATGTGCTGAAAATATATGTTTTACAGATGGTGAATATGAATGACAAAAGTTTTTTTTTTTTTTTTTTTTTTTTTTTTTTTACTGTAGCAGTTGTACAGTCTTTTTTCTGTAAATGTAAAAGTCTGTAAATGTCAAACATTTTCTACATTGAATGCTTTGGTAGACGCTTGCAACATATGCTGGCTGTGAGTTCTGGATAGAAAAGTGCTTCCTTTTTTTAGTAGACCTGTTATTAATTCAAAAAGGCACATTAAAAAAAGGCCATTTCACTATCAGGATTATATTGTCAGTTACCAATCGCTTACCAGCAAACTTTGCTTTTAAACTTTTTTTAGTTACTTTATCATGGATGGATGGTGTTTTCATTGTGTTTGACAGAGCAGGCTGTTAGTTTGATGTGTGGGTAATGAATGTCTTAATGCAAACATAATTAAAACTCATGTCTGCAAACTATTATTTGCGAAGTTGACTGGTCTTTCCTTGTTTGATTAATCCCTCCACGAGATCTTAAAACTCTCAGTTATCGTCAAGATATGTTTATATTCTACATCCCTTTTATTTAGAGATGCAATGATTGATGTGCGAAAAAATACTTTTCTTGAATGCAAAATTGAATTTTCATTAAAAAAAAAACTAAAATTTAACAAGGTATGTTGTTCAGGGAAGAAGGAGGTTGGAACCGGTGTACAGGTAGTTCAACACTACATTTAATAATAAAATAAACACAAAACGAAAGTAAAAGCAGCGGCCCCTCATGGACAGCTGCCACACACACATAAACATAACAGTCCAGACCTGGGGTCTCATTTATAAAACTGTGCGTAGGAACCTTACTAAAAGTGTACGTGCGCCCGAAAGCCAAAAATGGCGTACGCAAAAAAATATTCAGATTTATAAAACCGTTCGTACGCCAGAACCTGCGCAGAATTCACTTTATAAATCCCAGTCAGCGGAAGATTGTGCGCACATGCGTCTCCTCCCCGAAATAACCATATATGGAGCTTACAACGCCTAGTTTTACTATGCATATGCTCATCTGCATATCATTTGCATATGATTATTCATCCACGTGATAACGTTTAACGGTACAAGACACATTACATTAATAAAAATCAAGTAGTTGTCTATCCTTGCCTTGTTTTTGAATACATAAATCAAATAGTGTAAAATACATTTCAGAGAAAGTTTTTCTCAATCTTTTCCACTTGCCGAATTGTATTTTTAATTGATTTATATTTTTAATGGAAACAGTATATGCCTTGGGCATTATTTGCACGAAACTATTTTCTCAGACAATCTGGTATTATCATGATAAGCAATTATCTCTGTGGTTATAACATTAAAACACAGCATGCCAGAGGAAAAGTGTTCAAAAACATCGCATCCACAGCAAATATTTCTATTGACTGAATTTGAATATAAAAATGTTGCAACTTCTCAGTAATGATTTCATGTTTAAGTGCTTAACTCCATTAATTTGAATGGCATATTTAATCTAAATGTTTATATCATAAGTAAAACATAGTTTAAATCATTATTTTATTTATTTAAACTGTTATTTGCGTCAGTTTCACTAAACGGCCCAACGCGCTCGCTGGCGCGGCCATTTAAGAAGGGATGGATATTTGCTTCAAGTGACAGGCTTGGTGAGTGAAATTATATTTGTATTATCTTTCTGTATATGTTTAATTTTCTTTAGATTTTCTGTCTAAAAGTGACCAAAAAGACACTTAACTCCAGCTCACCATCGGTGTCGCCAATTCCCTTTGTCTCCAGAATGTGCGTACGCACGGCTCAAAGTTTGCTTAAAGGTGCGCACATTCTCCCGTCAAGTTTGTTTTTTATAGATCACAACCTTTGCGTGGGAACTGGCGTACGTACGTTTCCAGACCCGTTTTGTGCGTACGCACGCTTTATAAATGAGACCCCTGGTCCTCTCTCATCCTTCACTGTCGTTGCTCCTCCTTTTATGCTTCCGTAGCTCCTCTGTGAGATACGGGGCCGGTGCGGCACGTTCTCTCATGGCTCTTGGACCCACCCTGCTTTCCACAACAAGTAAAAAAGTCAGTAAAAAAATAAGAACGAATTAACAAATTTCAGACAACAGCACAAATAAATGCAATAGAATAAAGAGAGATATTAAATAAATATGGCTTTAAGTTTTTCAGGTGGGTCTAACTGTAGTATTCTGGTAAGAAATGGGCTACTGCAGAAATGAAAGTCAAGTCAAGTCAAGTCATCCACATTTATATAGCGCTTTTAACAAAGTAGATTGTTTCAAAGCAGCTTTACAGAGACAAACATATAATTTAGGGTAACAGAGATTGTTTTGGCTTTATAGCGGTTCTTTAATAAAGTTATTTTCCAGCTAAAGTTAGTTTTGATTGATTCGCTTCCGTCACAATGATCATTTGTTATTAAATTAGGGGCCGCTAAGATGACACCATTCTCTCTACACAGACTTTAAACGCGAACCTGTGAGAAACGCTGATGGCGTTCACATGCGCATTAGGAACTGGTTCTATAGTTATGTCCCCAAATATAATATTATATAAAAAGTAACCAAATATAAAATAAAACTGGATAGAATTCATTGTAAATTTTAAATGCAGATTAATGCTTACAATTAAAGTTATTCAGTCAAGAGCAGTAAGTGATTTTCTCTTTGTCTTTTGTTCTTTAATTAGCATGTAGCAGGTTTATTAGGCTCCTGTCACTTTAAAATATTATGGATTGATCCAATATACTGTTACAGAGCATACATTTTCTTTCTCAACTGTCTATGTTCCAAAACTGTCCGTGTTTAACTGAATACTCACCAAGACGGGCATTTTGACATCATTTGTGTTTATTTGACCGTTCAAGCATAGTAAGCCAAAGATTTTGGTACTTGCGACTCACAAGCTGTTTGGGAGTTGGCTTTATGTGAGTGCCACTTATATAGATCTGTGGTGCATGTGCTTTTGGTGTGAGTGCAAAACCTGTGGAAATTTGTAAAATTATGCCCAACACAAACAAGTAAGTGAGAGGAGGTGTCACTTCATCAAAGGTGTATTTGAACCATTTCAGATATTTCAGTATTGAGCGTGGCTGTGACGTTATTGCCTGCACCGCTGGGAAAAACGTTAGAGTGACTGGCCGGTCACCGGTCCAGAAAATTTGCGAAAAATCAGTTGAATCCGGTCCCTGGTCCCTTACTTACTTACATACTGTACTTACTTACACATGATCTTCAACAGTCCTCAAAGATTTATAGAACGTAACTCAAATTAGGCTCGTTTTAGGCTTCTCCAGAATGTTTATCCAGTAACGGCTTGTTTTTTTCCCATTACCAGCAAATGTTAATAGTTTAAAAAAAACTCATTTTTTCACAGCACTTGCCCCTTTCACACAGAGACTCCGGAAAATACACGGATAATGTGTCCCGGGATTTGTCCCGGGATCGTTTGATTTTGGTTCTATAGCAGTGATTTTCCTGAATCTGTGAGTGCGTTCACACAAATCCCGTAAAGATCCAGTAAAGACACGTGAAATGTAACGTACGCATCGAAAACATGTTGTGGTACAACAGCGGAAGTGTTTGCATTGCTTTGAAAAACATGGCAGCTGATCAGGCATTAGATTTGACATTAACTTTGTTGTTTATGTACAACATGTTTCGTGGTCAAATCACAACTTTTTTTCGATTATGACTTCTTTTCAACGTGTTAATTCGATAAGCCGTCATTAAGTTGTGCGTCAAGTTATCACTACGACACCCCTTACGGCATTGGTCCTGGCTTTTGTTCACACAGGGCACGTTGTGGGACTGATCCCGGCATCGATCCCGAAGGGGCAGAAAGGTTTGTTTTACCCTCTGTGAAGCAAAGGCAAAGTTGACGGCATGACAAATGAAGGGTTGATGGCACAACAGGATGTACCAGTGGTGGCAACAGTAACCCTGCTATTACATTACTGGCCAGTGGCAATCAGAGCACTGATGCCTCTAATGACAGCAGAACAGCAGAAACTTCCTGAAATTTGCCCCTCAAATCTATACTTCACATCCAATGAAAGAATTTCAGCTAAAAGAGATGACCCAGCCGTGAACCCAACACATTAAACTTATTTTCCCCTCAACTGCACTGTAAGTTAATTGAAGGACATTCTTAGTTACAAATGGTAAAATAGAGTAACGCAAAAAATATATATATTATACGCACAGGGATATACATCTATACAAAATGTATGCACCAATATCCAATTATTCAGAATAACATCAGCTGATATAGATTGTTTGGTGGCCAAATGCCTCTATCTTTTGTGCTGCATGGTTTGAATTTCCTTCTGCAGTCATTTGCTTGTGCTATAGACGGTATGATAAACAAAGTATAACTCACATTTGGACTATTATCAACTCTTATATTTAACTAGTGTTTATTTCCATATATGAAAATCACAATAAAAAAATTTAATGATTTGTATAGCTAAGTAATGAACTGTGAACTTTGGAGAATGTCCTGAGGTAAATGCAACATTACAATACATGTTGTTCACAAGCTGTTTATTATTATCTTTCCATGATTCAAACACTGATTTAGCGAATAAATGAGAGATATGATACATTTCAAAAAGTTATACTGTATTTTTAAACATAGCTCCTGATGTCTCATGCTCCACGCTGCTGCTTGACTGTCACACTAAGATCGGTAAGATTGTTTTATGCTTTTAAAAAAAGTCTCTTCTGCTCTCCAAGGCTGCATTTATTTGATAAAAAAAACAATTAAAAAAAAAATCAGAATTATTGTGAAATATTATGAAAATATAAAATGACTTTTCTATTTTAATATATTTTAAAATGTAATTTATTCCTCAGATGAAAGCTGAATTTTCAGCATCATTACTCCAGTCTTCAGTGTCACATGATCCTTCAGAAATCATTCTAATATGTTGATTTTATGCTCAAAAAAACATTCATTATTATTTTCAATGTTGAAAACAGTTGTGTACATTTTTTTTTTTCAAAATTCTTTGATGAATAGAAAGTTCAAAAGAACAGCATTTATTTAAAATAGAATATTTTCTAACATTATAAATGTCTTTACTGTAACTTTTGATCAGTTTAACTCATCCTTGATGAATAAAAGTATGTGTTATGTGGATACAGAGATGAACCCAAGCGCAGACAGAATGCACTACACACAAGGTTTATTGATAACAAAGAATGGGGAAAACAAAACCCACGAGGGGGCAAAACACAGACAGGACAACGAGTGACTAAACTAGACTATGACTTGACATAACTAGACTACAAACAAACAGCAAATACAGAAACAGAACTTTCTCTTGACAACACTCATGACAGGGTACTCACAGAGAGGAATGATAACATGTAACAATGAACCAGCACAAGACAGCAAACACAAGGGGATTAAATAGGGAGACTAATGATAACACAACATGTGACACAGGTAAAGCAATGAAGACAAAACGAGGATAACAAGGGGGCGGGGCAAGAGAACAAGACAACACAAGCACATGCCCCAAACAAAAGGCCATGTGCTTGCACACAAAACATGAGTCTGTCATGATCCTGCCTCAAGAATTAAAGAATGACAAGGACTAGATGGCAGAATCATGACAGTATTGATTTATTTTATTTCTTTCCCCCAAAAATAAAATTAAAATTCTTACTGACCCCAAACTTTTGAACGGTAGTGTTTAATGTTACAAAAGCTTTAGATTTCAGATAAATGCTGTTCTTTTGAACTTTCTGTTCATCATAGCATCATGAAATAAAAATGTAAATAACTGTTTTCAACATATATTACATAATCATATTTTTTTTTTTTTTTTTTTAAATAAGCCAGACACAAACTAAACTTGAAAAACAATAACCACCGCATACCGTTGTTCTATTTTCAGCTTGGACATCAAATAAGGCAGACACAACATTTGCATTCTATTGATTGATGACTGGCAACCCAAATATAATGGCAACCTTCAGTGAAACATTTGATATGAGAGATCTGTCAGTTGCCACAGACAGAGGAAAAGGTCAGAGTGAGGGTACAAAGATAACTGTTCAAAGTTCTCTCTGCTCTGTGAGTGTGATTTGCTTGGATTTATTGAGTTGGGTGGCATTACACTTAAAAATGACAATAACCGAGATCATGATAACCGTCTTAAATAGGTCAAGCATATATTATTGATTGCATCTTTTATTCCCATCAATTAATTAATTGTTTAATGCATGTTAACATATTTAGAAGGCAAAACAATGGAATTTCCAAAATACATTGTGATGCATCCTGAATGCAGATACCATGCTGATTTTTTTCTTCTTCTTCTTTTTGGCTTAGGCAACTTGACGAAACCCTGAGTAAACTTAAGTTCACAGTAAAAAAAAAAAAAAAAAAAAAAAGAAAATCGTATAAATACCCAGCAGTTTTTGAAGCTGAAGTTGTCCCTGAGAACAGTCCGCTCTATAGACACATGCCTGGAGATCTTTTCATGTGTTGAACTATTGCTACCCTCAACTATTTCTCCTAATGAGTGTTCGACAGCCAAAGCTGAGCCGATAAGTGCATTCAAATGAATGTGACCCACATTCTGCTGGAAAACCACTAAGGACTCAAAAGGCAATCATTTATAACACTGTTTTATTATTTATAATTAGCTGTTACTGGTGAGGAAGTTCATAAGCGGATACTGCTCTATGAAACTAGTCCAAAACCAAAATCATCGTTATCATCACTGGTCTTATTCACTTCTACTTTCTTAAAGCTGAAGTGTGTAATATTCAGTGCTGAAACACTTATCCTTGCTTAATATCAGCTGTGACAGATCAATTATATTACAATGAATGGGATAATTGGGAAAGCCCAATATGGCAGCTTTAGGAAATCAAGTAACCTTTGCTTTCCTAACAAAATCATTGCCTGGTGTAAGGGTGGTTTGCCTACAGTGGTTCAGAGTTGAGAGAAAGAGACAAAGAAAAGATTAGGCAAATAAAGAGTGCACCAGGAAAGGGATCCAGATGAAAAAAGAGAGAGCAGAGAAAAGAAGAGCCAGGAGCAACAGTTCAATCTTTTTTTTTATTTTTATCCTGTGTGACTTTAAGTCAAAGTGAGACATTCAAACTGAGGATGGCAACTTCCCCCACCATACTAAATGTGTGACAATTCGTAGACCCCCGAAGTACACACATCTCGGCCTACAGGCCTTAATCACTATCAACACCTCTTTGTATTTAGGAATTCCAAATGGCCATTGTGGTATGAAAAAGAGGGGTTTGAAACAGTAAAGCAAACGTCTTTGTTCCTTATCAGATATCTTTGATTATTTTCAACCCTACACTGGTCTTTATGTGAAACATGTGAAGACATGTTCTCAGTGTTTGTTCTACATTACACATGTGAATTGGCTGGAGCAACCTGAAATTGTCAGGTGGTTGCTTGTCAATGGTGGAGCCGAGGGGTTGGAAGGGCTGAGGTGGAATCCGGGGCTTTGAAGCTTGAGGTTGAGTTGGAGCTGTGTCATTCAGCGATTACTTTGATGACTTGGAAATGGATGGGACCAGCGAGCACTTCCTCATCGGGCTCGAGTCTTGCGGAGGAGCTTCGGGAGGATAAAAGGAGGAGTGACGGACAGTACAAGACGAGAGAGGACGGATTTAAGCCCTCAAATGTCATAAGCAGTGTAAAATAGAGTTTCGACACTGAGAATAATTCTGCTGCACACTGTGCAGTCAACTCAGCAGAACATGTGTAGAAAATGAACTGTAAACCTATTGATGATTTTTTTTTATTGATTTTTTTTTTTTTACAATATACACTTTTATGAAGCAACATAAAATGCTAGAGTGAACTATTTACCCTTTGCTTAAAAAAAGACATTGGTTGTACTTGATGTAAGTTAAACAGACACAACTTTCAATTCCATACTGACTTCATTTAAGCAGTTTATATTCTTCAGTTTGAGGTTTAGGGGTTGTTCCACACCATTCAGATGCAAATGCGACTCCTTTCCTCATATAAATTAGATTTCATGAAAATCTAATTTGTAATAATTGGCCCACGACCAATAACCTTTTTATAATTGATGGAGGTTATTAAATAAATACTCAATATAGTAACCCATAAATCAATTGCTGCAGCTCCGTTACGCAGCAGAAACGCTGTTAAGAGTAAAAGGGTTTAATTTCTCAACAGTCTTTAAATGAAAACCTTAAAGCATTATGATATCTGTTTGCATTCAACCATAAATCCGTTAGATAATGCTGATTTCACCCCAGTCTTGTGAATAACTTTTAAGATATGCATGTTTTCTGTCTTTTCTCCAATGAGCTTTAATGTTAATTTTCGCACAGAGCTCTGTTTTGCTGCACTGTCAGCAGTACATCATATTTTCCCAATGTCAGCACTCATCTAAACGGTGGAGCAAAAGAATTATGCCTGTGCCAGCGAAGCCACAAAGCATGTCATCAGTGTTTGATAAGCCTAAATCCTGTACTGATGCCGTGGCATTCAGTTTTAAGGGATCAAATAGAGAAAGGTATAAAGAGGGGGAAAAAAAGGAATTTGAAGATGAATATGGCAGTGCTAAATCGATGACTGAAGCGAGAATCTGATTTGTGCCTTGTCGAGCGTGCCTACTGTACAACAGAAGCCACGAAGAATGAAATGTACAAGTGTGTAGTATTTCATACTGTAGCTCATTTCTATTCGCAACAGGACGGATAGTAGAATAAGAAGGAAAAATATACAGCTCTATACAGCCACATATTGTTCAATTAATGACAATTAAAAGTCTCTTTTGTGGGACAGTTAATTGCTAAAATTTCTGAATGTACAAACTCTCAACTATGAGCTAAGTTTGAGGGTGAATCTCAAAAAGAAATGACATATTTTTCCCTAAAATCAAAATAAAATTATGTTTAACATAAAGTAAACAAATATGTGTATATTTTACATCATGTGAGTCTGTAATGTGTCTGCAGCAAGTTGTGCTTTCACACTGACAGCATTTCTTCTACGCATTAGAGCTTTGGCTCTATACAGAACATTCAATGATTTTTGATGATAACTAATGTAAAATTATAAATTGCTTATTGGGGTTTGTCAATTGATAATTATTACAAACTTGATCTCCATGTAATCTAATTTAAGTCACAAGGAGGGTCCACATTAAAATTGAAATGGTATTTAATCTACACAGAAGAGAACCCAAACCCCAAACTGTATATATAACCTGTTTATGGATTCAGTCATATTTTCTGAATAAAGGGGTGTCTGTTCAGTAGTATGAAACAAACCTTATACAGTTATCTATCCGTCCATCTGTATCTATCTATCTATCTATCTATCTATCTATCTATCTATCTATCTATCTATCTATCTATCTATCTATCTATCTATCTATCCATCTATCCATCTATCTATCTATCCACCTGTCTGGCCTATCTATCTATCTATCTATCTATCTATCTATCTATCTATCTATCTATCTATCTATCCATATATATATATATATATATATATATATATATATATATATATATTAGAGGTGGGCATAGATTCATTTTTTTTAATCTAGATTAATCTAGATTAATTTTGAAATTAATCTAGATTAATCTAGATTAAAATGGCTCATTTGAATTCTGCCGAAGGCATTCAGAATATGTGTGCTACCCAAATAATGACTATAAAAGTAAGTCTTTGAGAACGGGTTTCTCAAGCCAGGTGGCGCATTAGACCAGGGGCTCATCTCCTGTTTCCAAAATGCATCACAAACTGCTTGAGAAAGCTGTTCTACTCATAGACTGTAAAGGTTACTACTGTACTGTTACCGTCCGTAGGCAACATTAGGTAGGCCTATGTTATTATCAACTACTATAGGCTATCAATTAGGGATGGGCGATATGGCCTAAAATCTATATTCTGATATACATTGCAGCCTCTTGCGATAACGATTATAATAAAACCATTTCAGAACAGGTTACACAGACCCTGCTAAACAACTGCTAAATGTTTTTTTTTTTTTTTTTTTTTTTTAAAGGGTGTATGTAGTTTTGAGAACATATATTGTGCAAAACTGTAAGTATACAACATAATTTTGCCGATAAATAAAATGTAAGTACACTAGCTGCAGAGACTTAAGTAGGTCTAATGTTTATTATGGCTTGGAGCTTATGAAACCCCAAATTTAAAATTAGAATATTGTCTAACTGATGTCTTTTCAGTTAAAAAGAAACACAACAACTAGGGATGGGGCCGATCCGATCCAGTATCGGGACCCGATACCAGCGTAATTCACGTATCGGATTTTCCCGATCCAACCTGCGGAGATATCCGATATCCATGAGTCATGTCTGCGCTCGCTTTAACGTCTGCTGAAATGACTCCAAAAGTGATTCCCGCCGGCTAGTCTGCTAGCTGGCTGCAAACTGTGGAATGGATTTCCTGAACGGAGGCGCGGCTCAATGAGACACAGAGTTATGAGACACGCCCCCGCTCAGGAAATCTATTCCGCAGTTTGCGGCTAGCCAACAACGTCCGCTGTGTGGATATACTTCACACTGGAAACACCGCAGAGCAAGACAGCAAAATGTAATGTTTGCAAAGCTGTAATTCAGAGTCTTTTGAAGCTTCCTCGCGTCGTACAACACAACGAACGCAATCAAACATTTAAAAAAGCACCACGTTACTGTGCGTTCACACCAAATGCGAATAGCGCGTCAAATTCGCGTCTACCGCGTCTATTTTGAATCCATTCGCGCGTCCAGAGAAAAATTGACGTGCGTAAAAAGCAAAAGTTTGAAACGAAATTGACGCGCGTCTGAGGCAAAATCCGCTTGTTTGTTTGCACGATGCTGACGTTGATCGAGCATTTACTGCATCGGAGCGAGGATCACCCTTCAGATAGTGTGTGTAAGATGTTTAACGTTAACGTTACACTTGCACTTTTCTTATATTTCAAGACGCAAGTATTTGACATTTTGGGAATGTAATAAATATTGACATCATGACAATCAATTTGAAACCCCAGCTGCATATTTGTTTTCAGAATGGGATTTTTCCTGTTAACAGGATTTCCTGTTTTTCTGACTTCCTTTTCTGACCTTATACTTACCTCAAGTTGCCTTTTGGGGCATACATGCATGCATACATACGTACATAACATATCATTACTTGCTTGTTGAGAGAAGTTTATTTCAGCATCATATAAAATAAACAATAATGATAATAATAATATTAAAGCAAACACAGTTCTGGTATCGGAATAGTATCGGTATCGGCCGATATCCAAATTCAGGTATCGGGATCGGATCGGAAGTGAAAAAATGTGGATCGGTGCATCCCTAACAACAACGATTCTTAAAATCGGGCGCAGACAGAGATTATGTGCTACACCACTAATAATACGCGTGTATATAATAATACGCGCGCGCTGGTATTCAGTGATATGTTTCGTTTTGAATTTGAGGTGGTAGAACGGATTAGTCACGTTTTAACGTACCGAACTGTTACCTCACACACTCTGTCTATAGGCCTATGTCACACTTCATGCTTCCGGAATGCGTAGTAGGGATTCAGAACTTCCGGTCAACAGTATTTCTCCATAAGGATTTATATTATCAGCCATAATGTCTAAACCATCCGAGGTAGACTGACCACGAGCTATGAGGTTGTGAAACAAAGGTTTTTGCTCCTGTAGAAGCTATAAGTTCGTATGAAATCAACCTTGTTTTAAGAAAAACATGTTTTATCCGCGATGTTATGAAAAAAAACTGCACTACCCTCAATCCTAAGCGTAGCAGCAACGTCTGCTGATTGGTCCAACTCGCTGTTACCATAGAAACGTTTACCTAACTGGCGAAAGGCCCGCCGCTGTTGTTGTAGTGTACCGGGTTGCTCTGCGTCAGGACGTAGACAGCCATAACTCAGCTTTCACGCTTTTCCACTTGAGAGTTTTCATTTACCATCCGAACCACATCGTCATATGTGACTTCAGGCAGGTTGCGGAGAGATTTGGTCCAGCGGTATCTATCGGACTCCGCCATTGTAGAGAGCTCACCGGAAGAGCTGTATCCCTACTAAAATACGTACCTCCGGTCTTCAATTTTTTCGTGATATAGGCCTATATAGTTTGCTGCTGCTCGTTGCACCGATCTTTTTCACCAGCTTTCACTTTCAGCCGTGTTTACTTAAGATGACGACGAATATGCGTTGCAGCCGGGTGTTCCTCGCGGCCGCGGGTAGATTGCGTCATCATAGCTTGTGTAGTATTAGCCAGCTCCCAACGCAACTTGGAGAATAGATTAACGGCGATATTTTTTTTATCGCGCGATAAGAGTCTCGCGTTAACGCAGCACGTTAACGCCGATAACGGCCCACCACTAATATATATATATATATATATATATATAGATAGATAGATAGATAGATAGATATCTCTGTCTGTCTGTCTATCATCTGTCCATCAATCTACCTATCTGTCCATCTATCTGTCTATCCATCCACCTTTTTGTCTGTCTGTCCTTCCGAATGTCCTTTGCACATATTACGCACATATTAATTTCAATTTTACATTGATATAAATAATTTTCCTTTTACATGATAAATTATTATCATTTCTTATTCCAGAAATAAGATATGTGAGGGGAGGGTGATAAATTATCATGGAAATAATGGCAAAAAACTTAATGATCCTAAAAATAAGGTTAAGTTTCTTTATGCACATTAAAATTTTAAACAAAAATTAAACCAAGATGTTTTGTGAGATTCATGAAGATGCTTGTGCATATATTCCTTCTGTGCATATATTCCAAAAAAAAAAAAGGAATGTAAATTTCGAGTTGAAAAACGCCTCGGTTACGACTGTAACCTTGGTTCGCTGCAGAGGGAACGAGACACTACCTCTGTTGATGCTGTGGATACTCTCTGTGTAATTGTGTCGTGAAGCACGCGTGAAATCAGTCCAATGGTGTTACGAGACGTCAGAGGTGGATGACGTCATGAACCAGGAAAGTATAAAGCATGCCCAAACAGTGTAACGCTAGCTTCTGATTGGCTGAAGCAAGTCCCTGACTGGCACGCAGGAGGTGTGGCAGGGCGACGTCTCTTTCACTCTTCACGGAACCAAGGTTACAGTCGTAACCGAGGCGTTCCCTTTCAAGGGAACGTCAATTGACACTATAGGAACATCGCCGTAATGACAAGTGTCTGTCTAGTGTGAAATCATGAAGAAAGCACTAAGACAAAAGCAACTGAGCCCCTGATATAGAGCTCAAGTCCAGGTTGTAAAACCTAACAAATGTGTGCGTTGAGGACAAGCCTGCCACATCACAAGCATATTGAAGTGAAACTCCTGACACTAGAGCCTTACAGGCAGTACGAGTGGGCTCGGACTACCAAAGGGGAAGGCAGTCCGGCCGACTCATAAGCAAGAGAGATAGCCTCGACCATCCACTTGCTCATAGTTTGCTTAGATGCTGGGGACCCTTTGCTAGGAGACCCAAAACAGACAAACAGTTGTTCAGATTTACGCCACAGGGCAGCTCTGTGGACGTAGGCATCTAATGCCCGAGCTGGACACAGTAGATTATTTCTTTCCTGGTCTGAATCTTGAAATGGAGGAAAGAAAACCTGTGATACAATAGATCTGTCCACATTAGTCGGGACCTTAGGAATGTACCCTGGCCTAGGGTGAAGGAACGGCTTTATCATGTCGGGTGCTAAATCCAACCACAAAGGGGCAACCGACAGAGCTTTCAAATCTCCTATCCTTTTAAGAGAAATTATAGCTATGAGGAACAACGTCTTAAGAGTCAGAAACCTGACTGGAACCTCTTCAGTAGGCTCAAAGGGAGCCAGGGATAGGATTTGAAGCATCATGACCAGATCCCATGCCGGTACCCTAGTGCGTACTGCAGGCCTCATACCATAGCACCATGAACCATAGCATCCAGTCTGAGAGGAGCTGGATGCATAAAGGGGAACCAGAGTGGACAATGAGACGTCTCTCAAGACACAAACAGATCCACTTAAGCCTGGCCGAACAACCTCCATACCTGTTCCACAACCTCGGGGTGGAGCCTCCATTCCCCCGGGCCTCAGCCCCTGTCTGGACAGGATGTCTGCTCCCTGGACTTGGAGCCGATGAGCACATGGTGGCCCCTGAGATCTGGGAGGAATTTTTTGAGAGCAAGAAAGACAGACATCATTTCCAGGCAGTTGATGTGCCATGTCACGAACCAGGAAACTATAAAGCATGCCCAGAGAGTGTAACGCTAGCTTTTGTGCCTTCAGCAAGCGCTATATGTGAAATCATTTGTCTTATTTTATGTTGTCTGTCTACAATCTATACATGTGTGTGTGTGTATATACAGTATATATATATATTATATACCAAAAAAATGGCAAGATGAATGGCAAGATGAAAACCACAAGCATTTTTAGGTTATAATAACATAAAAAAATTCAAATCCAGATTTTGATTTTCAAATATTTTTTACACAAATGTATAATTTTTTGTCCCAAAATGCAATAAATCCATGACAATTTTTTTTTTTTTTTTTTTTCAAAATTCAGTTAATCCATTGAATCAATATAAAAGTTATTTTTCATATTGGAACTGCTGAAAATACACAACAAAGTAAGTTTATTAGTATAATAATATTAGAATGATATTTTTAGTAAGTTTCACAGACAAAAACACTTACTTTGTCATATTAAGAACACTGTCGAGAAGATTCACATATTATAGTATACATTTTATATCACTTGTAGGCCTAAAAGATTTCTTTAAAAATTGTATTCAAACCATAGCCCTGTTGAGCAAGGTCACCACCAGCTAGGAATAGCTATCAATAGCTCACAGTGACCTTGCTCAACAGGGCTATGGGTTGAGTAATGTCAGAGTTATGCTTCAAGTTTTAAATAATGAATAAAAATCACATTCATTTTTAACACACTGAATGTGTTGTCTTGTGCATACTATAAATCCATTGCATTGCTATAATATCTGTGTAAAACTGTTCAAAATAGATCTGTAAAGAAGATTGAAAAATGATTTACACATGACACCTCTTGAATTAGACTACAGAAAATTACATTCATGTTTAAGACATCTTTGTTGAGTTGAATTGATTGTCTTGTGCATACTATAAATCCATTGCATTAATATAACACTATTCTTTGTAAAAACATTCAACAACTTATCATTCATTAAGAAATCAGTGAATGGTCACTCTCAAAAGGCTGACACAATGGGCAGCTACTCTTCATGACTGTCACAGTCAACATCGTTCGTCTGTGACTGAGAGAGTGCATTATCATAGAAGGCACATTGGCACTCACACCAATTTCAGAGAGCAAGTTCAGCACATCCTTCCTTTTTGCTTCTTTCACTGTGCTTTCATTGGGAAGCTGACTTGGCTTGAAGTTTGCCCACTTCTTTCCTCTCTTGTGTCGTGTGAGAACAAGCAACAGCCGGCATTTTTCCTCCTCCCGAGTGCCTCATCTTCTTAATCTCCTCACGTAAATGATTCGATTTCGATGCCTTACGTTTCTTATCCACCGCAGAAACCACCACAGGTTCATCAATGGCGTCAAAATTATCACAGTAACTAGCACAGAAGTCCAATAACAGAACACCGTTCGGGTTCAGATCAGGGGGGCCATTCCTCCCAATCATGCCCCTCCAGGTGTCACTGTCGCTGCCCATGTGGGCGCTGAAGTCCCCCAGTAGAACGATAGAGTCCCCAGTCGGAGCACTTTCCAGCACCCCTCCTAGAGACCCCAAGAGGGCCGGGTACTCTGCACTGCCGTTTGGCCCATAGGCGCACACGAGAGACCGATCCCCGACCCGAAGGCACAGGGAAGCGACCCACTCGTTCACCGGGGTGAACTCCAACACATGGTGGCTGAGCTGGGGGGCTATAAGCAAACCCACACTATTTTCGCCTCTCACCATGGGCAACTCCAGAGTGGTAAAGAGTCCATCCTCTCTCAAGGAGTGTGGTTCCAGAGCCCATGCGTGGAGGTGATCCTGACTGTCTCTAGTCATACCTCTCAACCTCATACACAATCTCAGGCTCCTTCCCCGCCAGCGAGGTGACATTCCACGTCCCTAGAGCTAGTTTCTGTGTCCAGGCATCGGGTTGTCGAGGCACCTGCCTTCGACTGCCGCCCGATCCACTTTGCACCAGCCCCTTACGGTTCCTCCTCCAGGTGGTGAGCCCACGGGAGGGTGGCCACACGTCGCTCCTTCGGGCTGAGCCCGGCCGGGCCCCATGGCAGGCACTCGCATACAAGTCCCAAACCCGGGCCTGGCTCCAGGGTGGGGCCTTGGCTGCGCCATGCCGGGAGACGTCACGGTCCTCGTTTTTAATTCTATCATGAAGGGTTTATAAACTGCTCTTAGTCTGACCCGTCACCTAGGACCTGTTTGCCTAACAAATGAGTCTTCCCGGCAGAACTTATGCAAAAGCTTTCATTTTCCTGGTTCGTGACATCACCCGAATCTGAAACCTCGTCAAACCATTGGACTGATCTCACACGTGCTTCACGATGCAATCACGCATAGCATTCCCACAGCATCAATCAACGCAGCGCATTCACATAAAGTGTGTTACCTTTCTCCAGTGCAGTTAACAAACCTATTTTCAGAATTTTGCTTTATTAAGGGTTCAGTTGTAATAGTATTCAATGGGGTATTGTGTAGCGAGAGATCCAGACCCATTGCTGTCTCCTCCATCTCCGCACTCTTATTTCCTCTCCCTGAGGATAGTGACAGGGGCATTTGTTTAGTCGGGAAAAAACAACGGATTGACCTGCGCTCTTGACCAGCTACCAGCACTCCAACCTGGAGGTTGATGAAATGTCACCCGTAAAAAGGTGTCTGACGGATCAGATGGTTTAACTGAGAGAATCTTTTTTTAGGATGGAAGTTACTGTTTTAAAAACGGGATATTGTGTCAAACTAGAAAACTCCCATCATAATAAACAATGCTGTTTAATGATCCACAGGCCTGCAGCTGTCCAAGTACATAATTTGAATGTACAACATTTGCACTCAGTTCTTTGCAAAGATGTTTTTAAACCAATCACCTGAGGTTTGAAACGACATGAGGGTGAGTAAACGATGACAGAATTTTCATTTTTGGGTTTACTATCACTTTAAATATGACTAAATCACTCTGGAGTCACAGGAAAAGGATTAATGAATGAATGATTGATGGATAAAGTATCCTTTTAATATTTTAGTGAGAAATCACTGGAAATGAATCAAACTGAATCGCAAATCATTTCAGAGCATTTTGCAAACCTGTTTGACTGATGAGATCAAAAGAGTGATTCACTTGCAATGATGATTCACATGATTGCTGATATTGTCAGGGAAAAGGATTCCCAGGTCGTTATTTTTAGTCTACATCAACACAAGGATTTATCAGGATTTTTTGTTTTTTGTTTGTTTGTTTTTAACTGGGGCACAGTGGTAATTCAGTGTGGCTTGTGCAGCAGTAAAAAGGGTCTTGCAGCATCCCTGCTATAGGCTGAGTGGTAACATAAAGACCACTTTTCACACCAACAGAAATGCCCAAATGGCCGTTGTGGGTCAGGTTTCCTCAAATGATTGAATTACAATGACTTCCAGTCACTTTTATGCTGCAAATCGCTGTCAGCTCCTATTTAGTGAATATTAAAGTTCCCAAATGCTTGTACTCCACAGATATTTTGTGGCATGCAAATATACATGCACACTCACACAAACCCTGTGCCTCCAAATTATACCCTCAGCGTTTTGAGCTGTTGTGCTCTTTTCATTTATTCTCATTTGGTCGGCAACATTCCTTCAGCTTCCTCTGTGGCTAAAAGCAGCACTTTGAACTATTTTTCTCCACATTTCTTTTCCTCCATGTGCTCTGTAAATGTTTCAAATGCTGACCTCGTTTTTCTCTCTAAAGCCTGAGATCTGTATTCTTCTTCCAGGAGGGACTGATGGTATTACTGGCTTTAGGATATGTGATTTTGACCTCAATCTGGGCTTACAGGGTTATCTTTGTCAGTTTTTTTTTTTTTTTAAACGATGTAGTGTAGCCTGTAACACGTCTTCTGTAATCAACACCGATTTGCATTGGGTATAAATCATTTAACACGGTTAAATGATCTGCACCCTCGAGCTGAGTATTTCTCGTTAGGTTGCCAGGGGTTAATAACGTTACCAATGAGGAGCCCGGGGGACATATTGAATTACTTACTTCATTATCTGTTATATTAAGATTGGGATCAAGTTTGAATTAAAACTGGAAAGAACTGAAATGATATTATCATAAGATATTAAATTGATTTTGGTTTCATAATTGGCGCCAAGCTTTCATGGCTCTGATTCTGCAAAAATAAATGTTCATTGTCTACAGTACCGGACAAAAGTTTGGAAATATGACTATTTTTAATGTTTTTTTTATTTTTAAAGCAGCCTCTTATGCTCATCAAGCCTGTATTTATTTGATCAAAATTAGAGGTTTTTTTTTTAATTATTTTTTTTACCTGTGATACTTTTTTTCAGGATTCATCGATATGCAAATATAAATCTTTTCTAACAATATAAATCTGTCCTATCACTTTTTAATCACATTTCAATTTAACACATTCTTGCTGAATAAAAGTATTAATTTCTTTAAAAAAAAGAAAGAAAACAATTACTGACCCCAAACTTTTGAAAGTGTATATTGTTACAACAGATTTATATCGCAAGTTTAATAAACATTTTTATTTACATAATATATATGTGTGTATATACACATTATTATATTTATATATGTCTCTGGGCATACACACACACACACACACACACACACAGACACACACACACACACACACACTTTCATGTTAACTAAAAATAGTTAACTAAAGTTAACTGATGAAAGCTTATTGTTAAGTGATAAAGTTTTATTCATATCACAAGTTCAATGTGTCACTGTATTAAGGTGTCACAATGTGTTACTGTATTAAAGTGCATGACGGTGTAGAATTTAACAAAATAAGTCTTTAATCCAAAAAATCCAACAAAAGAACGCACAGGAGATCACAGAAAAAAGAATAGCAAAAACCACCACATATAACATAGACAACACAGAACAGGGTTTAAATATACATTGAAAGCTAATGAACAGACACAAAAACAGGTGTAAATCAAATCAGTTATGATAGAAACAAAATAGAGGCGGGAAATGAGAAAAAAGGAAACCAAACTAAACAAAAACAGAACATTCACTTTACACAAGGTTTCTTAAGATAAATCTTTAAATGCACTACTTTAGTTATTTGTTAGCATTTTTATACCACTTATTAAACAATAATAATACTGATAATCCATTAAAACATGACGTTTGCAATTTCAAATACACTACAAATATCCAAAAACAGTATTAATCTACTTTGGAAAATGAATTCCCAGGAAGTGGCAGAGGTTTACTCTCTAACAGATAATAATAAAAGAAGATGACAGTGTAAATACCTGTGAATTCTTTAGGGGTTTGAACTTGTACTGCCTTATGGCTCTTTAATAGAGTCTCCAGGATGCTCTGACTTTTGGATGATGAAACAGGACATGCATCCAGTGGGATGTTCTGGATAGAGGTGTTGTGCTTTCCTTGACCCATTGAACATTATAAGATCTCACCACGTGCACCAGATTCTTTTATATGTGTTCACATGAACCAGATGGTGTCTACTGGCAAGACCCTCTTTTATTAGACACCTGTTTTAGACTCTGGCAGTAATGGTCAGTCCTCATGGCAAGACTGAGCAGCGTTCTAGTGTGGATTGTCTTATTAATTTTAAAGCAGAGTCACTGAAGCAGTGTACATTCCCCCCGGGGAGGGCTCTGCACTCTGTGCTTCAGTGATAATGACAGGGCCAGTCAAACCCATTTAATGAAAAGCACCAATGACTTCCTCATCCATCACATAACAGAGAGCATAACCAGCTCAGAGCTGATGGCTATGAGTCAAATGTGAAAATGCATCAAGGGTCACAGAACATAGTTTTTGTCAGGATTTTACACCGTTGCAGATGTTCTGTTTGAAATGAACATCTGACAAATTACTTTTGTGGCTCAGATGGGAAAATGAAGACCTCTGTTTTAGTTTTTTTATTATTTTTTTATCGATAACAGTTATTAGGCAATATTTTGCTGAGCGTTGTTGTCCTGATATCTTGACTGGTTATTACCTCTGTTTAGGCCTGTAGTGGACAGTTGACTTATTAAGCTTTTCATATCCTGGGCAGTTGTTAGTTCACAGCAGCGACAGAAATGAACTTTTCCATTAAGGGGTGAAATTTGCCACCTTGATGTCACAAGATGAAGATGGAGGAAGACGAATGTACACAGGATCCAATACAAAGTGTTTAATAAAACAATGATAACAGGAAAAGACAGAAGGTTTAACAGTGTGTGTGACACAGGGGTGGACACACACAACACGCAAACATCAACCGACAACTGAAGGGTGAAACAGAGCAACTAAATGATGAGTGATAGATGAGTGTCCATGACAACTGATGACTGGCGGGAAACTAAGACACTGAAACACATGTGACAGATGAAAACAAACTGAAAGTACATGAAAACAGAAACTAAGAACAAACAAAACTGAGTGCGTGTGACACTTGAATTGATTTTCAGGGGCATTTTTACGTTTATAAGGGTGTTTTTAACCTTATTAGAGGTATGCATCAGCTTTTACATCAAATTCTTACATTTAATCAATAAATTTGATTATAATAAGATACTATGTTACCATTGGAATTAAATCAGTATTAACGAAATCCATTTTTGCACTGCAAATGCTGCACTTGAAGTGGCATTTAGATGAACACAAATTGTTGAATGCTGCTCAGAGGTTGCATACAAATCAGATTAATGATTTAGAAAAATGAATATTGAAATGATATTAAATGACATAATATTAAACTGAAACTGCCAGTAGGTGACGGCAATTCACTGACTGCTTCAGAAATCGTATAGTAGGTACTTCTTTTAATTAGATACTTACTTCAAGGCAGATAAAAAAAAAAAAAAATGTTCTATATAGTATGAATGTATGTGGTATGAATGATTTTAGAGTGGCCTTTATTGTGGCCAGCCTAAGGCACACCTGTGCAATAATCATGCTGTCTAATCAGCATCTTGATATGCCACACCTGAGAGGTGGATGGATTATCTCGGCAAAGGAGAAGTGCTCACTAACACAGATTTAGACAGATTTGTGAACAATATTTGATAGAAATAGACCTTTTGTGTACATAGAAAAAGTCTTAGGTCTTTGAGTTCAGCTCATGAATAATGGGGGCAAAAACAAAAGTGTTGCGTTTATAATATTGTTCAGTATATATATATGTGTGTGTGTTACGGAATGACAGACTTAAGACAGGTGGTTAGTGGAAAAACTGAGATATTTTCATTACAGAAATGAGCAATGGGAAATGCAGGTGAGCAGATCTGAGTTGTTGTAGTAAAGTGATGATGAATGAATGATAAGAGATCGTGGATGTGGAGATTGTGGACCAGGGATGCACAAACCTCTTAACACTGATGGTGAGTGGAGTGGTAATCTTCAGCACACATGTAGACAACACTGGAGAGGATGAGACACAGGGGAAATTAAGAAACACTGGAGAAAGCAGGAGAATCGTTGGAGTAATCGTCAGAGCTTTGGAACACAGGTAAGCAGTCATTTTTGCATGAACTAGACCAGACAATGTGTGAAGGTGAGGTGTCTGCTTATATGTGTGTCTTGGTGAGGTGATGATCAGTTTTTTTTTATTAAAAATAAGAACGTTTTTTTAATAAAGCAATAATAAAGTTTGTTAACTTTATTAAAAATGATTTGCCTCTTCTTATACAAAAATACACAAACAAATAACTGAATACATAAAATGTAAAAAGTACTGTTACAAAATTATGTCATACAGTGCATAATAAGATATTGGAATCTGGTAATGTTGATTTATTGTGTGTACGGCGAATGCAGCAGTTTGGCAAAAGATTTCCTGAACCTGAGAAATATGTAGCTCAATCAAGCCACAAAGGTAACACTTTAGTTTAGGGTCCAATTCTCACTTTTAACTAGTTGCTTATTAGCATGCAGATTACTAGAATATTGGCTGCAGTTAATTAGTACTTATAATCTCTTATTTTACTTGACCATGTTCTAAATCCCTTAATCCAACCCAATACCTACATTTAACAACTGCCTCACTAACTATTAATAAGCAGTAATGAGTTTGAGGCAAAAGTCGTAGTTAGTGAAAAGTGAGAATAGGACCCTAATATAAAGTGTGACCGCCTAAAGTATAGCTATTAAAATTCAACACATCTTCACTAAAAAGGCTGGTGTTTAGACAAATCATGTTAGATGATTTTATCCCCGTTTGGATATTTGGTGAAAAACAAATGCATTATTATTGGAACATGTATCACCTGGGGCCTACAGACTCTCTCTCCAAATTTAACATTATCTTGTTCAATCATCTGAGAGCAGTTGACACTGTTAAAGGGGATTGATTTTGATATGCCCTCAACTCGTTCGTGGATGTTGAGTCTGTCCTTTTGAAGCTCTTGCTTAAGATGCGGTTTTTCAGAACTGATTATAGATCTGTTTTTTTCTTTTTTCCTGTATAGAAAGTTCACTCTCGTCTGCCCACTCGTGTCAGAACAAGGGACTCTTATGATGAACAATCACCATTTGATCTAACACCAAGGAACTGCATTCAAAATCCATGAAGTATTGCTTTAAAAAAAATCAAAATAGTGACTGTAAACCTTTGTGGTTGTGCCCTAATTAAGCTTTGATGAGAGTTTGATGTTTGCTCTGGCACTGATTTTAATGAGTTTTGAAAGTCCTTATACCTTAGTGTGCTTTACTTGAATTAATGAGGCAATTAATGAAGGTCTTTAAAAACTGGAAATGCTTATCTTAACGCAAGACTGAGATAATAGATGATGTAAAGATGAACACTTTTATTAATGATGGGAAAAGGGAGGTTTTCACTCCAGCATTACTGGGACCCCTGAACAAAAAAAAAAAACAAAAAAAAAATTCTAGATATTTACTATGAAGATCTTACACTGAAAATAGCAGGCCTAACTTTTTGGTGACATGAGGTGTCACTGCAAATGCTTGATATCATGAACCATATAGTGCTACCATTTTTTGTGATTTTGAGTTTTCTAAAATCAGATATATTTGATGTAGTTCATGATGCAATCTCTCTCTCTCTCTCTCTCTCTCTCTCTCTCTCTCTCTCTCTCTCTCTCTCTCTCTCTCTCTCTCTCTCTCTCTCTCTCTCTCTCCCTCTCTCTCTCTGGAATGCAATGGGAGTTATTTGTACTACTTTTATTCTGTTTTTGGTCAGTTTTTGCAATACACACTGTACCTGTGACTGTCCTTTTATTTGACTGTTACGTGTTTTATATTGTTGAGTGGGTTTAGGGTTAGAGAGAGGCCTCTCCTTTTATATGCTCCAACATATAAAAATATAAATATTTATAATATGTAAATGCAAAGATCTGCATTGATCTGACGCATAAGTCATTCAATTTCACAATTATCTAAATGTCCTAATGAAAATGAGTTTTCATGGTATTTTCAATCATTGTGTCATTGATGGATGCCAGTAAACAGTTTCGGTTACACTTTATTATAACGTGTCCTTGTTACTGTGTAATTATACATTTAAGTGCTGAGTAACCTTAATTAACTACATATAATTACTATAAGGTTAGGGTTAGGATTAGGGCTTTGAAAAAAAAAAAGTGTCACAAACTTTTCTCTAACAATTTCAAGTGTATAGAGAATTATAGATGCACATTTAAGAGTCCTATTTATACCAAACAGCAAATATTCATTGTGACAAAATTGGGGACAACAATAGTTGTCTAGTGGCAAAGCTTTCCTTCGCTTCATTTGGCAGCTATTTAATTGTATTATATTGTTTTAATTCAGTAAAATATGCGCTGTAAAAATTAAGCATGTGAATGACCAAAATGATTCTCATCTCATTCTTGGTGTGATACCTTGTTTTTGTTTCATAATATATATTATATAGGGCCAATAACTGACAGATGTTTAAACATAAAACATGTTTATTATTTTTTGTATCTCTAAAATGAATTAGCCTCAGTGAAAAGTGTATAATTAATCTGATGATCACCACAGGCATTTTCCTTTGAATATTTATTGGAAAGCATGGTATTTGTTTGCACACCACCTTAAAAAATGACTGCAAATAAAAACAAAAACAACAGACCATATATATTCTATAATAGACTCTGATGATAACTGATGGGAACAATAGTGTGAGGTGCTTAGTTCTTAATTAAATGTCTTCTTTCAGATCACTTCTGTCTGTTTTGAAATATGAAGTGAAACCACAATGCAATAATATCTAACCACCAAAACCTTTTTTTAAAGGCACCTGATATATTGTGACTGTTGGCCTCCATTTACAACTTGGTTAATATTGACTTTTTTTGTGTGTTTTTACTCTGCAAACGCCCTTGGAATCGCTAGAGTTATCGACTTTGGAGGGTTTTGAATTGTTGCCAAAATAACTAATTCAGGGAGCCTATCTACTTGTTCTTTACTCTGGGGAAACTGAGTGCTACATTAAACCATCTGAAAAGTGTGTTAGCCTCTCACCCTTTTTATGGTTACTTCGAGCTGATACCTATAAGCTCATTTCGAAAACCACAACTTCCATTAACCTCTGGCAGGAATGGTGAGATACTATATGCACATTTCATCATTGTTTAACCCTTGTATGGTGTTCGGGTCTGTAGGACCCGTTTTAATTTTTTATCAAAATAAAAATATGAATTAATTAATTAATTATTTTTTCAAACTCATTGGCCGTGGCTCATTTTCTGTGAAGAATATATATCTGAACACATTTTCAATGACCACACACTGTACACCCACATCAACTGTGTGTGTGTGTGTGTGTGTGTGTGTGTGTGTGTGTGTGTGTGTGTGTGTGTGTGTGTGTGTGTGTGTGTGTGTGTGTGTGTGTGTGTGTGCATGAGTGTGATAGAGAGATTGTGTGTAAGTGTGAGAGAGCGTGAGTGCAAGAGTGAGTTTTGTGTTTCTACCCCTGCCATTTCCGCACAAGGTTGCAATTCTCAAATGTGATCTAACAAAGGTAAAGAGAAAATATTAACCATATATGCTGTTTATATTGCTTCTAATTGGGATGAAGTAAACATCTGTTGAGTATTTTAACATAAAATTGTTTGATTGTGTTGAATTAAAAACCTCAAAATGCAGCGGGTCCACCAGACCCACGAACACTGGCTGAATAACAAAAATATGAACACCACACAAGGGTTGAAATAAGGCATTACTAGAGGAATATTAGCCTGCAGGCACTGAAGGACAGTTATAGAGTATGACTAGGGGTGTTTCATTTGGACCAGATCCTTCATTAATACAAAAAGCCATGGTATTCTAAGGGGAAGGCAAGTTTATTTGAGTCGAGGTGGCCTCTTATTCAAAGGACCTGGGCCATGCAGTGTGTAATGAGGTTCTGGAATCAATGGACCATCTCTGTTTCCCACAGTACTGGGAGAAAGCTTGTCCCTCTATAAAAGACTCGGCCCTTGAAAGAGGGAATCCTCTTGAAAGTGCCATTTTCAAAACAGGAATGTCTTCTTTCTATGGAATGAATTAAACTCAATTTCTGGGGGGTTTGGGAAGAGAAGGGTGTGGATGAATAGTCATATCATAGATGTTTATGGAAGCAAAGCAGGGGGTTGGAAAGTGTAAGTTTCTTTGTTTGAGAACAACCATTCATCTTGTTGAACTCCACACAGAAACTCAGTCTCTGGAGTATTTGTCAGGTTTAGTTGTGCTATTGAAAGAGGCAAACCCACAAGCACAGCATATTGCATTCAGTCAGGCAGCTGAAGTAGACGCAATGCCTCGTGTGCCATGTTATTGTACATCACAGAGAGGTATGTACAGAAAAAAATATACAGACTATGGAAAACATTTAGTAAAAGGCGGTACATTAAACAAAATGCCATGATTATTATACAATATTGTATTTATATTGTTTGTATTCTGTGAAATCAGTGCAGGTTAACTAAATATGCCACACTGCCTTGTGGAATTTTAAGAAAATATGGGTTATTAACTTACGGGCCACTTACACAACACCATTTTCAACTGAAAACAGAAAACTTTGAATGCGTTCTGGCTGTTCATTTACACGACAATGGCGTTTTGGTGGCCTGAGAATGCAAACTTTGAATTAGGTTTCAAAGTGCACATTTTTGAAAACACGTTTTGAAAATGATACCATTATAATCTCCATGTAAATAAAAAAAAAAAAACTTGAATCAGTGAAAACGGTGAGGGCATGCACATGCGTATTATGTGTTTAGTCTATGCGCGTTTGAATGCGTATAAACGTGGGAGCGTAGTCTTTCTTTACAAAGTGACATTGCCAAAATGCTTGTCTGGCCTGCATAAGACAGCGTTTTTAGTCATTTCCGTGGATCCATCATACTTCAAAACAACACCGGCTCAAGCTTTGAGATGCAAGGTGAGCCAAGTGATATTCCTGGTGGGTTGAAGGTGTTCCGTAAAACATATGCATTACAGTTTTCAACAAAAGTAAAAATGAAAATACAAAAATAAAAACTCAGTTTTATAAGTAAAGAATAATTATGATGGGCTTTTGAATTATTATATAATAATTATATAAATAATTATATTATATAAAATAATGCATTATGTTTATAATAATTCAACGGCCCGGAGTCAATTATTCCGCTATTGTATATGGTTATACTATGTTTTATCGATAAAGTCTCAGGGCAGCGCTGACAACATTTGCTGTACTCTACGTGTGTGTAATGTGTGCTTTCTATAGATATCGAAACATAATCAGAATTAAATGAATAGGTTAGTAACCGTTTTCCAGCTTATCTGATTTCATGAAATCCACCAACTTTGTGATTGGTTGTTGTAGATCGGTGCAGGGATGATGTCAAAACCAGGAAGACTAATTCACCATTGGTTCCTTTGAGATTTTCCTATGGTGTTTTATAAAGTAGTTTTTCAATTTATGACTGAACTAAATCCTTTGGTAAACAAAACTTGACAATACTTCGACATTTGGTTCTACAACATTAACTGCACACACCCATACCGAAAACAAAAAAATTGAAGCAGTTATTTTAAAAACGTGTTTATAATAAGTAACTAAGACAGTTTGGGGTGTGAGACAGTGTGTGCAGTTTACCTGTATTTTGTAGGACAAAACGTCAAAGAATCATACATTTATGATATCACCCTGGCCCCTCTGTGGAGTTGGGACTGCTTCAAAATATCATGGAGTGGAACATTCCAGCATTTTTGTAGCAGAAAACCACAAAACAATCTTACGACTTCCCAAGGCTTGTTAAAATGCACATGAATCCACTGGACTTATGTCATTGGGATTTTTATATGCTTTTTGGAGCTTGACAGTTACAATCACCATCCTGTCATCCCTCATCTTTGTGTTTCACGGATGAAAACATCAAACGGGGTAGGAGCAACATGAGGGTGAGTAAATGACAGAGTTTTTATTTGGCGTGAAATATTCCTTTTGTAATTGCTACTGCAAAGCTGTAACTAAAAAATGTATTCATTCACTTATTTATGGATATGGTAAGACCCATTCTATAATTAAAATGTATTGTTTGTTATGTTCTGTATACACAGCCTTTGCAGAAAATAACTGATCAGTGTAGGCCTTAATCATATTTATTTACAGTTTTTAAATATTTTATTCATGTATGGAAAGTCTTAGTTAAAAACAACACTCAAAAAATGAAAATGTGGCTTGTTCAATTTAAAACAAGTTAATTAAACAGAATTCTTTCAAGATGTTGTCAACTTAATTTAATCATGTTCAACCAATTTATCTGTTTAATTTGAGATTAGATTAATGATTTTTGTTTTATTAAAGTAGTATTATAGAAACTAGGAACACGATTTCCACTTCCATCATGCTTTGCAAGGGGCTGAATAACGTTGAGTTAACGTTGTTGTTTATATATATACAGGTGCTGGTCATATAATTAGAATATCATCAAAAAGTTGATTTATTTCAGTAATTCCGTTAAAAAAGTGAAACTTGTATATTATATAGACTCATTACATGCAAAGTGAGATATTTCAAGCCTTTATTTGTTATAATTTTGATGATTATGGCTTACAGCTTGTGAAAACCACAAAATCAAAATCTCAGAAAATTAGAATATTACATGAAATCACACAGTAATTACACAGTGATACCATGGTCATTGAACCAGGTTTTGGTTCTTTTGGCAGTGTGGGCAGGTGCAAATCCTGCTGGAAAATGAAGGAAGCATGAAGTGCTCTGGAAATGTCCTGGTAGACGGCTGCGTTGACTCTGGATTTAATAAAGCACAGTGGACCAAAGTCCTCTTTTCTGATGAGAGCAAATTTTGCATCTCATTTGGAAACCAAGGTCCCAGAGTCTGGAGGAAGAATGGAGAGGCACACAATCCAAGATGCCTGAAGTCCAGTGTGAAGTTTCCACAGTCTGTGTTGGTTTGGGGAGCCATGTCATCGGCTGGTGTTGGTCCACTGTGCTGTCCACTCAACGCAGCCGTCCACCAGGACATTTCCAGAGCACTTCATGCTTCCTTCAGCAGACAAGCTTTATGGAGATGCTTCCTTCATTTTCCAGCAGGATTTGCACCTGCCCACACTGCCAAAATAACCAAAACCTGGTTCAATGACCATGGGATTACTGTGTAATTACTGTATGATTTCATGTAATATTCTAATTTTCTGAGATTTTGATTTTGTGGTTTTCACAAGCTGTAAGCCATAATCATAAAAATTATAACAAATAAAGGCTTGAAATATCTCACTTTGCATGTAATGAGTCTATATAATATACAAGTTTCACTTTTTGAATGGAATAACTGAAATAAATCAACTTTTTGATGATATTCTAATTATATGACCAGCACCTGTATATATATATATATATATATATATATATATATAACAAGCATATTAAGCAAAATAAGAGAAAGGGGAACACTTGTTAATGGTTAAGGTGCTATATGTTACTATATAGTGAAGTGTCAAGGGTGTGCTTGAGTTGAAGACTTGCTAACAAAAACTCAAGTTGCTTTAATATAAAAGTACTATATTAAAGAGCCATGGATGTAACCAGTATCAACTTCTGGCTGCCTATGTTTAGCATTATATGTAAAGAAAATTTGGACCTTATTATTATGACCGCCGCTAGCATAGCTAGCGAAAGCGGTCATATAGGGATTGTCAAAGTTTTTTTTTTTTTTTTTTTTCGTCATCTACTGAATTTTTCGTCAACGATACCAGGGACACCGAAACACCGGGGAACATGAAATTTGGTGGGCATGTAGCCCCACTAGACTTTTACGGAAAAATTTCGTTTGGTCCATGGGGGCCACTCCCCCCCCCCCGCGCTGGGCTCCCCCAAACCCAAAAAATGCAGTTTTTCCTAAATAACTACCTGAACCGTGGCACCGAGGATGAAGACATTTTTATGGTATGTTGGTCTTAAGGGCCCACATCAACCTAGCCCATAATCGATTGTCAAAGTTTTTTTTTTTTTTTTCTTCACGTCATCTACTGAATTTTTCGTCAACGATACCATGGACACTGAAACACCGGGGAACATGAAATTTGGTGGGCATGTAGCCCCACTAGACTTTTACGGAAAAATTTCGTTTGGTCCCCGGGGGCCACTCCCCACCCCCCCCCCCCCCCCCCGCGCTGGGCCCCCCCAAACCCAAAAAATGCAGTTTTTCCTAAATAACTACCTGAACCGTGGCACCGAGGATGAAGACATTTTTATGGTATGTTGGTCTTAAGGGCCCACATCAACCTAGCCCATAATCACTCATTTGTGATTTGCGCCCCTTCCCATAAAAAATGAAAATGCAATATTATTCTGCTTTAATCGCCCCTATCTTCAGTTGAGATCTTCAGAACTGCACCATATTTAATGTGTATGATTAACTTGACATCCTCTGGGGGTATGCTAAGTTTCGTAGAATTTCATCCATGGGGGGGTATAAAATAAATTCATTTATGTGCACATTTAGTGACTGTACACTCATCGGCCTGTAGATGGTGCTGTTGAGCGAAGGGTTGCTGGTTTAGGATGATACTGTCACACACACACATGCAGGAATACAAACAAACGCAAGCATGCACACACACTGACATCCACACGTACATACACACACACACAAACACACACGCGCACGCATACATACACGCACAGACACACACACACACAGACACACACATACACAAACACACACACATACACACACACACAGACAGACATGCACATACTACTACTTTTTTTACCAATTTTACCACATACTACGATTTACCAATACCCAATGTGTTATGCTTGGGCAGTATACTAATGAGGTGGGTGGGACATGTTTCATGCCATGTTAGATCACATCCTGAGAGTCTACGCTTTCAGAAAATATATAGTTTATATAGTTGAATCAGTTTTCTCTTCATGGTACAGACCAAAATGTATTATGTGTACACTTTCTTCACCTAAATCCATAAAATCCCATTAATTTCAATGGGACATTTACTTAAGTGTTCTACTAGGTACAGTGGGAATGAGTTTAATTTTGTTAACATTGTTTTTTTAAAACTCTGGGACCAGGGCTACAAGATAAAACCACTTTTTGGGGGAAAAAATGTTTTTTATTTCAGTAAAACACAACAAACCCATGCCAAAGTCAGATAACTGACTTTTACCATCAACAGGTACCTCAACCGTTTGGTAGAGGTTTGTAGAAATTGAATGGGAGGGTCCTTTGAAAAAAAAAGCACAGATTTTTCATACTTAGTATGTATAAGTATATTTTTTGTGGAAGGCCAGTGCAGGCCTGAGCGGCGGTCATATTTTGTACCGCCATGCGGTACATCTAGTTATTATTGTTATTAACATAACAACTTCCTTCAGAATAACTTCCATCAAGTTATTTGGACATGTGTACGTTTAGCTAAGTTTACTCAGTTCAGATTTTATTTAATTCTACATGAAGTATTTGAGTATAGTGGTGATGTTCAAGTTCACAGAATCAAACTTTAGGTCTGGGCTGATGACTGAAGTTGCACATCCGAAGTAGCGCACATGCTCCTTGTGCATCACTGAATGAGCATGTCTAGACATGTCCAGTCAATAAGCATGTCCTGAAATGAATGAATCAAACCTACAGGAATAGATGAAGGTCAGATTTCCGGTCATGACAGACTGGAATCTGGATAACCCTCGGAAAACTTTGACAGTTAGAAGCGGATCATTTGGGGTTTTTTTTATTCTTTTTTTTTTTTTCATTTCGAACCGATTCTTTGGTTCAATAACCCATCTAAACTTACTCATTGGATCATTCAGTGCTGCGCGAGGAGCATTCATGCTACTCTGGATGTGAGTCTTGCGTCATCAATCCAGAATTAAAGTTAAATTCTGTGAGCCGGCTTAAAATAATGATTCGTTCAATGATGTTATCTCTTATCCCCATAAATCATCCCTAAAATCAGAGGAAAATGATAGGTCAATAACACTGATGTAGAAGCACCTAACCCTGGTTGTAAACCTAAACTTGACATAAACTGTTAACTGGTTGATTGGGATGTTATTCCAGGATCAACAAAGGTTTTGATCCAGGAATATGTTCCACTTGATCAAATCACGTTCACTAAAGCGGGACAGCGCTTCGGTAAATAAGACTATAAGTAGAAAGATATCCAAAATGCACCACCCTAAAGTTACAGTTTTGGCATTCAGACAGATTAAAAACAGGAATGTGCTCTTAAGCCATTCAATGATCGGTGAACAAAAACGATTATCTCAGGTCTGCAGACTCTTTATAAAGATGGCTTCGGAGGCTTTTTCTCTCCACTCCAGCCCTTCAGGCCAGGGGAAACAGAGCCGTCTTTCGCCTGCTGCGTCTCTGTGGGATTAACTCGCCATCATACCCGCTCCATACAAAGCTGGATTTATTCAGCGCTGCTACGAGAGGAAGACTAACGGGCCCACCATCAGGCCGAAATCTGAAAAACACGGCCCGCTAATCTGGTTTGGAATCAGTTCTTGTCACAAAATCTCACTTGACGTTTGTATTGCATTATCTGAATCACGAGGGATGGTCACTGAGTCCTTTAAGCGCTTCAGGAATAGGGCTTGAGATAAAGACGTGCTGGTAAAGAGTGAGATGGTGGTTTGATATTTGGATGCAGCATGGAAGAAATGCAAGGTCTTGATAGCAAAGTGCACAGCTAATGTCTGTGCGTTCCATGTCCTTGCTAAAGTTAAGAATCAAACTATTAAGGTCAAAATTAGTTTTGTTTAGAAGAACTCTGGGTCCTGGATATTGGACTAATTAAGAAACACAGTATATTTGTTCAGCAATTACCTTTCCACATCTTATATGTATCTCTAACAAAGACAAAATGTCATCTTGTTGGTAATTTACTTTCTGTACATTCTTTCGAGCCTTTTTAATGAGTCTCAGAAGGACTCTGTTCTTGCAAACAAGAAGAACAGACAGAACAACAAATATTTATCTTGTCTTCTTTATAACTCTTTGATATTTAAAGATAAAGTGTGCTTTATTGTTTTGTTGCTGTGCAACTAGTATCACCAAAGGTGACAGAAATTGTTTAACCCTGTAAAGCGTGACATTAAATAATAGTCAAGATTATTAATATTATTTTTTTATTTTTTTTATGAAAGTTTATTGAACCTTTGGGGAAAAAATATTTACATGCGCTTGTTTTGTACCATATATAATACATTTACTTTACATAGATAGACATTAATGGCCCATATAGTATGATTTAGGAGAATATGATGCTCACACATTTTATGATTTTAAACTATGATTTAAATTTTTTTTTTTTTTTGTCAAGTAAGTGTTCATCTTGAAATATTGCTTACAGTTAGTTATTCTAACTAACTGTAAGCAATGTTCTAAAGTTATTCTTGATTAGTAAATATTTCACAGCACAAAGACGCATGAACAACCACCTGAAGGGGGAGATTTTGAGAACTAGACTTTTTGCTAAAAAAGTGTAAACTATCAATCAGATGACAAAAGCCATGCAGTAGATTGTGTCCAACAAGCTATAGCAATGTTTTTGATCATGTTGTGAGTTTAGAGGGTTTCAAAGTTTGTATATCAAATTTGATACAGTAGGCCTCATAAGGTTAAAGGGATAGTTCACTTTGAAATTCAATTTTGGTATGTTTTAGCTTACCTCAAGGACATCCAAGATGTAGGTGTCTTTGTTTCCGCAGTAGTTTCAATTTTGATATGTTTAGGTCAAACCGTTCTTGTCTGTCAGTCATTTAATGCAGGTATATGGTCACTATCTGAAAGAAGATGCACAGAGAAGTCCAAATTAAACAATTCCCCATCGTAAGTACACATTGATGGCCTAAGACACGAAACGAGCGGTTTGTGTGAGAAAACGAACAGTATTTCTATTGTTTTTACCTCTTGTACACAACCACATGCAAGTGATCTGAGGGCGCGCGTGCTTCCGGCGCTTTCTTCTTCTTGTTTTTTTCTTTACGGCGGATCGCAAACAAATATGTGCATTACCACCACCTATCTCAGAAATGGACCATTGACACTTTCCTATACTTCTTTAACCTATCAACCGACATAAATTCCCCTTATTTACCCGCATAGAGGCTTCATAGAATTTCATCCGGCGCTGCGTGATCAGCTCCTCCGTCCACTCTCAGCCCCCATGACAGGAAAAAAAAGAACACGTCCAAGCGTCCAAGTGATCTGAGGGCGCGCGCTTCCTGGTGTGTGATGTGTGCGCGCTGAGCAAGCGCCGTAAAGCGCCGGAATTAAATGAGGGGTTTTTTTTCCTGTCATGGGGGGGAAATGGTCATTTTTCCGCAACGCCGTATGAAATTCTATGAAGCCTCTCTGCGGGTAAATAAGGGGAATTTATGTCGGTTGATAGGTTAAAGAAGTATAGGAAAGTGTCAATGGTCCATTTCTGAGATAGGTGGCGGTAATGCACATATTTGTTTGCGATCCGCCGTAAACCGATCACTTGGATGTGGTTGTGTACAAGAGGTAAAAACGATATAAATACTGTTCGTTTTCTCACACAAACCGCTCGTTTCGTGTCTTAGGCCATCAATGTGTACTTATGATGGGGAATTGTTTAATTTGGACTTCTCTGTGCATGCTCTTTCAGATAGTGACCATATACCTGCATTATACGACTGACAAACAAGAACGGTTTGACCTAAAAATATCAAAATTGAAACTACTGCGGAAACAAAGACACCTACTGTACATCTTGGATGCCCTTGAGGTAAGCTAAAACATATCAAAATTTAATTTCAAAGTGAACTATCCCTTTAATGTTAAAATTTATATAAATCTACGGATGTGGTCTCCACTATGATACCAGGAATTCAACAAAGCACTTTATTCGAGAACACCAGTCAAAATACCTTGAAGAATAACATCTGATGTCTCCTACAAAAGGTGAGAGAATCAACTGCTTAGTTCATGACCTTTATTTCCAAAGGGCACATTCAACAGAGGCATCAACTTTGCTCATTAGTTTTAAATGTGTTGAAATGTACTTTCAGATATCATCACATGCACATGCTTAGAGAATAGCATAATGCTACATTCAGCTGTCTAATCTGCTGTGCTTTTATGTGCAGTGTATGATCTATGGGAGAGAGGAGGATGCCTGTGAAGAATAAAGAATTCTGGGATAGGGGGTCCACTGAGAGCTATTGATTCTCAGATGATCATTTGAAGTTATCTGCAGGATATGTCTGGTGTGAAGCACTCAGAAGTCAGAGAGTCGAGGCTTCAATGACCCCAATGTAGTGCAAATGCAAGAAGGTGGTGAGAGAAAGAGATGACATGTCCTGACAGTTTTATGACCTGTCATAATCCACTCCACTCTGCTGTTTGTGGATAATGGAAATCTGAGTGCCTGGGGAAAGCTGTTGGCTATCTTGAAAATGTCCAGTGGGATTTTAGATGCTCTTTTCTTCAGCCTTGGTGTTTTACCATGTTTCAAGTCATTTTTCAGATGTTGAGTAACATGTTATTAATACTTTATTGACAAATGAAGCTTTCTGGTGTATGTGAAATTTGCCATGTAAACTTTTGGCTGTGGAACGATACCATACCTTGGTATGATTTTTAGTATACTATTGCTACTAAATTTATAACTTAAAGGGTTAGTTCACTAAAAATGAAAATTCTGTCATCATTTACTCACCCTTATGTTGTTCCAAACCTGTATGAGTTTCTTTCTTCTGTTGAACTGAAAAGAAGATATTTTGAAGAATGTTGGTAACCAGACAGTTGATGGTAGCCATTGACTTCCATATATATATATATATATATATATATATATATATATATATATATATATATATATATATATATATATATATATATATAAGAGAGAGAACCTTGTGTGTCAAGCATGCAGGTTTTAGATGCCGACAATGATGGGCTATGTCTATGTGTGTTGATCAATATTTACATGAGAATAAAATCCTAAATTAAAGACTTGGATTAAATCAGAAAATTAATATGGATTACTTTTTCAATGTTTTTTTTTTTTTAATATATACTTTTCAGAGTGTAAAAAGTTTGATTGCTTAGAATTTCAATGGATGGACAACAATGATGAGAGAATATTTAAAAATAAAAATAAAATGTATATTGTGTTCTGAAGATAAAAAGGTTTTCAAAAACTTGAGGGTTTAGTAAGTAATACTTTTATTTTTTAATAATTTTTTTGGGCAAACTATCCGTAAGTTAACTAACTTTAATTCAGTTCAGTTCAGTTCAATTCAGTTCAGTTCAATTAAATTCAATTCAATTAAATTCAATTCAATTCAATTCTAAAGCTTTATTGTCCGTCCAAAGGGGAGGGAAATCAGACCCAACAAACAATACAAAAACAACACAAGCAACAGTTATAAAATAAACAAATATATTACATAACATCTACACAACTCTTAAACATGTATACATATGTCTGTCACATTAACTGGCTTTTTCCTCTTTAATGAAACAACTGAAACTAGGGCTGTCAATAGATTAAATGATTCAATGTCAATAACAGTCCCTTAACACTTCTTGGGGGTTTGAGATCTATCTAGCCCTTCTTCAATTTGAAAACTGCCTTTCTGTAATACCACCACCATTTCTAAGTGACCTTGTGTGGATGTATTGGTGGTTTGGTGCATTTTGGTGCAGCATAATCAGCTCACTCAGAACTCATATTTGTATGATGCATCTCACCCAGTTAATCAGGAGGCGATTACTCCAGTGGCTCAATGTCAGCAGGCTAATGGTTTGTTAGTTTACAGTAGATTGTATATCTCTAAATAAATCTCTAGAAGCATGTTGACCCAGAGCCAACCTCCACATCAAGCTATATCAATGATCATCAATTTGATGAAGATGTTAACCTTGTGCTGACTTTCATTTATTCATGTTGTGTCTATTTTGTCCGGGAAGCAACTGCAAGAAAGAACAGTGCCTTTTAGCATCAGAACATAATTTGGCAGCCTGAGTGATATTATACAAGTGTTGGTTGTCCAAAGGACAAAACCAACAAGGTTATCAGTTGCTTGGCTGTTGCAGGATGCCCTGGAAATACCAAAATCTCAAGGTAATTCGTACATATTTTACGAAATGGTTAATTCATGCAAATTCATACGACCTCACTCGAATGAATTTGTACGATTTTTGCTAAATCGTACATATTTTCGTATATATTTTACGAGTTGCCCAATTCGTACGAATGACCTACCCCTGACCCCGCCCCTAAACCTACCCATCACTGGGGTTTAGACAAATCATACGAATTTGTATGAGTGAGGTCGTACAAATTCGTACGAATTAGCCACTTTGAATTGGTTGAGATAGCATTGGAAATACAATATTGTTCAAAAGATTTTAAAGTTGTAATGTTTTTGTTTTAAATGTCACATGACCATTCAGAAATCATTCAGATAAGCTGATTTGGTGCTCAAGAAACATCATTATCAAATCTTACTGATCAAAATCTTACTTTTGATCAATAATGTATATGAATTGTGTCACGAGCTGAGCTGTGACGTGCTCACAAAGCCAGCAGCCAGCCGAACGCCGCCGCTAACCTTCACTGTCATTGCCGTTTTGCTGATCTATTACGGGTGCACTATTTACAATATCGTTTACTACAGTTTGCCATAAATACCAGCTAGCATGCAATGTCGTTTAAGGTGCAGGGAAAGGCCTACCGGCATTCTTAAATGGCAAATGGTTGTGCTTGATTCCATGCATATATTACACAAACTATTCATTGACATTTTGTCGCCCATCTGTATTAACGTCTTTTGGTATCAAGTAAGGAAAATATCCAAACTGGCTGTCAAACCTTTTATTTATTTAGTAAAAGCTTTGTTATTATAACAATGTACACATTTAACCCACCACCGTCCCGATCTCCGGTTCAACTTCCTGCTTTCGCGTGAGGAAGCCGAGGGGATGTACCACTGTGTTGAAATAGAGGGGTTTCGCGGGTGATGGGCGGGAGAAACCATTATTGCAGGGGTGTTTTTGTGTTTTTACTTGTAGGGGGTTTTTCTTTACAAATGTGATTTTGGTGGGGGAGAAATGTTGGATATGTGTTTGTTTATTTGTTGTTTGCTTGTTTGATTTATTATTTAATTATTTTCCTGTGGTTTCATGGATAATTGTTTTCTTAGCAGTAGGGCGATCTAGTGGGTGGGGCTACAGCTATTTTAAGGCTGTATTAGGCCCCATGGCCTCAGTTGAAGCAGGGCTGTGCTGAGAGGAAGAACTGTTGCATAGTAATGCTGGTTTGTATAGTGTGCAGGGTCCCACGAGACGTAGCCTGGCAACTTACTGCCTATTTATTTTCTTTATGAACAGTTTTTGTTTTGCATTTTTTTTTTATTGTCCTGACACTGTAAATATTTTCACGTGTTTGAAAATATAAAGAAAAAAATAAATAAACAAGAAGCTTCTTAAGAAACTTGCATCTTCCCTGACTCCGCCCTCGGTCATCTTGCCACATTTGGTGTCAGAAGTGGGATTGGGAGTCAGGTGGAAGGGAAGAGTTAAAACAAGCCAGGATGTCCACCAGAAGGAATAAGAAGGCGGAGGAAGATGGAGCGATGGGAGGCGATACTGAGCATATGGAGCCCACTCCAGATCCCGCCACAGCTGATCCTGCTATCAACCGGATGGCAAAGATGTTCGAATCCTTTATGGAGGTGCAACGGGCCAGAGATGAGCGGCTGGAGAAGGAGTCGTCCAGGCAAGCCCATCAGTTCCAAGTCCTCACCCATCAGGTGACTCAGCTACAGCTGGATGTGGAGGTGACTCGGGAACGGAGGACCGTACCGCTTACAACGGACCTACAGGACCCTGCACCTGAGCCACCATCAACCACCAGCCGTCGGCCTAGAGGCTATGAACCAAAGATGGCTAAGCTGGAAGACTCTGATAACATCGAGCACTACCTAACCACCTTTGAGCGGCTCGCAACAGTCTTTGACTGGCCAGAGGAGGACTGGGCCATTCATCTCATTCCGCTCCTGACTGGCAAGGCCCGGAGTGCGTTTGTAGCTATGGATTCGGAGAGCACTTTGGACTATGACCTTTTAAAGGAGGCAGTGCTAAAAAAATATGAGATCAACTCGGAAACTTACCGCATACAGTTTAGAGCCTTGGAGACCAGGCCGGAGGAGACGCCCCAAGAGCTTTACGTCCGGCTGAAGGATCTCTTCTGCAACTGGGTCAAGTACGATCGGAGCAGCAAAGAGGATCTCATGGAACTTATCGTGCTGGAACAGTATCTCAGAGTACTCTATCCAGAGGTGAAGACCTGGGTCAAGGAGCACAACCCAGCAACTGCAGCTGAGGCTGCCAAACTGGTAGAGAACTTTGTGGCAGCACACAGAGGCCCCAGGAACTACCGGTATGCTGGAATGCTGGACAGACAAGCCCGGGGTAAGTCTGTGGTAGAGGAGTTGGTTTTGAAGCTACCCCTAGTCACAATGGAAATGCCCTGTCCCTTCCCCCAGATAGTGGCAAGCTGCAAGGCATAACATGTTTTAATTGTGGTAGGGAAGGTCATAAGAGCCCCTCTTGCCCCCTCAGGAAGTCTAAGTACACCCACCTGTGTTATGTTCCCAACCCTACCCCACCCTTTAAGAACCAGCAGAACAGGGACCCTGTTATTACCATCGAGCTTAATGGCAAGCTGGTCACAGCTCTCATAGACACAGGCTGTTCACAGACATTGGTGCAAGCTGATCTAGTCCCCCAAGAGTTCAAGAACTTTAATGACAAGCTTACTGTTGTTTGTGTTCATGGTGATCCGAGCGAGCACAGCACAGCGGATGTTTATGTTAGGGTATGTGGTCAGACATATCTGCTTAGAGTAGGACTAGTCCCAAAACTCCCCTATCCAGTGTTGTTGGGGCAGGATCTCCCTGTACTGCCGGAACTAGTGAGCAAGACTGCTTGGTGTGGGGTAGTCACTAGAGCTATGGCTAGGGAGCAACACCAAGAAGACCTGTCCGAATTGCCTTATCATGGAGAGGATATTCAGGTACAGCCCACATACACCAGGGAAGAGAGGTATGAGAGACGCAGACAAAAGGTTGGAGAGATTTTAGAACTTTCTCATATGCAGCCGGAGGCGGAGGTAGATGTCCCTAGTTTGACGGAGGAGAACGTAACTTTTAAGGTTGATCTGGCTAAAGAGCAGAGGGCGGACCCTACCCTAAGCCCCTTGTTTAAGAAAGCAGAGGAGGGTTTTTGTTTTGTTCCTGTACTTGGGAAGGAAGGGTACATGTTGCAGAACAACCTCCTTTATAGGCAGAGTGAGGAAGGACTTCAGCTAGTGGTGCCTCACAAATTCAGAAAAGAGGTGTTGGAGCTAGGTCACACTATACCATGGGCTGGACACTTAGCTTATATGAAAACACTGCAGAGAATAGGCAAGCGTTTTTATTGGCCAGGGCTATTTGGAGAAGTGAAGAGCTTTTGTAAGTCCTGTCCCCAGTGTCAGTTATCGGGAGGCAAAGGCCTTGCCCATGCCCCTTTAATTCCCTTACCGGTTGTGGATATTCCCTTTCAACGGATAGGAATAGACATAGTTGGACCCCTGGAGAGGAGCACGTCAGGGAACAGATTCATTTTGGTTATATGTGATTATGCAACCAGATACCCAGAAGCGTTTCCAATGAGAGAGGTCACTACTAAAAAGGTTGCTACGGCCATGTTGCACCTGTTCTCCCGAGTAGGGATTCCCTGTGAGGTCCTAACAGATCAGGGCCCTAACTTTATGAGCAAAATCCTCCGACAAGTGTATGATCTGTTAGGGATAAAAAGAATCAGAACCACTCCTTATCACCCACAGACAGATGGACTAGTTGAGAGGTTCAACCAGACCCTGGTGAACATGCTCAGGAAGTTTGTGAATGACACTGGAAAGGACTGGGACCAGTGGCTACCTTACCTGCTGTTTGCATACAGGGAGGTCCCTCAGGCATCAACGGGATTCTCACCCTTCGAGCTCCTGTATGCACACCAGGTTCGAGGTCCACTGGATGTTTTGAAGGAGACCTGGGAAGGAGAGACCTCAGGCAAGACAGACATCATCTCCTATGTCCTGAAGATGAGGGAGAAGCTTGCAGCTGCAACTGCTTTGGCTCAGGAGAACCTCCGAAAGGCGCAAGGTCGGCAGAAGGCGTGGTATGATCGGTCAGCCCGTACACGCTCTTTCCAACCGGGGGAGAAGGTCCTGCTGTTGCTGCCAAGCTCAGACAACAAGCTGCTTGCAAAATGGCAGGGGCCGTATTCGGTGACCAAGAAGATGGGACAAGTGACCTACGAGGTCCACATGCCAGACCGGCGCAAGAAACATCAGGTCTTCCACGTAAATATGCTGAAGAAGTGGAGTGAGAGGCCGGAGCCGGCAGTGTCTGCAATGCTAATCCGTGCAGTTGAGGAGGAAGAAGAGTACAGTGAGCAGTACTTGCCTGGCCGTGACGAGGAGAGCAAGCTGGATGTGAGTCATCTGTCAGAGGCTCGACAGCGTGAGCTAAGTCACTGCTTACCTGAAGGCCTCTTTGTGGAGCGACCGGGACGGACAGCGGTAGTGGAGCATCGGATTGTGCTGAAGGACGAACAGCCAGTGAGACAAGCTTCCTACCGGGTACCAGAACGCCTGCTACCGGTCCTGAAGGAGGAGCTGGACATGATGTTACAGCTTGGAGCGATCGAGCCATCCTTCAGTGAGTGGAGCAGCCCAATCATCTTGGTTCCTAAAAAGGACGGTGGCCTTCGGTTCTGCCTGGACTTCAGGAAAGTCAACACCCAGGCCAAGTTTGATCCTTACCCCATGCCGAGGGTTGATGACTTGGTGGAGCGTTTGGGTAAGGCCAAGTTCCTGACTACCCTTGACCTCTGCAAGGGTTACTGGCAGGTGCCTTTGTCAAAGGAGAGCAAGGAGCTGACGGCTTTCAGGACGCCGTTTGGTCATTTCCAGTTTACAGTGCTTCCATTTGGGTTGCATGGAGCGCCAGCCACATTCCAGCGCCTTATGGATAGAGTACTCAGGGGGACAGAGGGCTTTGCCGCCGCCTACCTTGACGACATCGTCATCTATAGTGCAAGCTGGGTGGAACATTTGCATCATCTACAGCATGTCCTCTCCCTGGTGAAAGAGGCGGGCCTGACCATCCACCCAAAGAAATGTGCCTTGGCTAAAGAAGAGACTTCCTACCTTGGCTTTGTGCTAGGCCGAGGTGTCATCCGCCCGCAAGTAGGGAAGGTGGAGGCCATCATGGCTGCAGAGCGACCAACCACCAAGAAACAGGTGCGTTCCTTTTTAGGGCTAGTGGGTTGGTACCGACGCTTTATCCCAAACTTTTCTGAGAAAGCAGTGGTGTTGACTGAGCTGACCCGCAAATGCCAGCCAAATAAGGTTGATTGGACTGAGGAGTGTGAGGCAGCTTTTAAAGACTTGAAGGGCTCCTTGTGTAAGGAGCCTGTGCTCCTCAGCCCAGACTTTGAGAAACTTTTCACGGTACAGACCGATGCCTCTGAGAGAGGGTTGGGGGCTGTTCTGTTGCAGGGAGACAGTGGACAACTCCAACCGGTGGCCTACATTAGCCGTAAGCTGCTGCCGAGGGAATGTAACTACTCCACAGTGGAGAAAGAGTGCCTAGCAATTAAGTGGGCATTGGACTCCTTCAGATACTATTTGCTTGGGCGCAAATTTGTCCTGGAGACTGATCACCGAGCATTGTCTTGGCTGGGACAAATGAGGGATTCTAATGCAAGGATCACACGGTGGTTCTTGGCAGTTCAGCCATTTGACTTTCACGTTTTGTACAGGGCTGGAAAAGTGAACTGTACGGCGGACTTCCTGTCTAGGATGCCACAGGGGGCATCTCCAGAAGGGGGGGGAAATGTCACGAGCTGAGCTGTGACGTGCTCACAAAGCCAGCAGCCAGCCGAACGCCGCCGCTAACCTTCACTGTCATTGCCGTTTTGCTGATCTATTACGGGTGCACTATTTACAATATCGTTTACTACAGTTTGCCATAAATACCAGCTAGCATGCAATGTCGTTTAAGGTGCAGGGAAAGGCCTACCGGCATTCTTAAATGGCAAATGGTTGTGCTTGATTCCATGCATATATTACACAAACTATTCATTGACATTTTGTCGCCCATCTGTATTAACGTCTTTTGGTATCAAGTAAGGAAAATATCCAAACTGGCTGTCAAACCTTTTATTTATTTAGTAAAAGCTTTGTTATTATAACAATGTACACATTTAACCCACCACCGTCCCGATCTCCGGTTCAACTTCCTGCTTTCGCGTGAGGAAGCCGAGGGGATGTACAGATGTGGCCTTTAAAAATGCGCCTCTCAGAGAGAAGAATGCTGCGAGCACTTCCGAAATTCTGCGGGATCGTGCAGAAGGGGGATTAGATGTTGGACGCAGGAAATAATAAAACCTGTAGATGGCAGTCGAGTTTCATGTGGCCATACTGAGTTGACGAAGTATGACGAATACAATGTTTTCTTTTGCCAGTTACATAAACAGTCACATATTCTTCATAAAAATCTGACTCAAACGCGCATCATTTGTCTTATTTTTTTTTCTGTGTACTTACAGTAGAAGAGACGTGATGTAGGCTATGATAACTGAGTCTTATAACACAATTTGCGAATACCTTTGAAGAGACCGAGATCATTTGCGCATTATCATTATCTAATTTTACATTTAGTTCATTTTTGCATCTTAACGTTTTAAATAGTTTTAACATGGTTGTAATGCGCTTTTCTGCATTACTGTACAGTACTTTTTATATTATCATGTTTCCCTTATAGGCGTCGATTTCGGTGGGGACGGTGGGTATGCACCCACCAGATTTCGTCATGAGTCATTTTGTACCCACCACTTTTAACTTCAGTCCATAATAATTTGACTTTGGGTTCTATTGACCGTTTTCAGTAGTTATGAGGAGCTTAATTAATTTAACCTGAGATGTGCGTTATATCGCCTTTTGATCATTCTTTGTGTTGTCGATTTTTGACACAGTTTCATTATATCGTGAGCTTAGAATTATAAGGTTCTATCTCCACTTTTGGTCGAAATTGAGTTTTTGACATAATCTGATCCATTAGGTGTTTATTAATGCCTGTGTGGTGTTATTTTTGTAAAAAAAATATTTTGTTAGTAGTTATTAATAAAATAAAAAGGTTCCATCTCACAAAACATAAACCGAGTTGGGATTATAAGGTTCTATCTCCAGTAGATTCAATATCCAATCAAAACCCTGAATGAACACGGACGGACCAATCAAAACCCACCTCTTAGCTCTGTAGCCTGGACACAGAGCTAAGGGCTGGACATTTGAAGCCGGCGATGGCGCCCAAAAGACGCAAATGTAACGTTACAGACACCAGCACTAGAAGAGATCGGTAAGTTGAAGCTCTGAAGCAGGCTGCGATGTAAAGATTGCAGTGCTGGAATATGTTGTGTGTGTGTGTGTATGTGTGTGTGTGTGTGTGTGTGTGTGTGTGTGTGTGTGTGTGTGTGTGAGAGAGAGAGAGAGGCGCGGGTGCGATCGAAAAGTCGCAAAGTGTTTATATATATATTTGTGTGTGTGTGTGTGTGTGTGTGTGTGTGTGTGTGAGGCGCGATCGAAAAGTCGCAAAGTGTTTATATTTGTTTGTGTGTGTGTGTGTGTGTGTGTGTGAGAGAGAGAGGCACGGGCGCGATAGAACTGTGGTAACGTTAACATAAAAAAATTATAGCTTTTTAAGCTCGCTAGATTATTGGTGTCTTGATAAAAGTTTCCCCATTTATATTAGGATAATAATTAAATTGTTTTTTGTTGCAGACATTCTGATAGTGATGAAAGTCCTACAAAGGGAGTGGGAGCGGCAAAGAGGACAGCAGAATCTAGTGGTGGGTACTTCTATAGATGGGTGAAATTTCTGTTGTATTTACCGTCCCTTTGTTTGTAAAATACCCAAACTATGTTCTCAGTGTCATAAAACAAAATAATAAACTGACACATTATTATAATATTGGATCATGTAATAATAAAGAATCTTTAGCTTCTCTTGGCTACTGGGGTTATGTTTTTGCAGGTTTGATGGGCAGTGAATGCTCGAGTTGCACAGATGTTTTCAGACACTACTATATAGGCAAACATGACACTGGCAGTGTGTACACTAAGAAGTACATTAATCACTAGGCCTATTTGACTGTTTATCATTTAATATTTTTAAAATGTGATATGGAATTAGACCATATTGCATCGATATAGTTCAAATTTGCGCTGTGAGCCTGTGATCCTTGCTCCAAGCAGCGACTCTGCCCCGGAGCTCTCTGCAATCTCCTCACCCCCGCCCCGCAACTATTCACTGAAATAGCCGGTTTTAATAAAACTACTTGTGACATGTCATATTTGGCTTTGACTTTGACTGAACATTTGCTCTCACTTCGCAGAAAAAAATATCTGGATATATATTGTATATCGATATTCAGCCTAAATATATCGGGATATGTCTTTTGGTCCATATCGCCCAGCCCTAAATCCAATTAAGAATAAATAAAGACAATAAAGAATGAATATATTTCTGTATAAAAGGTTATATATATAATGGTGGGAACCATGTTTTTTTTTTTTTTTCACGTGAATTTTCTGTGAAAATCATTCCAAACACTATCATTGCAATTTATTCCTGCATATTGTCCGCCATGCTTATTCTGAAGTCTCGCGAGATTTTGTGAGATTTCCTGTGTTCACAGTCAAGACTCTGGTTGAAAATCTGTTGGTGTGTGGTGTGCTGTCTTTGTCACATCATGGCACACCACACACTATAGGAGCAAAACCCTTAAATCTAGGATTTTTTGTCCTCATGTTTGTGGTCTATCACATTTTGAAAATCTTATAAGATGTAAAAAAATCTTTTGGTGCGTACCCAGCATTACTTTTTGCAGCCATGTCAGGAGAGGCAGAGACCCCCAGAGCAGCAGCGAGAGGGACAGTAGCAGAGACACCCAGGGCCAGGGCAGCAGAGGCACCTAGGCCGATAATAGAGACACCAGCAGTAGGGATACAGCAGAGACCAGAGCAAGGGAAGAGTCGGAAAAGGGTTAGCACTCCATCATCATGGAAGTCAGTATGCAGAAAGAGACTTTATCAAGAGGGTAAAGAACACATGAACACGTCTAAAGAGACAGTGCCAGCCAAACAGATAAAAACATTTAATGACTGCACCGTGTCCTGTAAATTTAACTGCACCAGGAAAGTCACTTATGGTGAGAGGGAGAGGTGTTTTGAAGGGTACTACAGGCTGAATCAGGACAGGAAATATGACTACATTATGATGACAACTGAGTGCCATGTCAAAGAGAGACAACGTGGTAGTGGCGGCGACTCACGTCGTATACACACATTCAAATATTTTCATGATATAGGAGAGGGACAGAAAGTCAGAGTATGCAAGCCTTTTTTTCTAGGTACTCTTTCAATAAGTCAGAAAACAGTGTATAATGTACACCAAAAGAGAAGCCAGGCTGGCATGCCAAAGTCAGATGCACGGGGAAAGCATCCTAAAAAACACATAGATGAGGACAAAAAAGAGAAGGTGCTGGAGCACATTAGGTCTTTCCCTGTCGTCGAGTCACACTACTGTCGTGCCCGCACCCAAAAGCAGTATCTGGAGCCAACTCTAAATGTGGCCAAGATGTATGATCTCTATAAAATAAAATGTGCTGTACCTGAAACACCAGTGAAAATGTCTTACTATAGATTTATATTTAACACAGAGTTTAATCTTGGTTTTCATGTCCCCAAGTCAGACAGGTGTGATGAATGTGAGGCACATGAAGCAGCACAAAAACAGGGGTTGTTAAACCAGCACCAAGTGGATGCACACAATAAACATGTATATGAAAAAAATGCCATGCGGCAAGAGCGCCAAAGAGATAGAGATGATAAACAGCACCTTACGGTGTGTTTTGATTTAGAAAATGTCATCTCATGTCCACGAGCTGAGGTTAGTTCATTCTTTTATAAAAGGAAGATGAATCTATATAATATGACTGCCCACTGCTCACTTACCAAGAAAGGGTATTGTGCTGTGTGGACGGAGGCCATGTCAGGTAGAGGAGGGAATGACATGGCAAGTGCCATAGTCAAAATCCTTGAAAGAGTTGTTCAAGACCATCCTGAGGTAACTGAGATAGTCACATGGAGTGACAGCTGTGTGCCACAAAATCGAAATTCCATTATGTCTTTTGCAATCGTTGAGTTCTTGTCAAGAAATACCAAAATCCAAAAGATCACAATGAAATATTCTACGCCTGGCCACTCGGCTGTCCAAGAAGTAGACAACATGCATAGCAACATCGAAAAGGCAATGGCAAGCTCAGAGTTTTACAGCCCACTGTCGTTCTTGCGTGTCCTTCTGAGAGCGAACAGAACTAATCCTTACACTGTCATCCAGATGAAAGATACAGATTTCAAAGACTTTCAGTCATGTTCAAAACTTTTCCAGTACAAGCAGGTACCATTCGCTTCAGTGGCCCAAATAACATTTTCTCAAAATCTGTTCAGTGTGCAGTACAGTACCTCCCATGCTCAGCCTCCTATACAGGTGGATATTAGGGGCTCGCATGCCAAAACCAGGGCTAACATGCCAACGTCTCTCTTGCTGCCCAAGCCAAAGTTGCTCACCAACAAAAACACAATCGCAGAGGCAAAGAAGTCAGACCTTTTATCCATGTTCAAGTACATGCCTGCCGTTGACAAAGCATACTACAAGGCAGTATTTAGAAAGTCATAATCTAGATAGAAGGTTGGAGGGTTGGAAAGAGTCATGACAACATAAATTACATATAACATGAAGTGCATCATACATAACAAAGACATGCAGAATAATAAATAATAAAAGTGTCTCATAGTTTAACACTAGCTTATAAAATAAATGAACAATGTGTTTTTAAAAAGTGTTTAAGTGTAGGAGGGGGTATACGGGTGGAGAGGAGGGGATGTCAAGGGATTTAAAAAAAGAATCTAATGAATTACATTATTTTATTACAAACAATACATTATTGATTAGAAGTGTGTTTAAAATGTTTTAATGAAATAAATGAATACTGTTTTAAAATGTTTCAGAGCACAGAGGGGGTGGGGGTGGAAAGGGATGAAAACAACTTTCTTGATGTTACACAATATTTTGTATGTTTTAATCTACCAAATGAACCGTTTTTAATGCATGTAAGATGAAAATGTAAGAAAAAAAAATAAAAAAAATTCTTACAAACTTGCTTGGCTTTGATGTATACTATACTATTATATATTATATTATATTATATTATATTATATTATATTATATTATATTATATTATATTATATACTACAAGCTGTGTGCTTGTATTATACATATATAAATTGATTAAAATCAATGGTTATATACATTTATTCTTTGAAATGTGGGGTTTTATTTGTAAAAGTGGAGATAGAACCTTATAATTCCAAACGGAATCAGAGCTCTCAGAATTATAAGGTTCTATCTCCATTTGGGCCATCTTAAAAAATCCCATTTCCAAATGTGCCAGGATTTTGATATACTATCCTCAAAGTACCTGTAGGGTGATGGTCTTGTTGAGCTATAATAGTAGATTATACTACATAATAGTTTTGCCAGCTGGAATGTAAAAACTTTGATGCTCAATATCTCAGAACTACCCTAAACGGAGATAGAACCTTATAATTCTAAGCTCACGATATGTTCATAATAATTTGATTCATAATTATGTCATTTTTTTCTAAAAGTAAAAAAAAACTAAAAGATTTTCTAAAAGCAATATTCTAAAGAGATACAAAGACAGTGTACGCCACCAGATTTCGTCATGAGTCATTTTGTACCCACTACTTTTAACTTCCGTTGACCGTTTTCAGTGGTTATGAGGAGCAATATGAGAGAAAATTTTTTTGTAATCATTGTCTGACACAACAAAAAAAAAAAATATAAATATTCATTTTATTTTAATTTTCGTGTTCGCATTTATGAGGGGAAAAAACAACGTGTCAGTTTACGGTTATGGACGTGAGCGCTCTAAAAGCGGCACTAAAAGACTGCTTTAAAACTTTCACAGAGACCTCAAACAGAACAGCTGCCTTTCTTTAAATTGAATTTCGTTTTGTATTAATTATATCTTAATTTTAATCAGTGTTTCGTGAACCATTTGCCTGGATTTAAGAAGTAAATATAGCAGACAATCACGACATTGGAGGCCCCGGCGATATCTCATAAATGAACCGAAACTCAGCGTGTAATGAACATTCACATTTACAGTGTATTTAGACACATTTAGACGCATTCACAATCATTACTTTTACCGGTTCTTTGTGGCAAGCTTTATGCGTGCGGTCGTGCGCAGTGCGGCTATATTACGTAAACACTCAGGATCCATATAAGTAGGCTAATTAAATTAATATAAAGGGGCGATTTGTCCATGAATTACTTAAATGAACAACTAGCCTAGTATACTAGTCGACTAGAAGAAAAAAAAAAACCTTTTAGTCGAAAGCAGCCCTTATTCCACATATTTTCAAACCAGGCAACATGACATCTGTGTTGAGCGAGCGACCGGAATGAATAGCGGAGCGGAATATTCAGAAATGCGCTCTCCACTCACGAGCTCTGATCGGAACAAACCCGAACCTCACTGTCTGCTGAACTTGCAGAATCATCAAAATATAATATTTTCTAAAGAAGAATTTTAAAACTTTATTGGTGGTAGTTGAGAAGAATTCCTCTTTCCATATCTAAATCATTTCGAGTGCAATATAAATGTACATTACTGTTATTCTTATTATATAAGAATAATACGTATTTTTTACAACATTTTTAACATAATAGAGAATATAAGTTTAGCGTGTTGTGTGTATTTCCTAATTATAAGCTTTTGGTGAAATTGCAACAAAACTAAAAGAGTAAAAGTGCATAAAAACATAAAAACATGGCGTCGTCTCAAGAAATATCTGCGTACACACGAAACCACTGAAACCGATTTTAAAACGATGTAGCCTAGTAGGCTATACATACCAGACCAGGCACTGTAATTCTGCCACAGTATACTAAAAACGTAGAAGACTTAAAGCATGCGCATAAACCTTGCGCGCTATACAACAATAATATTAGGCACAGTAGCTTCTTTTTTTCTTTTCTTTTTTTATCAAGAACTTTGTTGAACAATATGAACAACCATAAATGGTCTGGTACCAAAATATGAGTCACGATATTCGATAGTTAACGGATGCATAAAGCTTGCCACAAAGAACTGGCAAAAGTAATCATGTGTCAAGTATAGCAAGGAGACATTTTAATTGTTTACTAATAATCTAGTGTTTTATGTGTCAGTCAAAGATGTTGACAATGCTGACTCGTCATCTTCGCAGATATTGTGAACGTGCCTATAGAGAGAAATGCACACTTACATAAGAGAGTTGTCTGTTTCTTTTCGTTTTGAATTGTTTTGTTTAAAAGTGGACATTTCAAGCTTTCTAGATACATTTCTGAGTTTCGGTTCATTTATGAGACGAGATCAGTTCACGAGCAATGCAAGTTATATCGCGCCGGTGCCTCCATTTCCTGATTAAATAGTCTTAAATGCGTCTTCGTGGACAGAAACCAATATAATCTTCCTGATTTAATCACGTAAAACATAAGTCTAAACACAAGCACCACTCTTCTGAATGATGGTAACCACAAACCTCCAAGAGTTTGTAAACCAATTGTTTGTAAAACATATTTAATACTTACAAATTAAAAAAAAAAAAAAAAAAAAAAAAAAAAAAAAATTGTTTTGCAGTGTATAGGCTAAATAAAACGACATTAAGAAAGTTATTTCCAAAATGTAATTAATTGCACAGTCTTTGTTTTAGCTGCTTGTTTTAGCTGCTAACAATTGCACAGAGTCAAGGAAGTACAACCACCCACCCCCCAGGTCTGCCGATTCAACCCCCAATGCTAATCGATCTCCTCTCAGGGAATCAAAAGAAAACCGGTTTTTCCAGTTTTCACCAGCGTGTGGTTGGGGTTTTAATCCCTTGCAGTTCCTTTGTTTAAATGCTATAAGCAAATCTACATACGCTTTAAGTTATTTCAAATGAATGTTTATAGCTTAATTTGTTGATATCGCGTAACTTAATTTGACATATGTTGATATAACCAACTGACATTGTAGATTCCATTGCATGCCAGGAAGAGGCTTATGCTTTGTTTTAAGTAATGAGCATTTACTATAATATAGCCGCACTCAATCGCACGACCGCACGCATAAAGCTTGCCACAAAGAACCGGTAAAAGTAATGATTATGAATGCGTCTAAATGTGTCTAAATACACTGTAAATGTGAATGTTCATTACACGCTGAGTTTCGGTTCATTTATGAGATATCGCCGGGGCCTCCAATGTCGTGATTGTCTGCTATATTTACTTCTTAAATCTAGGCAATTGGTTCACGAAATATTGATTAAAATTAAGACATAATTAATACAAAACGAAATTCAATTTAAAGAAAGGCAGCTGTTCTGTTTGAGGTCTCTGTGAAAGTTTTAAAGCAGTCTTTTTGTGCCGCTTTTAGAGCGCTCACGTCCATAACCGTAAACTGACACGTTGTTTTTTCCCTCATAAATGCGAACACGAAAACTAAAATAAAATGAATATTATATATATATATATATATTTTTTTGTGTCAGACAATGATTACAAAATGTTTCTCTCATATTGCTCCTCATAACCAAAACGGTCAACGGAAGTTAAAAGTAGTGGGTACAAAATGACTCATGACGAAATCTGGTGGGTACACGTACACTGTCTTTGTATCTCTTTAGAATATTGCTTTTAGAAAAACTTTTATTTTTTTTACTTTTAGAAAAAAATGACAATTATGAATCAAATTATTATGAACAAGTAATGAAACTGTGTCAAAATTCGACAACACAAAGAATGATCCAAAAGCGATATAACGCACATCTCAGGTTAAATTAATTATAAAAAACAGGGAACATTTTGTAAAAGCAAAACTGAACAAAATGCATAATTAAAATAATTGTATTAGGCTATGTGTTACCGAATATTTAATACCACTTCCCCATAATGTTGTAATTATTTTTTTAAAACAACATCTGTCAAACTGTCAATCAGATACCTCTTATCTGGTCATTTTTATTTTATTTTAGAAGTCATAACTGTTGATCACCCTTTATATGGATTTTGTGAATATGAATATTTAGAATATTTACAAACTGTCGGCAAGACCTCAAGCCAACCCCGGACATTCTGAGACTAACGTGGAAAAATCTTTATGCTTAATGCATTAAGACAGTTTAATTAAAATATTTATTAATAATTTAATGGCAAATCAGATGCGCCCAACGTATGCTACGCGTTGTGCTGCGACATTACCTCACAAGAAATATCTGCCCAAGAACAATCACACAAGAAATATCTGCACGAATTAAGAATCTGGGTAAGTCGCATTATTTAAGCCTTGCATTATGTTAGGATGATTTTGTGTATATATATAAAAAAATATTGCTGGGTTTTTACAGGCAGAGCCACGTGCATTATGCTCACACTAAATTCTCTGTTGCGCTTAGTATAAATGCGCATTGCATGCACAATCATCTTAATAGTTGTACAAAAAAGTTATGCGCTGGCAAGAACGTCACTTTGCTGTTTTAATAAAAGCAATGTTAAATATTCTGCATGCACTCATCTCCTGGAAACCACAGCAATGACAAAGCATATAAAAATTCGTAAACGTTGTCCAATACCCCTTCTTGTCTTAATGAACCTTTTGCATTTACAAATATTTTCAAATGTCTGTATAATACAGTAGCCTACTGTAAATATTTGTGTCTATTACTATTTATAATTTATATTTTATTGTGGATGTTTTCTCACAATCATGACGTAATGTGAAGTAAAATAAAAAATCTAATGTAAAGTTGTTTTTTATGCGCCACCTGGTGGATATTCTGTGAAGCGAAACACATTGAGGGATTTTTTTAAGTAGGCCCCCCCGAAGCACTTGCAGAATTCTGCGAGACTCTACGAGACGAATTGCCGAATGCCGCGGGAGAAAACGCGCGTTTTTAAAGGCCAGATCTGTACCACTGTGTTGAAATAGAGGGGTTTCGCGGGTGATGGGCGGGAGAAACCATTATTGCAGGGGTGTTTTTGTGTTTTTACTTGTAGGGGTTTTTTCTTTACAAATGTGATTTTGGTGGGGGAGAAATGTTGGATATGTGTTTGTTTATTTGTTGTTTGCTTGTTTGATTTATTATTTAATTATTTTCCTGTGGTTTCATGGATAATTGTTTTCTTAGCAGTAGGGCGATCTAGTGGGTGGGGCTACAGCTATTTTAAGGCTGTATTAGGCCCCATGGCCTCAGTTGAAGCAGGGCTGTGCTGAGAGGAAGAACTGTTGCATAGTAATGCTGGTTTGTATAGTGTGCAGGGTCCCACGAGACGTAGCCTGGCAACTTACTGCCTATTTATTTTCTTTATGAACAGTTTTTGTTTTGCATTTTTTTTTTATTGTCCTGACACTGTAAATATTTTCACGTGTTTGAAAATATAAAGAAAAAAATAAATAAACAAGAAGCTTCTTAAGAAACTTGCATCTTCCCTGACTCCGCCCTCGGTCATCTTGCCACAAATTGTAAATGCAACATGACTTTTAAGAGCCCTCAGAATATAATGGCCGCCAGTGGAGAAAGATGCTTTAGCAACAAACATACATCATGATTAGCGTAGTCTGATGTGCAAATAAATTACTCTTATAAAGCTGGTTCTTCTAAATGAATCTGTCACAAAGTCTCAGTCACAGAGATCATAATTGTTTTGAATCAAACATCTCAATCACTCCACTGAATTGGCCTGACTTTTTGAACCACAAGTCATTAGTTTTGTACTTTCCAATACAAAATGATCTAAATACTGAGTTATCTGATCTACTCTGACTATAACGTCTATCACAATGCTTACCCTGTGACTAACAGGCAAAACTGTGTAGAACAAAGAATGCAAAAGATCTGCACTGGCATCTGTGATTCTGAAGAAAAGAAGCTTTCTGTTTTCTGCTCCCTACAATTGTCTTCATCTACCATCCAGATCAATGCACATCCCTGTGTCTGTCTGCTCTCAGTTACTGCTCCCAAAAACCGAGCCAAGTAAAAAAAAGACCTTTGATATGCAAATCATTCTCTTTTTTAACCTGCTACTCATAATTTATTGTTAGCTACCTGTTATATGAGCACTGAGGTCCCCTGGGTAGCAATTTCAACTCAAACACTCCAGGGCCTTGCAGTCTGAATAACACAATTGTCAGCCATTTTCCCAAACGTATGCTCTGCCATCACCAAACAGTGCAATTTACTGAATTGTTGTCATACGTGTTGGTATGTTTCTAGCAATGAGGTAGTGTCTCTAACTATAGCTGCACTTTAATGGGTGTTGTGCAGTTTCCATTACTGTCACTTTAGTGATCCTCGTTGTATTTGTGCCATTCATATCTGTTTTGTAAGAATATTTCTGCCTGTTTAAACAAAAGTTGAATATTGTGATAATTCTGGTTCCATGTTCCATGCCACACCCATTACAGGTTTACTGCCCTTACAATTGATTCAACAACTGAACAAGTGAATTGGGATTGGATATCACTATCCTAAACAATGACCAATAATTTGTTTTTGTCAAATATTTGAATATCGTTTTAGAATACCATTTATTACAGCAGAATTCTGTTGTGAAAATGTAATAATGTTTCAATTGTTCATAGTTAAATGAGGGAGTCATTTGATATGTAATGGCTATGAGTGATTCAATGACTAAGTGATTTCGATTCGTTCTGACTGACTCTTTAAAAATAATCGTTTTCACTATCACTATCGACTTATCAGACATCATGGCTTACACTTGAAAACTGGTGCACACTCCAATGAGATGATCATATTGGTCAAAATTGTGTATGGACAAACACAATGTTATCACAACTGACACCAATGGCGTTATTTGTCTCAAGTTTTTACTTTTAGTCACATCTGCGACCATTTTAGTTGCAGTCTAGAGTCCTACATTTGTTGGTTCAGTCACATTTACTGTTGTTCAGCTAATTTTTGTTGGAAGAATCCAATCATTTCAATAGCAATCCATGCGATCTGGATGCAGCTTTCTGCAGCTGCTTGGTTTGAAAGTGACTTTTGTGTGAGCTGTGCTTCATATATCACAACATTATTGACAATAGATAATGGACCTTTTTTGCCTGCACTGTTTCACTGTGACTGCACCTAAACCCAGGCTTTTGCACTTGCAGCCACGTTTAAAAGGCAAGCACTGGCATGTATGGATTAATAACTCAAATATCTGATGATGATTCTATGCAAAGCAGATGAATCAGGACAAAGCCAGAGCACTTCCCCAGAGTCGTCTGCATCGTTCACCGCCATGAAAACGAATGAACAAACTTCTCCCTCAGTGCACACTGATATTTAGTTCAGCAATATATGCATTCCTAATTAGTCCTAATATCGGTCTTAATGGATCCGCGCTGCCCCAAAACGGTCGTCTTGACCATGTCTTGCAGCATAAAATGCCAAACTGAGATTGGCGCTACAAAATAGATGGCGGTTTTCCTCTAAATTATTCACATACACAAGTCTAGTGGGAACTCCGTTAGTGTAATGTGACAGGAGCAATCTGACAAACTCTCACTCACAGATTGTCCTCCGTTGACTCAGTGGCGAGTATCTATAAGTCGCTATGCCAGACAGGCCTTATCAGCACTGCCATTCCCCTATTTGCCCCATTAAGTGCTGCCATGTGGGGACTCAGCTGGCAAACACACCTGCCTGTGGCTTCTTGAAGGTCAGTAGATCAAACGCAACCAAGCCTTGGACGTTGTCCAGACCCCCTGGTTGTGCTTGGCAATAATCCTGTGTCTATGGATCAGCCAAACAGCTTTACAAGCCAAACTGAGCTGTGCCTATTCCTGGGTGTGAAGCTTGTATTCAGCTTCTCCATAAAAAGAAACTGATCTGATTGCTGAAAAAAAAAAAAAAGTAGTTGAGGAGGAGAGATGCTTTTTGAGGAAATTCTCATCCAAAATCCTATTTAGACGAGACTAGTTTTCACAGAGGACGTCACAATTCAAACAATACATTTTATGTTATGATGCTCTTTAATGTGGCATGACAGATCACTGATCAGTTCAAGCAGCAGGTCAAAGCGGAATGTAAAATTATCATCTGTACTAACATAAGTTAATTATAGTACAAAGAAGGTACACCAGAAGGTATATTGAAAGGAACAGTTCATCTTAAAATGTATCATGTGTCATGTAATTGCTCAATTAGTGTTTTAATCGCGGAAAGACCCCAGTAAAATCACATGATCATTATATTTCAAAAAGTATAATGCATTAAAACACATGGCAAAAGCCAATTTCAGATGTAACAAGGAATCTGCAAATAGTATAATGTATTTTAACTTTATGAAAAGATGTGATGCATTATAGTGTACATTATGAATACCTTTATAATGCATTATACATAAAGGCTTTAAGTTAAGGTTTTATGGCAGCCACTGTTTAAATGTTTGTTAAGTTTTTTAGTGTTGATTATTATATGGGTAACACTTTACAATAAGGTTTCACTAGTTAACATTAGTTAGTTAAGATGAAGAAATAATGAACTGCACTTCTACAGCATTAGTTAATATATTAATTATTGCTAATAAATGAAACCTTATTGTAAAGTGTTACCATTATATGTCCAAATAAATAGCAGTTGAATGTAATGGTTTGGATCAATAGTTTAATTTTAACCTAATCTACAATCTGACAGGGCTTCCTTTATATTATACAACTTTAGTTGAGAGAGATTATTTTATAATCATTGATGCAATGTGTGTCTGATATATATATAGAAATGAATCAATATTGAATCAAATCAATATCAGAATCAAAAGCTCAGAATCAAATCATGGAGTCTGTGTCAAAACCATGCCCTAGTGATTAAAGTATGTTTTTACAACTTTATTTTGACCTCTGTTGAATGCCATGACTAAGACACATTTCTTATTCCACAGCCTGATTAACTTTCATTGTGGATTTAGACCTTTTGCCAACTTTCTGGGTAAAACAACAGTTGGTGGCTGAAGTACTGCTAACATCCCATCCAATATAAAAAAAGTCAATTAAAGATGCTGATCTAAATTAAACATTAATTGTATAAAGTCTATATAATGATAAACATATTTCATATATTATAGTATAATATTCTTTAGCACTTATTTTGTGATGCACACATCCAGAGGTGGAAGAAATGAAAGTGAATGAAAAGATCCTAAGTTAGTCTGATGAGTGTTTGAGAAAATGGTTTCGACATCTTTTAATTGGTACTATTATTTTTCTTTTACAAAGAAATAGTCAAATGATTATGGATGAAAGAAAGAGTGCCTCCATTTCATTGACTGATGAGTCGTTATTCTTTAAATACTTAAAAAAAAAAAGAAAGAAAGAAAAATAAATCTTTAAAATGTTATTAAATTGATGTAATAGTTTTTGATTTGCAGCTGTTTTATTTCATAGACTTACCACGATATAAAATTCAATTAATGCTTTATAAAGAAATGCAGATAGAGCTTTGAGCATGTGACCTTACATAACACCCACTTCCAAATAACAAGCACTCTCATCTTAGTAAAAAACCCAGGTATCACAATTCCATCTGATTCGGCACAATAAATCACAGTCGTTCTCTGTTAATAATTGTAACTCAAGCTCTGTTTTGAAAACTAATACCCTTCAAATACCATAGGCCCTAATTTGTCAAGTCTTGATATTCTATCCCCAGAAGCAGCTTGCACTGTATCTCTCTTGCTCATTTTGGTCAGAAGTGTTATCCTCTAAGGAAGATAGACTGCTTCAACTCTGAAAGGTTCTTTCTCATGAGGGATATTTTTCTGATCCACTGTTGGAGCACATCCACTCCAGTCTTTTATAGTGAATGTAATTCATAGAGCTGGGTATATCACTGCCACACAATATGCTATACATTGTGACGCATCTCGATATCATAATTAGATCGTAATGGAAACTGCAGCACTGCAATAGAGACACCCAACCTGGCTGTGTGTGAGAGAGTGTGAAACCGCACAGTGGAAATTGGGGACTACGTTGCTTATTCATTATGTATGTAAGGAAATATGTGAGTGTACACATGAAATAAATCAAAGCAATATATTTAAACAATATCATATTCAATATCACAAAAGTGGCAGTCTAAGAAACAGTCAGTCAATATGAGGTCAATTCTCCAAAAAAACAAAAACAAAAACAAAAAAAAACACTCTAAGTGATCCTAGAGTGAAATAAATCACCAAACTGAAGGAAAAAAAAAAAAAAAAAAAAAAAAAAAAAAAAAAATATATATATATATATATATATATATATATATATATATATATATATATATATATATATATATATATATATATATATATATATATATATATATATATATTTTTTTTTTTTTTTACACAGCAAGCTGTACTGAAACACTTTAGCAACAACAATGTTAAAAATTCACTTTGAGTAAATGCTGCCATGCTCTGTGGGATACTGGTTTACATTTGAAAAACAGAAAATGTATATAGTGAAGTCCCTTAGCCTTTGCTTTATGTGTACAAATCAAATCAACAATATGCAAAACCTTTATAAATAAATTAGAAACTTTGTGTCTGTTGCCAACGCGAGCTTGAGGGATGGTGGAAGTAAAGACATAAAAATGTATGATTTGTTTATTTATTTATTTTTCCACAAAGAGACAGGCAATATGATTTCGAATGGAAATAAGACCTCTATATAATTGACAGATGAGTTAAAGTATTTTAAAAGTTACTTTTAAATGTGTTTAAAAGAAAAACCTGATGTGACACTCTTATAATACTCTTAAAAGCTTAATAGGTTAATTTTGCAATGGTGTTTTACTTACTAACTTAGCCTTACCACCACATGAATTAAATGAACGCTTAATGAAAATTTGTATATAAAATTTGAAGATAGAGAATAATCTGTTATTCCAGAAGTTTCATTGCACTGTATAATTGATTGCTCTTTAGACATTCTCTTGACTTTAAGTAACTTTGCACCTACATGTCAACTAACTCTCATAGGGCCCTATTTTAACGATCTGAAACGCAAATATCAAACGCGAAGCGTAAGTAACTTTGTGGGAAGATCTCGGGCGCTGTTGCTATTATACCGGCGGGAAAAATTACTCTTGCGCCCGACACAAATCTAAAGTGGGTTAGTCTGAAGTTGCTACATTACTCATAGGTGTGGTTTGGGCGTAACGTGAAATAAACCAATCAGAGCGACATCTCACATTCCATTTAAGAGCAGGCGCGCTTGTTCCCTGGCGGATTGCTATTATAACGGCGGATTTGCCAGGCGCACGCCAGGAGCGGTTCACAGCCGAAGAGACCGACGTTCTCGTTAGGGCCGTAAAAGACAGAGAAGTGACATTGTATGGGGATGGGAGAAACCCATCCAAATAAGCTTAGGTTAAACAGGAGTATAATAATTTTGGTAAATGTGTAAGCTAGATGTATGCCTATTTTTTCACATCTTCATGGATACCACAATGGTTTCCCTCATGTGGATTATTTTCCTTAATTATGTATGTTTTGCAAAAATGGCAACTGCCGCGTCTGTGTAGATGAGAGAAACAAAATGTATGCGCGTTGTGCACACGCTACATTATGCCCAAGCATGCGCCCTTAAAAAAACATCTGAATAATGTGCCACTGACTTTAGACTAGGTTTTTCCTGGTCTGTGGCAGAATTGTTTTCTGGAACTGCAAAATAGCACCAGGGAACGTTTGCGCCAGAACACGCCTCCTCTTTTCGCTGAACCGCCCCCGGGAACGCAAGTTCATTCCCTAATTTACAGATGTGCGTCTGTCGAGGGAAAAGTCCACTGTGCGTCGGGTGCAAAATAGGAATGATACATGCGTCAGTGTACAAAGTCAATTGCGCTGGGTGCAAGATAGGGCCCCTAGAGTACTAGTTGAGTATTAGCACTAGGGGTAGGGTTAAGGCGATGATACACGGGGCAACTTTTTTGAGCAATATTGCTGGGCAATGTCACCGAGCGATGTTGATTGGGCACTTTCCCATTGAGAATTGGCATCATATTTCTAACTGGATATTTTAGATCAGTTGTGGGCCCTTTGATGGCAACATTGATCAAAAAATTGCCCTGTATATCATCTATATTAGGGTAAGTAGAATAAGTTTACATGTAGTTGCAAAGTTACGTATAGTGCAGTAGAATGTCTGTTGGGGGTCTGCTGTTCATCAAACTTGGAGGTATCACTCTTTGGTGCATTTTGTACGCACAGGATGCAATACCTTTCAGTTTCTGATGACTGCAATTCCACGGGTAGAGACACAGAGAAATGGAGAGAGAGAGAGAGAGAGAGAGAGAGAGACAGGGGTATTACACTTGTGAATGCAAAGCAAACAGAAGATACAGTGGAAGAATTAAATTGGCCATGGGACAAGAAGTGGGAGTCAGACAGAATGTGTTATTTACTGCCGAGGGCCACTGGGGGCTTCAGGCTCCTGTGTAAGATTGGCAGCTGGTGATTAGTTTTAAAGTGAGTGCACTAACGTTCTCTTGTCATCAATCTCAACTGAGAAGTGATGGGGGAAGGGAGACAGTGCTGCCCACAATGCAATAAATAAAAAGTGAAAGGGTTTAAAGGTGCAATCAGTAATTTATTCCTCATTAAAAAAGTTTTACACACAGTACTTTTTAGATGTGTGCTATGCTACAAATGATGTCAACTTGTTTTATTTCACATGAAGCTGGTTGCCTCATTGTCGCCAATATTTTGGAGATCATATGACTAGGGATGTGCATGAGTAATATGTTTATGTTGTATATATCTGATCATATAGGATGCATTCGGTTGACATTAACCCCTCATTTTACCTGTGATATTGCTCATATGGCAATGCACAACATTATTGACAATTCTTAAACGATAAAAAAAGAAAAGAAAAGAGATTTCACTTCATTTTGATGGTCCCTTTTGAACATTCTGTTGATTATAAGTAACATTGCACCTACATGTCAACTAACTCTCATTTTAGTAGAACATTAGTAGACTGGTAGGGTTAAGGTTAGATTAAGTTGGCATGTAGTTGCAAAGTTACTTATAGTCAGTAGAATGTCTGTTGGAGGACCATCACAATAAAGTGTCAGCAGATATTAAGCATACAGTCTATTAATACTTTAATGAGAGTTAGTTGACATGTAGTTACAAGGTTACTTATTGTCAATGTTCAAAATGGACCATCAAAATAAAGTGTTACCAAAAAAAGATATATTTCTTTAGATGTTTCCTTTCCAAAAAAAAAAAACATTAATGATATAGTATTGTTATAATCATATTTTGTGAACAGTAGCTTATGTTCATTTTTAAATATTTAATCATTATGATGTGCATGAAAAAAAAAGAAAAAAGTCAGTTACCTAATTCTATAACATTAAATTTCATTTAAAAAGGTGTGGTAACACTTTCTATGAAGACCATGCTTATAATGAAGTATAGCCCCATTTAGAAATAATTTACTATTATATAAATATATTTATAAAGACACATTAAGACCTATACTGCATTATAAGAACAGTTATAGTTGCATTTATATTATTTTTATAATTACTTATAAGTCATACAGTTGCTTTTTCAATGTGCAGCTCATAATCCATTATACACTGACAGACGACGGTTGTTAAGTGAAAAGCAATGGTGCATTTACAATTTTCTCAAGAAAACCAGGAACCCTCAGGCTGTCCATAACACCATACCCTAAAACAGTCCGAATGACTTATGCAAGTGTCCAACAGTGTATATAAAAGCCAAGTGATAGTGAATCAAAATGCAACTGGAAATGTGAGAAGAATAAAACGCCATAGTCCAGGTCCGGTGATCACCAGAGCATTTGTTAATGCCCTGTTGGTTTGCCATGCTTTGCCTTTATGCTAGTCTACTTCCTGATTCCTGTCATGTGATTGCCCACATGCCAGGCAGACCTATTTACATTTACATTTACATTTATTCATTTAGCAGATGCTTTTATCCAAAGCGACTTACAAATGAGAACAATAGAAGCAGTTAAACTAACAGTAGGACAACAATATGCACATGCTATGACCCTTCTCAGTTTAATCTAACGCAGTACATGCATTTTTTTTTTTTTTTTTTATAAATAGAATAGAAGAGAAAGTGTTAGTATTACTGGATCAAGTGCTGCCGAAAAAGATGTGTCTTCAGCCGTTTCTTGAAAATGGCTACGGACTCAGCAGCTCTGGTTGAGTTAGGCAGATCATTCCACCAGCAGGGAACAGTCATGGTAAAGGTCAGAGAAAGACATTTTGTGCCTCTTTGAGATGGCACCACAAGACGTCGTTCACTTGCAGAGCGCAAGTTTCTGGATGGTACATAAGTATGAAGTAATGAGTTTAAGTAAAAGGGAGCAGAGCCAGTGGTTGTTCTGTAGACAAACGTCAGTGACTTGAATTTGATGCGAGCGGCAACTGGCAACCAGTGCAATTTTGTGAGGAGAGGAATGACGTGTACCCTCTTCGGCTCGTTAAAGACCACTCTGGCTGCAGCATTTTGGATCAGTTGCAGAGGTTTCACAGTGCAAGCTGGACGACCAGCCAGGAGAGCTTTACAATAGTCCAGTCTGGATAGAACAAGCGCATGGACATGGAGACATGCTCTGATAGGAAGGGTCTGATCCTCCTAATGTTGTACAAGGCAAATCTGCAGGACCGGGCAGTTCTAGCAATGTGGACTGTGAAGTTCAATTGATCATGAATTACAACTCCAAGGTTCCTCGCTGACCTTGATGGAGATGACGAAACCTAGCTGAATGGTGAAGTGTTGGGTTGGCCGGGACCACAAGCAGCTCTGTCTTCGCAAGGTTTAGTTGAAGGTGGTGGTCCTTCATCCAGCCAGAAATGTCTGTCAGGCAGGCTGAGATGCGAGCAGCTACCGTTGGAACATCAGGCTGGAATGAGAGGTAGAGTTGTGTGTCATCAGCGTAGCAGTGATAGGAAAATCCATGTTCCTGAATCACAGATCCTAGTGATGTCATGAAGATGGAGAAGAGAAGTGGTCTAAGCACTGAGCCCTGAGGCACTCCAATAGCTAGATGTTGGGTCTTAGACACCACACCCCTCCACGACACCCTAAAGGACCTACCTGAGAGGTAAGACTTGAACCACTGGAGTGCGGTTCCCGAGATACCGTTTATCTTTAGGATTGACAGAAGGATCTGGTGGTTAACTGTGTCAAAGGCAACAGACAGATCCAGCAGGATGAGAACTGAGGATTTGGAAGCTGATCTTGCCAGTCTCAGTGCTTCAATTACTGAGAGCAGGGCAGTCTCAGTTGAGTGTCCGCTTTTGAAACCAGACTGATTGTTGTCCAGGAGGTTGTTCTGTGTAAGAAAGGAAGAGATCTGGTTGAAAACAACTCGTTCAAGTGTTTTCGCAACGAATGCAAAAAGGGATACCGGTCTGTAATTTTCCAGATGTGCTGGATTTAGAGTGGGTTTCTTAAGCAGTGGGGTTACCCAAGCCTGCTTAAATGCTGTGTGAAAAGTACCAGTGTGAAGAGAGGTGTTGATGATGTGCGTGAGTGCGGGCACAACTGAGGAAGAAATGGCTTGAAGTAGATTAGTGGGAATAGGATCAAGCGGACAGGTAGGAGGGCAATTGGAAAGGAGGAGTTTGGAGACTTCTGCCTCTGAAAGCAGAGAGAAGGAGGGTAGAATATGTGTGTTAGCTGGTAAAATGTGTGTGTCAGTTTGTGGATTGGTAAATTGGCCGCTTGATGGTGGTTGTTTTAATTATGAAGAATGTGGCAAAAACGTCAGCTGTTAGGGTTGATGAAGGAGGATGAGGAGGAGGGTTGAGAAGAGAGTAGAATGTTTTGAAAAGCGAGAGTCAGAAGAATTGTTAATTTTGTTGTGATAGTAAGTTATTTTAGCAGTAGAGATAGCAGAGAAGGAAGAGAGGAGGGATTGATAAAGACCAAGTTCAGTAGGATCTTTCGATTTGTGCCACTTCCTCTCTGCACCCCTGAGTTTTGAACATCAGATAACCAGGGGGCAGAGGGTGTGGCGCAGGCTGGCCTGGAGGAAAGGGGGCAGAAGTTGTCCAAGCATGATGTTAAAGTCGAGAAAAGAATATGAGTTGCACTGTTAGTATCTAGTGTTGAAAGCTGATCAGGTGGAGGAAGTGTGGATGAGACCAAAGAGGAAATACTTTAAATCTTTAACATTTAAAGACCTACAGTACACACATTAAATGGTTAAGAGGATTAAAAATGGCTAAGATAACATGTAAACCCATTAAGACCAAATATTTATAAAACCATCATGGTATATATTGAGCGGTATAAAACCTGTATGTGACAGTGTCAAAAATCCATATGTATTAAGCGGTTTAGTCCAAATTTTGATGAACAGATTCAATTTAGGATTTTATTCATATATAAACATGTTTCAGTGAACAGGGTGAGTTTTCATTTTTGGGCAAACTATACCTTTAAAACATGATTATTTGTGTACTTTTATAATAAATGTTACCGCAAATTGTATTGTACTTGGCAAATATTCACATAAAGCCAAGATAATGTGCATTTTCTAGATCATTATTTCTGGTACTGCCTCTTAATTCCTGAAGCAAGAAATCATTGAAGGCGCCATTTTTCATTGTTTCGGTCTCAATGAAATCTTGATGTCGGCAGACTAAGATTGTCACGTTTGATATTTTATTTTCTTGGTTATTCATTGTTTTATTAATGCACAGCACTTGTTTCCTGTTTCTTTCATTGGTTTGTGTTAGTATATATTGAGCCAGTTTTCTGGGTTGCACTTTATTTTACAGTACATGCATTTATGTGTAGTTACTGTACAGTGTTACCCAAGAAAGTAATGGGTAATATAAGGTAACTACATGGGTTAAGGTTATGTTTAGGGGTAGGTTAAGGGTTCAGGTTCAGGCTTCAGTTTATTGTAATTACGGGAACAGGATTGCAAAATAAAGTGCTACCGTTTTCTGATTTTTTCTTTTTTCGTTTTTCTGAGTCTTTGTTCCGCCTTTAGTGCATTTTGGTTGGTTGCTCTGTTCTTGTTTTTTGAAGCCAAGTATCCTAAGAACCTTTGTTTTATGTTAAATTTGTAAATACATGTCAGCCGACTGTGACAGAGATCAGCTATGTTTCTTTAATTGTTTCATCTTGGGCTGACGTTCTCATAATACCACTACTGAATAATATTCACACCTCTGTTCCAACCTGTTTCTGATGTGGCTTTGTCTTGACCCTCTATCTCATGACCAATTCTAACAAATTCGTACGAGTGATTAAAAGGTGGCTAATTCGTACGAATTCGTACGACCACACTCGTACAAATTCATACGATTTGTCTAAACCCCAGTGATGGGTGGGTTTAGGGGTGGGGTCAGGGGGTAGGTCATTCGTAATTCATACGAATTTGGCAACTTGTAAAATATGTATGATTTAGCAAAAATCATATGAATTTGTATGAGAGAGGTCGTATGAATTTGTTCGAATTAGCCACCTCGTAAAATTCATTGATACGAAAAGTTTTCGTTAAAAGTTCGGAATACGAATTCCTGGGTTGGCTATTGTGTAGTCATCAGTTTTAAAGCTTAAATATTATTTATTTAAATAAATAAATAAATAAATAAATAAATAAATAAAATATATATAAATATCATGTACACTCATAGGCGTAATTTGCAGGTGGGACGGGTGGGACATGTCCCCACCACTTTTTGCTAAGGTCGATATTGTCCCCACCACTTTTGAAACATCTCACGGCACGAATGTACCAATACAAATAAATAAAACATCTCCAGTTAACTTGCAGAGCATTCATTTAGTTCGTTTGTAAGAGGCGATCTAGCGCTGAAATGTGTTGTTTTTGAAATCAAGTGATCAAAGTGCTCGTTGCCGCTGCGATCAGTGGCGCGGATACTGTGTTCTCTTGTGGCTCGCGCACAGTCTTCACTCGGACGCGCACTTCAATCCGTTGTGGAGACTCTCTATTCGTTCCGGTGAAATTACAAAACAAAATGCATACAAACGTATGCTTGCCTGATATACAACCACTGATAAACATAATCGGTTTTAATGAGAAAAAAAGAGAAAAAAAAACCTATACGAGTGTGGATTAGAACCACTGATCTATATAGAATGACATTATATAGATCAGAGATTAGAACCCACAACCTCTGACACGCTTGGCAAGAGTTCTACCACTGGACCATTTCAATACACATATTTATAATGGATTTACCCACACCAACATATATCAAACCTCATTAAACGACAAATTAAACCCATGCACTATTTCAATCGATTGCTGGACATCGTAATGTTATTGTACATACATCGATTTATGATTTAGCATTCATAACCCCCCCCCCCCCCCCCCCCCCCCCGTTTAAAAAAAAAAAAAAAAAACATCCCACCCACTTTTTAAAACAAAGTTACGCCACTGTGTACACTATACTGTTCTAAATGTTGCAATGCTGCATTTATTTGATTAAAAATACAGTCAAACCAGTATGATTGTGAAATATTTTTTTACAATAAAAAACTGTTTTCTATTTGAATATATATTTTTGTTTATTCCTGTACTGCAAAGCTGATTTTTCAGAATAATTACTCCATTCTTCAGTGTTACATTATCCTTCAGAAATCATTCTAATATGATGATTTGCTGCTCAATAAACATTCCTTATTATTATCAATTTTCAAAATAGTTGTGCTGCTTCAATTTTTGGGGGGACATTGTAATATATTGTTCTTTGATGAATAAAAAAGTTTTTAAAAATTCAGTATTCCGACAAGCATTTTTTTTTATTATTTCGATTGAAAAATGGCCTTTCTTTTCTCTCTGTGGTTCAGTGGAATAGTGGAATGCCATCAATGCCATAGTGGAATGCCATTAAATTGTCAAGATGTACTTATGCTTGTTGAGCGTATAGCTATTCAGCTATTCTGTGAGTGATAGGTGGTCCAGCTTGTGTGGTCTATAAAGCAACATAATCTAATGGCAAAACAAAATTGGAGTTCCCAGAGAGTCATTATTTTCCAAAACAATCTGAGATCTATGGCAAGAAATAACATGAAAGAAGAGTGGAAAAATACCTAAATGCTCCATTGCATTCAATCAAAGATTGTTTCAAATCAGCTTTACAGTGATAACAGAAACATGTGCATTTTGGCTGTTGTTCAGTAAGTCAGTTCAGTGTTTTTTTCAGTTCTGTTGTAAAGATCATCAATTATTAAATTAGTTCATTTCATCTATAAAGCAGTTTTGCAAAAAAAGAAAGAAAGAAAATGTTGTCATCGTCCAGCTCAGTTCAGTTCTTATTCAACAGCGTCAATATGGTCAGATCAACAATATTGTTGACTATTAAGTGTCTTCAACTAAGCAAGCCAGAGGAGACAGTGGAATGGAACCACAATTCTATAAGGTGACAGAATGGAGAAAAAAAACTTTGGAGAAACCATGGCTCAGTCCGGGGGGCAGTTCTCCTCTGGCCAATGAACGGACACGGTGTCATTATGATTCAGGCTGCATCACAAGTCAGAATTCAAATCGGGATCAGTAGCATTCAAATACTAATCCAGTTCCTTTTGCTTGAAGATCGATTCATCACGCCGGTATGGAGCCGAAGCTGGCCACAGGGTCTGTGCGGTGGACATGTTCTTGTGGTCTTTGCTGAGGATATTTTACAAGCCTTATCTTGACAGTTCTCGAACACAAAGTGCATTTTTCTAAGGGCTGGTATAATGATTCACAAGATGTAAAATATGTCTTTGATGTCCCCAGAGTGTGTATGTGAAGTTTTAGCTAAAAATACCCCACAGATATTTATATGTTGCATGTTAAAGTTGTCACTTTTTGAGGGTGAGCAAAAACGCACCGTTTTGTGTCTATTCCTTTAAATGCAAATGAGCTGCTGCTCCCAACACAGCTTCAAGAGCTTGTCTCCTTTTACCTTACACAGACATGCACTGAACATTTCAAAAACTTTTAGCCTTTTATGTTAAAACCGGAGTCAGATGATGTCAACGGAGTCAATGATGGAGAGACTCAAGAAGAGGTGACAACATGTAGAATGCAACAGGACATTTCTGAATGGTTAGTTGATGAATTTATGTAGCTGATGTGTAGTTATCTTCTAATCATTGATTAGCATATTCTGTCTTGATAATCTATAAATCGTGTTCCGGGGGCGGGGTTTATGTAAATTCTAGGGTTGGTGATGTCACTAACCCAGGAGGAATGTCGTGTAGTCCCTACAAGCCATTTGTTGTAGTATAATGAGTGTCATTTCCTATTGACAGTTTTGCTGGAAAGTGTGCGTTTCATTTCGTGTACGCACATTTGAATGCATGTTAACGCGCGACGTGGTTGTCTTTTGTTGCCCTTTATCGTTTATCAAATGTAATAAATAGTTCTATTTCACTCTCACTTTTTTTTGTCAGGCACGAAGTCACAGAACACAGCCCTGGAAGTGTCCGGCTTTAGCAAGCAAGACACAGACAGACCAAAAAATGAACTGCCCAGCTGGGTTAGACAGACTAGAGAGAGATGCACATCAACTTAACTTTACTGTTCTTTGCTGACATCAAACTTGGAGAGGAGAGAACACAAGTGGACCTCTCATGGTGTTTTTTTTTCTCTCTTTCCGTGACCAGAAGGATAGTTCCGCTTAATTTTCTCATCGATGTTGTAAACTTTGATTGATGCTCTTTGACACGAAGGGGAGGCGGGGCCTTGAGTAATTTGCGGGGGCCTACGCAACATGTGCAGTGTGCGTATAGCGCTGATCGGCTCTGGATGTTTAACCAATTATGTTCACAGATGCACAGCAACTCAATTTAGCATTTTACTCATGTTAATTCTGCAATATGCTACAAATACAGCTAGTATAAACTGATAAAATACAACATAACAAGCACTATGATCATGACACAGACTGAAATACAGAACAATGATATGTATTAATAGAGAAAATACCACATTTCTTAAGTATATTTAAATAATTTTAGTGTAAAAAGGGGGCTATGTGCACAGAGCATTTAGAGTCCTCCATGGGTGTTTGGCAAATTGACCTTAACGATTGATTAATTAATGTAAATGATGATTATGGAAATTCATGAAAATTTATATTCCTACTATTGGCACAATGTTTGATGATGAAAAAAAAGTAGGAAGATCATTTAAATATCTCAAATGACTTTTTTAATTGATAAAAGATTAACAATAGCAATTGTACATGAAACACTGTAAAATAGCAGGCGAGAAGTGCTTGTTTTGTTATCGCTGAGCCTACTCACATATGTCATTATACTGTTTCATACTGACCTCAGTATTATGGTCGTTTAGACCTTGTTAGTTCATTCATGTGTTATTTACCTCTCTGTGTTCAGAAGCATTAGCAGTTCTCCTCTGAGGCTAGAGGTCAATAACAGTCCACAAGAACATGAATATTGATTATAGCCATCATGTACTGTAAGGTGACACATGGCAAGGCAGCATGTGCAGTCATCTCAGCTTGCTATGTGTTCCTCTGACAGGAAAAACAAGTGTTTTTTATAATTAAAATTAAAATGCTGTCAGTGTTTTTAAGGGGAATGTTTAAAGGAAGCCTCACGTAGCGCATAGCCAGTGATGAGCAATTACTCTTAATGGCTTAAATTAAGTATGCACACTACAGGAATAATTTTAAAGGAATAACCGAAAATTATATTTCTGTCAGAATTTAAAGTACATTCTTCTGTGGAACACAAAAGGGGAAGGATAATTTTTAAGAGGAGGAGAACATCCCTCAATTATTCCTTTTGTGTATTTTGAAATAAAGAAAGTCACACTGGTCTTGAACGATATGATGGTGAATAAAAAATAAAATGATTTTTCATTCGACCCTATACATACAGTAAGCTATTTGAGTGGATGGATGGACTATTTTTTGACTGTCCTGACCAAGTGTCAATATATGGCGTGTTGGGAGTGAGAATGTGTTGAAAACACAGTTTTGTACAACTGGTGAACAATGTAATTATATAATTTTATACATTTGTAAATGCATTTGTACAGAATCATGTTTAAAATCAGCTAAATCTTGTCCATTTTTATAAGAAATCATGTTTAAAATGGTGAAGGTCAATGCAAACATTCCACAGACTGTGTACATAGTGTGACAGTCATCAACAGATTGAAAGCTATGGCCATAAATAAACCTCATCTCTTCCCACACGCGTCATCCGTCTCAGGGACTGTTGTGTGTCACACATGCAGCTGTTTATAACTCCCAATTAAAGCTGTCTTCTGGAAGTAGAAACAGTTGGGTTAGGAGTCAGGAGCCAGTTTTCATAATTACCTGAAAATAGTGGAACTGAATGATTATCATGAGATTTGATTCTGTTAACGTTCTTGAAGAATTTGTTTTATTTTTTTATTTAATATTATTTTTCAGTATTATTGTTTTTTATTAGTATTCATAATCGGTATCTCTTTACAATACGGTTTCATTTGTTAACTCCATTAGTTAACATGAACTAACAATAAAAAATACAGAATTGATTCATCTTAGGTAATGTTAATTTCTACATTTACTAATACATTAATGAAAACAAAAGTTGTATCTGTTAACATTAGTTAATGCACTGTGAACATGAACAAACAATGAACAATTGGATTTTTATTAACATCAAAGAAGGTAAATAGATGCTGTAAAAATATATTGGTCATAGTTAGTTCATGTTAACTAATGCATCAACTAATGTTAACAAATGAGACCTAGTGTAAAGTGTTACCTCATAATCTGTATTATGCATTTTGTGAAGTTTTAAGAAGATGAGCCAGAAGTGCATGAAAACGTGTGTGAGGATAACATGTCAGAGACAAGGAGATGAGTTAGTTTAACCACATAGGAATGTGCACGCAATGTAGCATATGTTCTTAAATGAGAGGCTATGAAGCATGTTGACTGAAGTATTCTCTACAAGGAGGACTTTTTTAGCATGATCTAATTTAAACATCTACTGTATGTTAAACATGAATAACAAGTTTTACCACCTTGTAGGGATACATACGTTTTTTTGGTCATCATATAAACGTCCAAAGCTCTCCAGTAAATTGTATTTCTCTTTGTCTTGACAATTAATTACAAGCGAAAGATCTCTTGGCAAAATAACTAGTGTTCAGTCCTGTGATTCAACAACGGGGATAAGAGCTTAATTTTGAGTCTGTTGATGTGGATTGCACACTGTACTTAAATAATTTTGTTTCCTGAACAAAATGATTCTGGTTCTTTTTAATGATTTGATCAAAATTAATTATTTGAGACAAATTAATCTCAAATTAGGCTTTCTAAAACAGCTCACTGACTGATTAAATCAGTCAAACGCTCACAAATCATTACTTTCGCTCACATGATCAGAGTCTAAATAAAAACCATCACTGTGTTAATCTGTATTTATAAGATTGAAATTTTAAGGCAGAGATTGCATATTTTGAATGGTTTTAATTGTTTTAAGATGCAATACACTACAGCATTAGATATTTGGCCCTTTGACTCTCCTGTTCAGTCTTCTGCTTTTAATCTCTGGAGTAGTCGGGTCAAGGGTGGGCAATATTAAGGAAATCACTTCTTTTTACTCATTCAATCCCTTTTTTTCATGAATTGTTGCACATCCATAGATTATCATGCATAGCTCTTGCCGCTCACTCCAAAATAATTATATACGGCGAGCTGTCCAATCTTTTCTACCTCAGGAAAAATGTAGAATCTTGTCATTTACATTTAAAATGGATATGACGTTGTATTTGAAGAGCAAGTTAAAGCACAAAAAGAAAGTTTGCCAAAAGAAACTTGCTTGATAAAGGCCTGTCTGACAGCTTAAAAAGTTTGAAGTTTGGCCTTATGTAGTTTGGATCCTTCAACAGTTTGAAAATAGTTTTTAAGGGTGAAGGTTTTATGCCTTAATTGCTATGGCGTCCTCAGTGGTTGCTTGGGTATTGCTATTACTATTTGGTGATTCAAGTCAATTCACATTTATTTGTGTAGCGCTTTTTCACAATAGCCTTCATGCAGGAGTTGGAGTCATCTCTGCACAGGTGTTGGGGCATCTGAAGTCTTCATAAGAGGCTGGATCCAAACTGGAGCTGCATGGCATAGTCTCTAGGCAGAAAAGCAAATGGTAGAGATGCATGATCATATAACACCAATTTTATCATCTCTACACTAGTCACCTACTCAATTCTGTATAGATTATTAGGTTATGGCTAAGACATTACTAAGCATTTGCTAGGGTGTTCTCAATTGATACTCGGCAGCCATTCACAGCACCCTAGTGTTCAGAGTGGTTTCTTGGAAGTTCTAAGTGCTGTTTGGGTGTTCTGGGCTGCGTTTCCCAAAATCATCGTAAGCCTAAGTTGATCGTAGAACAACTGCCACCAATGGTCTCTACGATCAACTTAAGCCGGGTGCACACGGTGTCATTTTGGCCATGATTTGGCTGTCTGAGACAAATTTTGCAAATACTAAAAGAGTCCTCTGATCCTAGGCTAAAATCTAAAGTCTTTGATCGTTAGTTTAATATGTTCACCGACAGCCGATTAATGACCGGCGCGATATAATTTTACCTCGGACGAAATTCTGGCAGTGTCAGAAGATTCCCTGGCTTTTTTGCTTACGATGCTTTTGGGAAACGCATGCCAGGGTGGTTAATAGGGTGGTGTTTGGCATTTTGTTTTTATTAAATAGAGGATCCTAAAGTGCCAACATTATGCCGATTTACAAGTTCATATTATTTTTGGGGTCAGCTAGAATACATTTACATGATTTAAACTTCAAAACCACTTTTTTTTTTTTTTTTTTTTTTTTTTTTTTGTTTATCTTACTGTACATTTTTGCGGCACCTCTTTTCACCATCTGCGTTTTTAGTTCTTGTCTTTTTAAAGCCCACATTTGCAAATATCCCAGTCTGCTCTGATTGATCAGCTGACCCTAGTCTGTTGTAATTGTTCAGCCGCTTTTAGAGCATGTGTCGGAAATGTGTCCCTTACCATAATTGTGTTTCAGCTCCTGAGGATTTATGAGCAGCTGTAAACTATTATATCTATAGTAAATATGGCATCATATTAGAAGTCCATGCAATGTTTTTTTGCCCTTGCAGTGTAAAAAACAGAATCTCCTCAACATAGTAAAAGTTGAGGGCATCCAAAGCATCCAGTAGTCGAGCATTATGAAAATGTGTACATAAGATGGTGACATAAGGCAGGACTACAAACAAAGAACTGTAAACCATTTAATTTATGGGTTCGGTTTTATCTGTATACTGTACATGGATCACTAAAACATGCTCACAGTTAATTAACCCTATGCTGACCTGTGTGCACATTTACTTACCAGTAAGCAACTGTAATGCAATCAATTGAGGCGAGTTGCAGAATAACCCAAGTGCAGTTTATTTATGTACAAACATGAGCAACATACAAAACAAAGACTTGGCATGATCATTAACATGCATAGACATATAGAAACAATTCACTACACAGCAGTTACAGGGACAATGCTAGACAAAGACGCATTCTTCTTTTTGAAATTTTATTGGCGATTGACAAACAATAAAATGGTGTATTACCGCCAGCGACTGGTATGGAGTGTGGATCGAAATGACATACTCTCTCCCTTTTTACAAAATAAATAAATAAATGATATCCTCTCCCACAAATTATTTATTTTAAGATAATGAAAAATAAAACAATAACATTCATTTCTCGAGTTATTTTGTAAAATATCTCCTAGTATAAATTGCATTTTTATTTTTGCTAGATTTTACATAACGTTCCATAGTTTGTTCTTGTCCACAAAATTCACAACTTCCCGTCTCATGTTTACCCATTTTATAAAGTGTACTGTTTAGTCTTGTACTGTATGTCCAAATCTCATCATTGATTTTATTATCTCATCTCTCCCACTTTCCTTTGTATTCTATAAAACCATCAACCTTTCTTCTCCTTATTCCATTGTTTTTGCCACCTTTCATTGAGCCTTTTCTTAACAATACTCTTGAGTTCATTCTTACTTAGTCTGACAATTAAGTTAATGTCATTGTTTTTTACGGCTTCTTTTGCTGCCTTATCTGCCATTTCATTTCCTTGGATACCAATATGTGCAGGTGCCCATAAAAATACCACTGTAAGCCCCATCATTTGAATTCTGTGCAAAACCAAACCGATGCAATCAGGCTTTATTGGTACCTTGATGCAGCTCATCAACTTTTTCTGTCAACTCAGGCTTTGATCCTTAAGCTATGATTACTCCACGCGCGCGTGCACATAAAAGAGTGACGTCGACACTGAACAACCAATCGCGGGTAGAGCGAGAGCGATATATTTTTCCGCGGAGGAGCAAGAGATAATCATTCAGAATTACGATGAATTTAAATATGTATTTCAAGCTCGAAACAATACGGTCTCTGCTGCCAAAGCAAGAGAAGACTGTTGGAGAAAGATTGCTGATTGTTAATGTGTAAGTTAAACAAATACGTTCTATATTTATGTAAAATTATGTATATATGTATGTGTAGCCTATGTGTAATATAGCCTATTTTTATAATATATAAAAAATGTGCATGTATGTACTAAGAAAGATTAATATTCATTGATTTTTTAGATGCAACCCCAACTCCAAATGTTCTTGGCAGCAGATAAAGACAAAATATACAAATATAATTCAAAGTGGTGAGTATTTACCACAACCTTTTATTATTTTTGTGAACATTTTATCACAAACACTTGTTTGCAGCAAACATAAATAAAGAGTTAAATTCAGAATACACTGGCGGATGAGTTGGCTCTGAGTAGGCAATAAGGGACGGCCGATTATGGATGGGATTACAGGTGCTGTACAATCTGACCCTGGTGCTGGCTCCTCTAAGCAAGTAACACTGGGTACGTGTGCAATACATTACTGCTTTTTTTAAGTTTTAAATATGGCTGACTCTGTTCTGCAGTAGAGGGAAATACAGTGTCCCTGTTGAAGCCAGCACACATACACACAGTCTCCCACACAGAGGTCAGTATGCAGAACACCAAACATAACCTGCTTTACAACAGTTATGCTTTACATTGGCCTGTTTTTATTTATTAGGGTGGAGGAAATGATGAAGACACTCTGTCTGTGTGTTCTGAGACAGTTGCTGATGTGAATGCACTGGGCTTTTTATTATGGCGAACATTTGAATGTGTGGCATAAAAAAGGGACTGGCCCTTACACATCTCTTTTATTGTAGGATTTTTCACAACCTGCCCCAGAAACTGAGGCCTCTACCTCAATGGGCTTCAGAAGAAATGTGAACAAGGTAAGGATTTAAAACCCTTGACATAAATTACAGTCAGTCCTGTGTTTGTAGGAAGTCAAGGAACTTTTTGTGATTTGATGAGCCTCCAGAAAACTTGTAATGATCATGTTTGTGGTGGAGTTATGTTTCAGGTGGAAACAGACTCAGTCAGGGCCCTGTACAAAAGGAGTCTTGAACTAGACTGCACACTAAAGGAGACTTGAACTAGACTATTCACTAAAGGAGCTGGACTGTGAGCTGAGGAGGCTCAAAAAAAAAAAAAATTGTATGAATATTTATTAATGCAACTTTCTCTTGCTCTCTTTCTCCCTCTCATCCCACAAAACCAATAAAAACAGTTTGAGACCTATCTGCAGTTTCAATGTGCTTTTATTAAGTGTAATATTGTATGGTGATTGCATCTACATCTGCACCAGCTGGGTGGTCAAGTGTGATCGGGTCAGTTTCATCGGGGAGAAGCTGGTTTTGTGGTGTTTCTCGCTCCTTTCTACTGCTGGCTATATTGTGCAGAATGGCACATGCAGCCTATCTGTGATGCCCGCTCTGGTGACTCTTAAGGGCCGAACACAGTTGAAATGTGCCTTTAGGATGCCAAAGGTCATCTCTATCTTCACTCTGGTTTTTCTGAGGGCCACATTGAAGCGGTGCTGTGGCCCTGTCTGAGGGTCAGGATAGGGGGTTATTGTGTAGGTTTTTCTATCTCAGTTCAAATTAACAGTGTTTTGCACTGTACCAAATTTAACTTGCTTTCCTCAAAGTGCTGACACAAACAGACTTACGGAAAATTTGTGAGACAAGCACTGGAGCCAGGCCATTTGGCATTCAAACTTGTGATCATACGTTCATGACCACAAGTCGTCTGCAGATGAAATGTTTAGTATCATTGTTATATCTGTTAATGTTACTATTAATTTAAAGAGTCATCTCACAGAAAATAATCATCTCACATATCCACATCATCTCTACCTGAACATTAAGGCTGTGATAGGACTTCTATTAACATAATCTGCCTCATGTTCCCCAAGAGCAGTGGAGCTTGGAGCAATAGACTGCATACATGTTGCAATGACTCTAGGGAATCCTATCATAAGATTAACAGAATAATAATAAAGATTTAAAATAATTCTTAACATGTATTATATTGTATAGTACATTTGTGAAATTTGCTTTTTGGAATAAAAAAAAATTGTGTTCATGTGATGTCACCCTATCAATATATCTTACCGGCAATTTTATAAAAGCCCTCTTTTATGGACATGGTCGATAAATGTCCGGGGAACACTATTAATGAAACTATTCATGTACTCCTGCAGAGCGAGGACCACCTTGCGAATGGTTCGACAAGCCGTGTTTTCCCCTAGCTGTGCGTCACCCACCGTGCAATTATGTTCCACTTGCAAAAAAACGTATTGTGTTACAGTAAGTGCATGAATTCGACGTGTTAAATTCTTTATGTGCGGCTCAAGAAGTTCGCAAAGATAAGACATTCCTTCCACGGAAAATCTGTATCTTTCATACAAGTAACTATCAGGAAAGGCAAGGGGATTTTGTCTGGCTAAATACTCTTTCTCTACGAAGTGCTCGTCAAACAATTTGCGCTGAGATGTCCACCGGATTTGGAAGAAAAGGTGAAGTCATTGCAACAGACACTGGGAATAAGTTACGTCACCTATATGTCTCTTTGCTCTCAGCTGATTTGTCAAACTTCAGTCTGAGATCTTGAATCCAGAACATAACCTGCCCCGGAGCAGGTTAGCCGTGCAGTGTAAGATACCATGGCAACGAACACCGATTAAAGCCAAGCTACTTTCATAGTACCTAAAACCCAGGGTTGGCAGAATCTAAACTGAAACATAGCTGGCTAGCCACCTAAACCGGCTTCATGCTATAGGCCCCTGGTCTACTTTCCGAGTGACTATATTGTAAGCTAGCCAATGATGAACTTGAGTCTGAACAAACTACTGGTTTCAAAAGGTCTTATCTCCTTTATCCACTGTGTTGCTAATAATAGAACAATCATTCCCCCTGTATAAGCATAACCCATCACTGATTCTTTTTCCTATTGACAAATTAAATTCTGGAACAGTAAACGTTGTTCCTATCTTATTATCTAAACTCTTAGATGCATCTGTGTATATGTGCATGGCTGTGGTTCTCATTAATATAGTATGTCTGCATCTTATATGAAGCACATTCATTATCCTTGTTTTACTTTTCTAACAACGTAAAATTGACTGTACTGTAGCGTCTGAAAGTAACCAAGGTTTTATTACTGGTAGCGGTACTGTTGGACTAACTTTATACTGATTAACTTTAAGTTCTGTTGCTTTCTGTAACACTGTCCATCTGAAGCTTTTTGTTTTCCTCCTCTCTTTTTCCTTTAAAGTATCTAGTGTTGGATGCTCTTGACTATGGCCTTGTAAATTAGCCCACTAATTCACTGATAACTGTATCCTTCTCATATCCAATGACATTTCTCCCATTTCTACCTGTAGTGCTGTAACTGGTGTAGTTTTTATAAATCCTGCATATAGTCTCAATACCTGATGCTGTATATTGTTTCTAAGAGATATTGCTGTATATAACTTTCTAAAAGATGTTTCAGCTGCTGATCCATACACAACCATAATCAAATACAGATCTAATCAACCCGTATGGCCTTTAATGTCATCCTTTCTGCTCCCAATTCACTGCCAACTAAACACCTCATTATATTTATTACTTTCTTGCATTTGTCCAATATTTTCTGGATATGCATGTAATTATTTCATCAAACCACAACCCTAACAACCTAAAATATTTCACTCTTTCCAGTTCTTGATTATATAATTTTAATTTGACCTCATCTTCATTTTGTTTTCCTTGTAAAAAACACTATCTTTGCCTTGTCAACTGAGAATTTAAATCCCCATCTATTTGAACATTCTTCAACTATTTTAATAGCCTCCTGTAATTTTTTGACAAAGCTGCATGGCAAACATGATGGCTTAAATACACAAGGACTAGTGACTAAATAAGACACACCTGTGAACATAATCACGACAATTAACCAATGACAACAGGTGTGTTCGACGTTGGCTGCGGCTGGATGTAACCGATCGGCGGGGAGGGGCTGAAAACAGAGACGTAAAGTCGGACACTTTCTGCTTCCCGTAGTAGTGACTGCTCACGCTGTGTTTGCATACTTTACCACAGCTGAAGTGAAATAATTGCAACCTTTGTCAAATACAAAGACTTTTCAGATAAATTTTCATTCAATGCTTTATGCAGGTCTACTACGTATTACAGTGTCTGTACAAGAATAGGAACATAAACCTATATCAAGTGAGGTCTACGTTTTTTTTTTTTTATGAGTTTTATTTTGATAAACATGACACAATATAACATCGAGACTGCAAGAAAATAGATTTTACTGTTATAAAAAACTGATTTGTGAACATTAGTGAAACTGAAGGTATGAGAATAAACACGAAACGCATGCGATCATTGTCATGAGGTGGATTCGGCCAATCATGACACAGTTGTGTTGTCATCAGAGTTCATGCAGCCGCTCCGAAGAAGCTGCGCTGGCTAAGTGCTCTGACTGTAACATGAAACATGAAACATGAACCCAAAACAAAACTATACATTACAGCAGCAAAGAATGTCAGGATGTTCAGGACTGTGAAAGTGAATAATACATCTGCCGTGGCCTTGTTGTCATCCAATCGCTGTAAAACTTTATCATAAAGCTTTATGATTTCAGTTTGTAGTTCAGCACATATAGTCCCACATTCGTGTATCATACTTATTTGTTATTTGTACATTAATCGTGGCTTTTAATCTGATTCTATCAACTGTAGAAAGGTCATTAAAATCTATTGAAAAACATTAACTCTGTGTAAGATGGCACAGCACTTTGGCACTCAGGATCCCCAGGGAAGTGCTTGATTTATGAGAGGGAAAAAAGTTATGGGGGTCATTTGGATACAGTATATTGACTGGACTTGTCCATATGTGAAAGTTTTACGCTTTAGAATGCAATTTCCGCTCATTTTGCCAATATTGTGACTGACAAACACAGTTTAAACATCAACAGTATAACAAAAGCATCCCTTTATGCTGTTATTATAGTGCCAAACAGCACTGTACTATGTTTCAGCTTGAACCACTATAGGGGTCATATCATAGGTCCTCTTATATACTTAGTAAATGTTTTTATTTATTTATTTATTTATTGAAAAAAAAAAAAAAAACATGATAATTTTCCATTCTCTCTGACCCTTAGGACAAAAGATGGGTCGAAATGTTAATGTTGTGAGACTGTTGTTGTCTGTGAGACTTCAATGTAAATGGCCACTTTTTCATGTGCTTAAATGGTGGATTCCTCTTCATATAATTGCAGTCTTAAGTGTGTTGTTTTGATATGTGTAAAATTTATACTTTCAAAAAATGTAATATTACACTTTTAAACTCTTTCATTGAGATTTAGGACAGCATATTCTGTCAGTTAAACATAGTGATAACTTAATCGCATACTGAACTGTGATTGGTCTGCATTCTGGCATTTATTTGCATAGTGAAAAATGCAAATAAAAAACCAATAGAAATCTCAAGTAGTGCATTCAGAAACTGTCAACAATCACATATTCCACAACAACAACCTTTTCTCACTTTTACAGTAATAGACATGGTTTAATGTACAAATCTATTGTATCCTGGTATTAATAAAACAGTAAAGAAAGGGTACAAAAATATTTTAAGAGGGGAAATTCTTCATATACAAAGGTACAGTGATGGACTGGATATAGTGAACACCAGGATTTTCCCGTGGCCACTGACTGGTAAAACCATATTCATGTTCTCAGTAAAAATTACAAGGTTTTAAAAGGAGAAATGTTCAGAATGGCTTCAGATTGTCAGGCTGGCCCATCTGAATGGTGGTGGATCCTAGCATATGTGACGGATCTTGTCACAACGTAGAATACAGAAGAGAGACCAGATCTATCGGATTCTATCGCACCAGATCTAACGTATTCTACGTTGTGATTTGACCAATTCGTTCACACGTCTTTCGCGCACACTGAGGAAGGAGTCAGCGGGCCCAATTCCCCAATAAATGCAAGGACACTTCATTTTTGTTGATGTGTGTTTACTGAAAAGTGAAATAAAACACCCTCTCAATGGAGTTTCGCTGCAGACATTAGACATCAGCAACGTGCATTTCCCAGCAACTGCTGTTTTGCACAACAACAGTAACCAATAGTAGAACCGCAACACACATTTCACATGAAACATGATGTAATAATAAAAGCAAAATCAATAATAAACACACAAAAAAAAAAAAAAAAAAAAAATTATATATACAGTATATAAACATTCCTGAAAAGTGAAATAAAACATCCACTCAGTGGTGTTTCGCTGCAGACATTAGACATCTAAATAAACTATAAGATAAAATTAACAACCTCGTGGCCTTGCTAACGAGAGCACTATCGGATGGAAGTACACAAAAGGCCATAACTAATAAAATATACGTTACTACTTGGATTAAATGGTTAAAACATTGGCTAAACCAACTCATAAATACAAAATACTCGAAATTGCTAATCATTTTGCGTTATAATCACCAAAATATTATCAAAATGAGACGGAGCATGAATATACGTACCAACAGCGTGCATTCCCCATAGCAACTGCTGTGTTACGATATATATAGGTGACTTTTTTAGAGACACAAAGCTCTTGAACAAATGGTAGAGTGCCACTTTACTGTCAGAATGTGTGGGATTGTGATTCACTTGTCCTTCTGTGTGATGGTCGGATTCACACAGCCACTGTTCCTGTGATTAAAGTGTCCGTCACTGCAGGCTCTGCATTGAACAGATTGAACAGCACTGGGATACAATGGATGGAGAAGTCAGGGGATATATATATATATATATCCACTGTAACCCTGTTGTTCACATTGTGACTTGACTTCACTATGCAAATACATGCAAGAATGGAGACCAATCACTGTTCAGCATGCGATTAAGTTATCACTATGTTTAACTGACAGAATATGCTGTTCTAAATCTCAATGAAAGAGTTTAAAAGTTTAATTTATTTTTTTGAAAGTATAAAGTTTACACATATCAACAATAGACAACACACCTAAGACTGCAATTCCACCATTTAGGCAAGGCAAGGCAAGGCAAGTTTATTTATATAGCACATTTCATACACAATGGCAATTCAAAGTGCTTTACATAGAAGAAATTAAAATAATAAAAGAAATAAGAATAATTAAAACAGTTTAGAAAAATAAAATAAAATACAGTACAAACAGTCGGACGAACATTGGCACAGTGCTCATTCAGTAAATGCACAGCTAAACAGAAGTGTTTTGAGTCTGGATTTGAATGTGACTACTGTAGGAGCACGTCTGATCTCCTCTGGAAGCTGGTTCTAGCTACGGCTGGCATAATAGCTAAAAGCGGACTCGCCATGCTTAGAGTGAACCCTTGGTATTTCTAGCTGATATGATCCTAGTGATCTGAGTGATCTGTTCCCAGACAGCATGGTAACATTGATTCAATATTGAGTTTTGATCCAAACCATCATTTTGGTTGACATCAAAATTTCAATGTTTAAAGTGTGTTGGATCAGCACTGAAATGTTGATGAAAGGGAACAGCACACATGGTTGAAGACAGTGACATTGAACTAACAGTGAGTCTTAGTTTATGAGCACAAGATCTTGCAGGCATGTATCTGTGCAAAACACTACTGGGTGTTTCCCAATCAGTGGGGCGTTTCAGTTCATTATGAGCACTTTCAATGGTGTTACCTCATTTGTTCTAATACACTGGGGGTTTGGTTTAGGGGTGGGCCCTCATGATTTTAGCAAGTCTTTTGAAAAACCAATTGTAGTTTGCACTAAAAGTTGGCACTAATTGGTATACGCCCATTTTGGTTTTGCATGTGGGCTTCTCAGTAGTTAATTGATGCTTCCTTATTAGAGAGAAAACACAAGGTGCATCCTATACCGAAGTCTTGTGTGTTTGACATGCATGAACTCTCCGAGTTTCAAACAATGGTGCATATAATGTATTTCTGTTTTTAGCATGCTTTTTACTTGCATTTTATTTATTGTTACTAAATCTACTAACATACATTAATTTTCCAAGTAAGTAAAGTGTTGAAATAAATCGCACAGATAGCATGGGAACATTAATACAATGTTGAGTTTTGATCCAAACCATAATTTTGGTTGAGATTGACATTTCAGTGTTTAAAGTGTGTTGGATCAGCATTGAAATTTTGATGAAAGCCAACAGCACACATGGGTGGAGACAGTGACATTGAACTAACAGTGATTTGTAGTTGATGAGCACAAGATCATACAGGCAGGTATCTCTGCAGAACACTAGTGGGTGTTTGTCTATTAGTGGGGCGTTTTCAAACCACAATGGGCATTTTCAACCGCTTTACCTGATTTGCTCTAATCCAGTGGGGGCTTGGTTTAGGGGTGGGGTGGTTTAGCAAGTCTGTTGAAAAATGGTTGAAAAACATTTATTGCAGTTTGAAATTGGCCACTGATTGGTAAACGCCCATTTTGGTTTTGCATGTGCACTTCTCATGTGCACTTCTCAGTAGTGTAATGCTTCCTCATTAGAGAGAAAACATAGGTGCATCCTATACAGAAGTCTGGTTTGTTGAAGCACCTGACATACTTACATGACTTCTCTAGCACAGTTTCAAACAATGGTGCATCTATATACTTAAAAAATGCACATTACTTTAGTAAAGTTTATTACGAATTTCCTGAATAAAGTTCTAATGTCATTTAACACATTTCTTGAAGTGCAGAAGACATGAACATGAGCAAGAAAGTTACACTGCAAACATAGCCCATGTCTTGCATCCATCAGTGCTTGCATGCAGAGCACATTGCTCCTTTAGTAGGAATGAAGGTCGACGAAGATGGACAATAAATAAATAGAAAGCACCCCCCTCCTGATAATGCTGACATTGATTATACACCGAGTTGTTGTCGACAGCATAATCACCTGACCTGGGACTTGATGATATCCTGTGCCTTATCACTGCTTAATCAGGTAATCATTCATATTCCTGAATCTGTATTAAATTTGAGAAATTTCCACTGAAACACAATAACAAAAAACATCTTGTGTTTATTAAGAAAGTGACTGACATGGCTATTTTATTTTGTGATATTTGAAGAGATTAAGTTCTACATAAGGTGAATCTGCAGCTTCAAAGGGATAGTTCATCCCGAAATGAAAATTCTGTCATTATTTACTCATCCTCAAGTTGTTCCAAACCTGTATGAATTTCTTTCTTCTGCTGCACACAAAAGAAGAGAGTGAAGAATGTTGGTAACCAGACAGTTGAGGGTAGCCATTGACTTCCATGGTATTTATTTTCTACTATGGAAATCAATGGCCATCGTCAACTTTCTGGTTACCAACATTCTTTAAAATATCTTCTTTTGTGTTCAACAGAAGAAAGAAACTCATACAGGTTTGGAACAACTTGAGGGTGAGTAAATGATGACAGAATTTTCATTTTGGGCTGAACCATCCCTTTAAAGAAATTTTCATTGTTAAAACCAAAGTTCTTTTATTCTACAAGATAAACGTGTTACTTGAATGCTATGTAGTTTCACAGAAATTGAACTGAGATATTGTTAATGGCTATAGCCCATAGGTGTTTGTTCCTCTTCATGAAGTCATGAGTTTAGCTCCAACACCTGCCTGGAAGTTTCCATTGATCCCAATGACCTTGATTAGCTTGATTAGCTGCTTCAGGTGTGTTTAATTAGAGCTGGAGATAAAATCGGACACCCCTGCCGTAGTGATTTTTTTTATATTGAAGCATTAATAGATTTAAAAAAAATAAATGAAATAATCAGAATTTAACGATACTTTAATCATAGTTAGAATATTTTGTGTTCAGCAACTTTTTTTAAAAAGCGAATTGTATTGTGTTTAGTATATTAACATTCTTGAATGTGGCAACTGAATTGACTTGTTCTCGAGTAACATCATGCTTTCTTTTTCAGATTTCAGAGAACCCAGAGGAAAAGAGGCAGTAGTCTGATGTATGACAGATTTTTAAAAACCTGAACCATTGGAGCACCTGTAGTTATGACATCAGACTTCTGAAGCCAATTTTATTTTTAAAGGTTGAAATGCTTTTGTCCTATTTCTCCCCCTTTCTTTTTTAAAGAATGATCTTTTAATATATTTTTGTCATTGATTGATTGAATAAAATAAATTAACTCAACTGCTGGAAATGTGTCATTTATATTTTAAAAGGTTTTTGCCAAATTTTTGGTCAGGAATTTGTTGACGCATCATTGAAGTGTAGTTGAAATATTAATGTTGTTTCAACATTAACTTAGTACATCAGATGGCAACATTGGTTGACATTCCTTTTCAGTTGTATTTTCAGTGTTTCAACAAAATGTATTTAGAATCAACATCACATTGTAACATTGATCAAACCATATTACCAAAGATTATTTCTGTTAATTTCAGTGTTGATTCAACAGCAGTGATGTAGATTCAACATCATAGTGTAACGTTGATTCAACAATATTACCATCGATTTATTTTAGTTAATTTCAGAGTTGATTCAACAGCAGTGATGTAGATTCAACATCATAGTGTAACATTGATTCAACAATATTACCATTGATTTATTTAAGTTAATTTCAGTGTTGATTCAACAGCAGTGATGTAGATTCAACATCATACTGTAACGTTGATTCAACAATATTACCATCGATTTATTTTAGTTAATTTCAGTGTTGATTCAATAGCAGTGATGTAGATTCAACATCTTAGTGTAACGTTGATTCAATATTACCATTGATTATTTGTGTTAATTTCAGTATTGATTCAGCATTGGTGATGTAGAATCAATCATAGTGTAATGTTGATTCAACATTAACTGAGGGTGCAAAAGTAATGTTGATAAAAAATCACTTTGTAATGTTGAATCAATACTATTACCGTTGATTTTTGGTTGAAATCTCAACATTGCTTCAGCATTAACTGAAGGTGCAAAAGTGACATTGAAACAACATCACTTTGTAATGTTGAAGCAATATTAACACCATTGAATTGTGATTGAAATCTGAACATTATTTCAATATTAACCGAGGGTGCAAAAGTGACATTGAAACAACATCTCTTTGTAATGTTGAAGCAATATTAACACCATTGATTTGTGATTGAAATCTGAACATTATTTCAATATTAACCGAGGGTGCAAAAGTTATGTTGAAACAACATCACTTTTTAATGTTGAAGCAATATTAACACTATTGATTTGTGGTTGAAATCTGAACATTATTTCAATATTAACTGAGGGTGCAAGAGTGATGGTAAAACAACATCACTTTCTAACGTTATTTCAATGTAATCAGCGTTGACGCATCAACACTGACTCAACATTGTTTCAATGGTTACATGCTATCTGGGTTAGGTTTATATTCAGTGAGCATATCTGCAATGTATTGAGGTCCTAGGCCATTGAATGATTTATATACCAGTAATAATACTTTAAAATCAATCCTAAATTTAACTGGGAGCCAGTGTAAAGACCTGAGGACTGGTGTGATATGTTCATATTTTCTGGCAGCAGCGTTCTGTATGAGCTGCAACTGTCTTATGGTCTTTTTGGGAAGGCCAGTGAGGAGTCCATTACAATAATCCACCCTGCTGGTGATGAAAGCATGCACAAGTTTCTCTAAGTCTTGTCTGGAAACAAAGCATCTAATTCTTGCAATATTTTTCAGATGATAGTATGCTGATTTAGTTATTGCTTTGACATGACTACTGAAAGTAAGGTCTGACTCTAGTGTCACACCAAGATTCCTGACTTGATGTTTAGTTGTTTGACCCCTAGAGTGAAGGTATGCGTTCACCTTGAGAACTTCATCTTTGTTTCCAAACGCAATGACTTCAGTTTTGTCTTTGTTTAACTGAAGAAAGTTTTGACACATCCAACTGTTGACTTCGTCAATGCATTGGCACAGGGAGTCAATGGGGCTGTAATCGTTAGGCGATAGGGCTAAGTAGAGCTGTGTGTCGTCTGCATAGCTGTGGTAAGCAATTTGGTTCTTTTTCATTATTTGGCTCATTGGGAGCATATACAGGTTGAACAGGAGTGGTGCAAGAATTGAGCCTTGAGGTACTCCGCATGTCATGGATGTCCACTCAGACTTATGGTCACCTATACTCACAGTCACATAATAACCTCTCCCATCTAAGTATGACCTGAACCATTTTAGGACTATCCCAGAAAGCCCCACCCAGTTTTCCAGCCTGTCAAGAAGTATGTTATGATCAACAGTGTCAAATGCAGCAATGAGGTCGAGTAGTACCAGCACTGATAATTTGCCTGAATCAGTATTTAAGCGAATATCGTTTATTATCTTTATGAGCGCTGTCTCTGTGCTGTGGTGCGGTCGGAAACCAGATTGAAAATTGTCAAAGTATCCATTCAAGCTCAAGAATTTGTTCAGCTGATTGAAGACAACTTTTTCAATGATCTTGCCTATGAAAGGAAGATTTGAGATCGGTCTATAGTTGCTTAATATGGTCTTATCCATATTGCTCTTTTTCAGGAGGGGCTTGACAACTGCAGTTTTCAGGGAGTTTGGAAAACTCCCAGAGAGAAGTGAGACATTTACCACTTCTAGGAGATCTGTTTCTAAACTGTTTAACACACTTTTGAAAAATGATGTGGGAAGTGTGTCAACAGCGCAGGTTGATGTTTTAAGGTGCTGTACAGTTTCTTCCAAAATTTTGCCATTAATTTCTTTGAAATCAGACATAGTAACTACTTTCTCAGGTGGTTTGGTCTGTCTGACCCCAGAGCAACTCAAGGATGTGCTGATTACCTTTCTGATATTACTGATTTTCTCAGAGAAGAAAGAAGCAAACTCACTACACTTGTTCTCTGAGAGCATTTCACTGGGAATCTGGCTTGGAGGGTTTGTCAGTCTCTCTACAGTAGCAAAAAGAGTGGGTGTGTTGTTTAAATTGCTGTTTATAATATTTGAGAAGAAAGTCTGTCTAGCTTTGCCTAGTTCCATATTGAAAGCATGAAGGCTGTCTTTGTAGATGTTATAATGGACTACAAGTTTTGTCTTCCGCCATATGCGCTCTACTTTTCTGCATTGTCTTTTCATATTTTGCACTGTTGTTGAGTTTCTCCAAGGTGCTTTTTGTCTGCCACTCTTCTTCCTGACTTTAACAGGAGCAATATCATCAATTACACCTTTAACTTTTGAGTTAAAGGTTAAAGGATAAACTTTTTTCATGTGCATTTATGCACATGAAAAAGTGACCATTTACATTAAAGTCTCACAGACAACAACAGTCTCACAGCATAAACTATTCGACCCATCTTTTGTCCTAAGGGTCAGAGAGAATGGAAAATGATCATGTTGTTGTGGAATATGTGATTGTTTACATTTTCTGAATGCACTACTTGAGTTTTCTATAGTTTCTAGTTTTTTTCTTTTTTTTTTTTTCTTTAATTTAAAAGCATAAAAGGAGGAATCAAATCACATTACCTTTCTGAAAAGACATATTGCAACTTTTACCCTTAGGTCAACTCTTTGTTTAAAGATGTTTTTTTTTTTGTTTGTTTTTTCTTACTTTAAAAATAAAGAGAGACATACACAGGTACATTGTTTCAGGCACATTCATAGAAAGATATTACAGTTTAGCACTGATAAGAGGTGAAGCCCTGAAACTGACAGGAAGAAGCATTGATTAAGCAGGTAAAGTGAAATATAGTAGGTCTAAACATATGCAGCAGCTGCAGCACAGCAGTGTACAGTGATAAATAAACAGCAGACAGACATTCTCATTTTAACACAGAGGTGCAAATGTAGTGAGAAATTGGGTTTCACTTTATTTTGATGGTCCCTTTAACACATTATGTTGACTATGTTGCACCTTCATAGCATTGGCATTGGCATGGGCATGGGCATGGGCATGGGCATGGGCATGGGCATGGGCATGGGCATGGGCATGGGCATGGGCAATAGAGGTTACAGTGAAACAACACGTGATAAATACACATGGCAAACATGAGGGCTTAAATACACAAAACTAATGACTAGACCTGGGACACCTGTGAACAATGAAACCATGAACCAATGACAACATGACAACCCAGAACACATGGCAAGATCACATGACTAGAACAGGGGATCATATGACAGAAATGAAACAAGAACATGAACCAAAACCAAAATGTGAATGCAGTCTACTAATACTCTAATGAGAGCTAGTTGACATGTAGTTGCAAAGTTTCTTATAGTCAACAGAATGTTCAAAATGGATCATCAAAATAAAGTGTTACTTTAGTGTTACAACTTAATTAAAGACACTGTCAAAATGTTAATTCAAATTCGAAGTCCCCAACTAAAAACGATTTGAGTAATAGTTGAAAATTATCCACATTTAAATGTACTTAATAATGTAAAAGTAAAAGTAAACATTTTTTATTATTAAAAAGATTTTCACACGATACGTACCATGGCAAAAACTCTCGTCCTGGCAAACTCTCATTAGAACTCCTGGGGGCAATCTGAGGAAATGCGAACAGACTCTGCAGGAAAGTGGTTCTCGATGGCCAGAGTTGAGAACCCCTGCACTATAATGTAAATTAAATACAATTTTTTTTGTGTGATTTTGTGTTTATTTTTGTGACATTTTTTGTTTACTTTTGAACAATGTGTTGAATATGGAAGCTTGTTTCTGCCACATAATAAAAAAGGTCATTGTGACGTTTTATCTCACTATTCTTTTATGACTTTTACTAGCATGTTAGTTAATGTCACAATTCAGACTTTATAACTCACAATTGCAAGTTCATATCTGACAATTCTGAGAAATAAAAGTCAGAATTTCAAATTATAAACTTGCAATTGCCAAAAAAATAAATAAATTATTTGTGAGTTACAAAGTCCAGATTGCAAAACAGAAAGCCACAGTTACCTTTTTTATATGTATTCTGTGGCAGAAACAATCTTCCATAATTGGATCCCCAATTCATGTCTAAATTCTGGTATTTACAGGGTATAATAAGTTATTTAAAAGCTTAACCTAACACCCTCAGAAGACATTCTTATTTCATCTTCCCTTTAACTCACTGATAAATATTTGCCTCAATAAGTTTATGTTTTCTAAAATGCAATTTGATGTTACCCAACGGATTCTTTTGTATCAGCTCAAAGCATTCAGATTCAGCAAGCATGATGCAGTAAACCGTTAACTATGGCATTTTTAAGTGCAACTGCTGTTATCTGTAATGAAACGCCCACTGGAGAGACTCTGTCATGCTGCTGACAGATGCAGTGAAAGGGGACATGGTGTGCGCACAGCGGTTTAAGGAACAGTGCAATCACAATGTGCCAACACAACAATCCCTACTGTGTCTCAAGAGTTGGGAGTAAAATGATAGCATCCCCAATGCTTTATCACACTCTCTGTGACAGACATTTCCAAAGAGGAGATATTAATGACGCTCTGTTAGTGTGAAGAATTGACCCTGTAGTTCAGTGTGTCGTATAGATAGTGCTTTCTACCGGGAGGTTATCTGTAGTATGATTACAAATTTATTTGCCTGTTTTGAAGGTGGTTTGGATGCAGTAAGTTATAGTGCAATGTACTGCATCTTTCTTGGCAAAGGTTAAGTCTATCGAGTCTTCGTCTAATTTTTCACTCTGGTCCAAAAACTAGTGAGCATGTGTATGCAGCATCTTAAATAGCCTCAGTTGACAATTCAGATGAATATTGAGCTCAAAACTGGAAAACATTTATCAGATGGCAAGCTCTAATTTGATAGACTGATTTTATGCGACTTCTGCTGTGTTTTATCTACATCAGAATGTTGGATTTTACAACTTCGTAGTTGGAATGCCACTTGAAAACCTGTGTAGAAGTAGCAGGTGTAGGATGAAAAGCAAGCATGATGGCACCAGGATATACAGTATTTACATTTACTTTTAAGCAGATAAAACGTATAAATGAGTCAAAAATACATTTCATGATAATACGATTGTTTAACATAAACTCAGGTAAAAAACATAGTTAATTAGCTTTTCTGTTAATAATTTTACACCTGCAAAACAAATGTTGGCACTACATATCTTTGTTTATCTACAAACAATTTTGTTGCTATAGAGTTTCACAAATGACTTTTGATTTCAACAGGGTTAGCATGATATGCAGCTAATGATGTAATACATAAAACGTCTCGGTTACTTATGTAACCCTCATTCCCTGAAGGAGGGAACGGAGATGTAGTCGACGTGTCGACTGATTGGGATCACGCCCGGGAGCCAGTCATCTTTGCATCACACACTCTGCCCCCCCGGCACGGGTATATATACGGAAGTGGATGCACGCACTAGATGCTTTTTCACTGAGGAGCCGAGTGTAACTCGGAGTCAGTGGTGGTCCAGCAATAGTGGCGACGGGACTATGTCTCCGTTCCCTCCAAGACGTTCCCTTTCAGTCGCTCACATTCAACGTAGTCAACGTGTCGACTGATTAGGATCCCTATTAAAACGCCTCTAGTGCTGCCACCTTCCAGCACCTAGACAGAAGCCTCCTGATCCCCCCGCATTCTTTTGAGGCGGAGATGGGACAGGGCTTAGGCCAGGGAAGTCAATGCTATTCCACAGGACCACTGGGAAGGTTGCCCTATCAATGGAAGGAAGGGGCGCTGCGGATGCCACATCCTGCCCGAAGGGGGGTAACGTGGAGAAAACACATATGGACTGGGCAGATGACCGGGAAGTACAACATATGGAATGTCACTGGGGTGGCTCCAGCCTATGACAGGGGGGAGACTCAACTGGACAGTGATGGCAGAGCAGGCACTGCCGAGGGAAGACACGGGCTCGCCGCATGGAGCTGTACAGTGGAAGAATACACATATGAGGTCGCCGTAGGGTCACAACATGAGGTCACAACATATGGACCCAGCCTAACACAGGTTCCACCAGTGCATACGAGTGATAGGCTTGGCTTCGGACGTTCCACCACATCCGTTGCCGAAGGGTATGGAGAAACTCGACAGGGTTCGGTTAATAAGGGGAACTCACTGGAGCAAGAATTGTGCACGTATCCAGTCCATAGGAGGGGAATAGTGCAGCAAGCCGACACTCCGAACCGGGCTTACAGTGAAACTGGCTTCATGTGAAGGGAGCCCACGGGAAGCAGCAGTTCGACACATAGGCTAGTTCTCTAGCGAACATGATAGGTGTCGCCCAGCCCCTAACTCTATTTAACATCTGTTCAGCGAGGCACTCTGTGTCAACGCCTAGGAGGGAGCAATACTCTCACTTAGGAGGAGCTCACCACCCAGGTGGGCACGTGCATCTTGGGAAAACTTTCTCACCAAGATGAAGGCAACCACATGTAGTGGGCCAACCTCTGCTTGGAAACAGCCTTCCCTTCTGCTGGTCTCCGTAACAGATTTACGGAGATTTGGTCTGAGGTCCAGGCTTTGCATTCTGAGCATGTATAACCGCAATGGAGCGGACGGACAGAGAAAAGCCAGGGCTGGGTCTGCCTCCTCCGGGGCAGTGCTTGCAGGTCCCGTCACCTGGTCCCGTAGGAGAGGTAGGAACCTTGGGCACATATCCAGGCCGGGGTCTCAGATTTCATGAGAGTTAGCCGGCCCAAATTCCAGGCACGATTCGTTGACCGAAAATGCGTGCAAGTCCCTACCCTCTGGATAGAGACCAAGCAAGCAGGACTTTTAACTCACTGCCTGCAGGGCGGTCTCTGCAGTGCAGTAGCACCAGAGATAAGTCCCAAGGGGGTAAAGAGGTCAATCAAGTCGTGCTTCCCACGGATTTGTATCCACTTTTATGACACTTTGTATCATGATTGGCGTCAATATAGAGGCAACAACATTTTGAGGTGGAGGAGACAGCCCTCACTCCAACCCATTAGCAGGAAAGAAGCACTGAAGTGATCGAACACCTTTGGGATCTCCTCACAGAGAGAAGACTCAATTCAATGAATAGGTTCCACTTCTAAGGGGGAGCATGCCTCATTGCAACTAGCAAGACCTGCTCCATCTCCTCCCTGACTTTAGCACAGTTGTGTGCAAAAAGGCTCACTGGGGAACGCATTTCTGCGGGGGCCCCGGGGCCAGCTGTGGCCAGAGTTTTTTCTGTGTCGAGGGATGTCCACTCAGACTGGAGAAAAAACAACTGGCAGAGGGACGAGTCCAGAGGGGCAACAGATGTAACTGTGTGGCCCCAAAGTGGTCCCAAACAGCTGGACTACCTGGGGACGGAGACTCCACTCTCCCTGGGTGGCACGATTGAGCAGGCCAGAAGTAATATGTGGAATGAAGTGACCTCAGAAGCTTCCGATTCTGAGGAGGTGGTAGGAGGCGAGTTGTGACATGCAAGGGAAGTGTAGCGCAGCAGTCGCAATGTTGTCTTTTCAGACCAGTACAAATTCGATGAGTAGCGGTGTCTCAAAGCAAGATGAACTGCAAGCAACTCGAGGCAATGGATGTCAATGCAGTCGGAGGGCTGTCCAGACCTCCGTTACTGCATGCCCTTTGTACGTGGCCCCTCGGCCGGTATTGATGGACTCTCGCTCTAGGGACCATTGGCCCAGAGAAACAAAAGGTCTGTTATGGACTGAGGGTTTGGCGGCAGGCCAGGGTGCTTTCACAAGGAGCGTGCCGCTCTGCCATGGCCACCTCGGGACTCGGCCTTGAAATCAGGGTTGAAACAGTCTTCATATGGAGGAAGCCGAGCGGCTGTGTCTACCATATGCCCCAGGAGCCTCTGGAGAGTTTTAGTGGGACCCTTTCTCATTTCCATACAGCACTAACCATTCACACACTCTTTTTTAGAGATGCGGTGGACCGAATCCATCTCCAAACTAGAAAAGAGATCCTCAGCCCGTGGACGAGTTTACTCTTTCCCAGTTGACCTGAGGACCCAACTGGTTATGAGCACTTGAAGGGTAGGACTTTGTACTGATACTTCACATCTTTCGAACTCACAAACACAGGATGGCCTGTGGTGCGGAAAGATAGAGATCTGTAGTACATGTCTCTCAGGTCGAACGCTGCAGATCTTGGGGACCGAACATTTGGAAATGCATCTCTGTTGCATATTTGCTCAACACCCAAGTGTGACGAAAGTCACTAACTTTTAGGAGCATCATTGCTCAACACCTACGTGTGATGAATATCACTGAGCTTGGATGGAAGCCGAGCGAAAAGGAATCGAAAGCCGAGTCTGGTGGTATAATTTGGGGCCATCTGGACCGGATGGGAAGAATTTTTACCTTCCACGAACCGAGCCAGGGGCCAGGGGACCACAGGCGTACCCGAGGTGGGGCAGTGAGGTGGAGGACAGAAACCTGGCTTGGAAGGCCACGAAGGCGGCCTGAAGCAGGGTCTGAGTGTGGTGCACAACACTTACCTGTCTCCACGAGACGGCCAGGGATGCATGAGAAGGCGGATGACCGGGTCCTCGCACTGCACCCAGCTGCCGTGCTGGCGAACAAGAGGGGGCTGAGGAGTGCAAGGCTTTACAGGGTCGCACACCACCAGACTTGCCCTCTTGGGACCCAGGAACAGAGGAATTTGCTCTTTCTTTGAAGTGTGGGTACCGCTTGCTCTGCTTTTTTGGGAGCCAGCGGTGGAACAGACACACACATAATCGAAGACTCCACCCGCCCCTCACCTGGGGGGGGGGGGAGTGGATTGGTGACCAACTCCAAGAGCATCCTCCTCCATCCCTGAGCGGCCCGCTCAGGAATGCTTTCGCTGTCGCTTGCCACCTGGCTTGGCAAGGAGCGGCAGCAGGGGAATGCCCTAGGCGACGTGCAGGCGGAGGAACTGCCACAGGCGGCGGGGTGGAGGCAGTAGCGGGCCGCCGGGGCAGGATGTGCCGGATGGCCTCCGTCTGCGCTTGGGCGGCAGAGAACTGTTGGTTCGCAGTTCTCTGCCGTGTCGCCAACCAGCCCAACCTGGGAAATTGGGGAGACCAGGAACCGAACCTTGTCCTCACCCGCCATATCAACCAGGCTGAGCCAACGATGTCGCTCCTGAACCACTAAGGTGGACATCACCAGACCGATCGTGCATGCCACGACACTCGTGCCCAAGAGGGCAAGGTTGGATGCAGTGCAGTGCTCACCTATGAGCGCACGGTCTGGGCTACCCTTGTGCATGTCCATGAGTGCCCTGGCCTGATAGACCTGTAGCAGCACCATGGCACACAAAGAGGAGGCGGCTTGCCCGCAGGCTTTGTAAGCTCTGGCCGTTGGAACGGACGAGAACTCACAGGGCTTAGGGGGGAGACGAGGATCCCCCGTCCAAAAGGCAGCAGCCGCGGAGACTGTCCGGTCCACTTGAGGGATAGCCTCGCAACCCTTCACCGCTCCTCCATCAAGGGTAGTGAGGGGGAAAAAGCTATTCAGATAGTTTCTGGTAGAGAAAGGTGCCGTCCACAACCTGGTAAGCTCTCCATGCACTCCGGGAAAGAAAGGCACTGGGGCAACAAGCTGAGAACCAGTGCGGTCCGCCCCGAGATACCAATACTCCAACCGAGACTGAGCGGGACACGGTGGAGGATTCCACTCGAGCCCGGCACCTTCGGCGGCCCGTTTCAGCATAGCTGACAATTCTGGATCCGGCTCGGGCAACGTAACACTCCCAGAGGGAGATAACGCAGCCGAGTCGTCATCTCCAGCTCACCCTCCGATGCTGCTATCGACATCCTATCCTCTGGGGGAACCCCAATTGAAACGGCTGATCGGTCCATTACAGAGGGACCAGCACATTCAACAGGAATTTCCACCGGCTGCGGTGTGATGGAGGAGTGAGGAGCCCACAGGGAATGGTTACGGGGCGAGACATCCATCACTATCCTCCGATCACCCATCCAACACGGCACCCGGGGGTGGGACATGGTAATGGGGACTCCAGCTTCGCGGACGAAGGCGAGTCTCGATCTCAACACCGCGACAGTCATATTCCCGTAATGGGAACATGAACTGTCCACAAAAGCTGCTTCAGCGTGCTGTAAGCCCAAATACGTGATGTAACAATTGTGACCGTCAGAGAGGAACAGGGAATGACCGCATCCAGAAACGCACGGGTAGAATGACATCTTGAAATAGACGCAAACGCACCCGTGTTGCTCTTTCAGGAAATAGGACCCATAACCAGTGCCGGAGCACACAGGGGAATGACCGCGGCAACACTGAACAGTGAACTGAAACAGTGAAGCACTCACCTTTCCGCCCTCTAACCAGCCGTCAACAAACACAAACATTTAGAAATGTGCTGTTAAAACAGCATTTGAGAACTCAAAGCTCGCATTCCCCGCTGCACTCATGCTGTAAAAACCACAAGCACTGGGAGAGTCTTCCAGAAGAACACAGACATACTCGCTCGTTGTAAACAACAGCACTCTTCAGAGACATTAAACGATCGGCTCCGAAGCGAAAGGCAACTAGTGAGTACATCCACTTCCGTATTTATACCCGCGCCACGGGGGTGGAGTGTGTGATGCAAATCACGCACGCCAATTCATTGGCTCGTTTCAATAGTATTCGAAGATGACTGGCTCCCGGGCGTGATCCCAATCAGTCGGCATGTCAACTACGTCGAAAGTGAGCAACTGAAAGGGAACTTTCATGAAGCATGCTTCATTTTATTGAATATACAATTGTGTACTTCAAATCTTAAAGTGCAGTGTAATAATGTCAAATTAAAAGTTTTTTTTTTTTTTTTTTTTTCAAGTACATTTACAAATATTTTAGTAATCTTTTGTCATTTATTTTATTTGTGTCATGCTTTAAGGAGTTAAAGAGGTACATTTATTTTGATGTATTGGCTAACATACTAAAGAACATCTAAATTATTTAACTGTAGTGTGTTATTCATTATTACATTCAAAGTAGGTTCATACACATTAAATGTACTAAACTGCAATTCCATCATTACTAAAGTGTGATTACAAATATATTCAAATAAATGTGACCATGGACCACAAAACCAGTCACATGGGTCAGTTTGATGAAATTGAGGTTTATATATAATCTGAAAGCTGAATAAATAAGCTGTCCATTGATGTATGGTTTGTTAGGATATGACAATATTTGGTTGAGATACGACTATTTGAAAATCTGGAATCTGAGGGTGCAAAAAAAATCTAAACATTGAGAAAATCGCCTTAAAGGGGGGGGGGGTACTTCCTTCCTTGTTGGTACAAGTTTCGGCTGTTTTTTTTCGATCGTGAATCTAATGACATAGACAAGAGTGGAACTCCTTATATGAGCATTCTCGGAAAAGCGCACCCGCGCACACGTCGACCAGAGGAGAGCGAGACCGCGCACATCAACGCGCTTCAACCAAGCGGCAACCTCCCCGTCTCTCTCTTGAAACCAACACGGAAGTGAGTTAAACTGCAATTCATTGACTGGCCGCTTGAGGCTGGCTGCACAAGTGAGTCAAATCTGTATCTCCCCCATGTTAAAATTACCAACTTTACAGCAGAAAAAAAAACATGTTTACAGCCTGGTTCTCTATGTGGCTTTGGTCTATACAGCTAATTTTGCCCTTCATAACAACTGTGAGGGGGGTGAATGTTTTTATAACTCATCTGTTCTGAAATAAGATGAAAGTGATAAAATAAGATAAAGTTCTGCATAATTAAGGGTGTGGCCACTTGAGTGACAGGTGGATTGCCGCTGATGTCAATGCTAGCCGTTTGTCTGCTGTTACTAGCCGTCACTTCACCTCAGCAAATGTTGCCATACCATCTCAGCAGTGTTTTGTGCTTTTTTTCGGGATTATTTCATACAATTTAATACACCCATTACTTCGCCCACGGCTTAGGATTCCGTCGTTGTCATCGAGTATCGTTCAAACTGTATTTCAGTTGTTTTCCTCTGTGAACATGCACTAATGGATGTCTGACAATTTCGTTGCTTTTTGGAGTTTTCAGATTTAAAAATGTCAATAAAGGCTCGTTCGTTCTGCTCTCACGAGTCACGGAACAGATAGATTATAATATGCTTATGTACCGTCAGGTGAAATCCTGCAGGTGTCGGCGCTTTCTCCGTCCATGCAATAAATGCACATCCTTGAATGAGCGCGGATTTTCTAGCGCATTTACTTGAACTTCATAGGCAATATATCTATGGTTTAACCCATTTGAGAGGTGGCCAAAATCGGAATTTAAAATGGACTGAATAAGCTCTCTACGAACTTGACGAGCGATGCCGCGCTGACGGACCATAGACTATAAAAAAAGAGTGACTGACATGTAACGTTATGCACATAAATCACTGTCACACACACTCTCTCAGAGTAATATTAAGTTACAGCATAATACATTTTCAACTAGCAGAATAGTACAGAATCACGATACACAGTCTCACTTGTAGCCATGTATTTTAACTATTATAATATTTCGAAGGGCAAAAATAGGAATTTTAATTGGCTTTACATCATCAACTGTCACTTTAGCGCGAGGCCCTGTGCAGTCGCAGACTTGGTACTGTCAGTAGCATAACGTTAGCATTACCTCCCCAGCCTGAGCTAAGCTAACTCGATCACGTCGAGCTACTGGGGCTCCTCAGCTCCACTAACGCCCCGCCTCTTTGCCCATTTTCTGTTATCCGGGAGTGACGCAAGGTCAAAATGGCGACGGCCGGCTCCGCCCACTTTCGGCTTCAAAAATGCTCTTCAGAAACCTACGGGTGATGTCACGGACACTACGTCCATATTTTTTTTACAGTCTATGGCTTCAACAGGAAATCATCGGCAACGCTGCATAGGTTTTATAAACAAGGCCCAGTTAGACGCCGGATTTGCAGATCGTCTAATGCTTAAGGATGGAGCAGTCCAAACGATAAAGGTTCACGGTCGTGCGTTGGAACCGCAGGCGGTGAGTAAAACTGCTTCAAATGTCTGTGTGTTGTTAGCTATCGGCGTTCCTCCCACACGGCACGCCTCCAGCCGCTCGTTTTTTTCCGGAAAGACTCGGTACAGCCTATCTTTCTTTTATAAATATAATAAAACTAAAGACTTTTTGGAGATATGAAGGATGCAATACTACTCTATAGGTACTCAAGATTAACATGAGATTGACTGAAACTGAGTGTTTCACCCCCCCTTTAAAGTTGTCCATTTATGTTCGCGATTGTGCTGCATTCACTCACAAAAATAAATGTTTTATATATTTACGGTAGGAAATTTACAAAATATCTTCATGGAACATGATCTTTACTTAATATCCTAATGATTTTTGGCAGAAAAGAAAAATCGATAATTTTGACCCATACAATGTATTGTTGGCTATTGCCACAAATATACCCGTGTGACTTATGACTGGTTTTGTGATCCAGGGTCACAAATGACAAACAAGTTTCAATAGAAATGACGTTAACCATAAATGCTTGTCAGTAGGCCTACAAGCAACAGAATACTTTAACCCTTAAATGCATACCTCCAGTCTTTAGTGACCCTGAACGTAATTTTCTACCCTCCCCTTATTATTTTTTCATATAATTAGACATCAGCCTTCTTAGTATTCCTCAATCTATTAATTATAAACAATATAAAAAAAAAAAAAATATATATATATATATATATATATATATATATATATATATATATATATATATATATATATAAAAGAATATCTGTTTTCTAATATTTTTTTTTTTTTAGAAAACATGTATAGGGTCAGTAGCAACCAGAGGTATGTACTGTAGTATTGTAAGTATTTTTTTTTTTTTTTTTTTCTGGCAACAATATATGAATCTCTGATGACTCAATAAGTGCAATTCAGCTAATTCCTCAAGGTGGCAATGTCTGAAACAATGATGCTATTATGTTTCACGCATAATTACTGCAGACATTAAACAAAATAATACACAAGTATCATCAGCAAAACTTGACATGGCTCAGTGATTTACTGTAGAGCAAGCACTGTAGGCCTACACAATCTAATATTAGTGCCACTGTCACTTGATGGTGAATCTGGTGAAATATTGATTTTGAAGATGTTGTAAACGATAGTTTTGAGAATATGGATGAGATTGTGAATATGAGTCAGGTGTACTTGTGTAAAACTCATAAAATTGAACCCTTCCAAGTTCCAAAAGGTAATGAAATATGCTTTATTTTATTCTTTTGTTATGCTGTTAAAATATCAAGAATTTTATACCATTGCGGCAGTTGGAGTGCCCTCCGTGGTAGATATATGCGAAAGTATTCAAACCCCCTAATTTCTTTCACATTTTGTTATGTTGCTGCCTTATGTTAAATTAGTTAAAAAAAATCACATTAATCTACACTCCATACACCATAATGACAAAGCAAAAAAACTGATCTGTGATAACTTTGCAAATTTATTAAGTTTATCTGCCATTCTTCTCCTCAGATCCTCTCAAGCTCTGTCGGGTTGGATGGGGAACGTCGGTGGACATTGTCAGGTTTCTCCAGAGATGTTTGATTGGGTTCAAGGACAGGCTCTGGCTGCATGGGCCACTCAATGACACAACTCATTCACACAGAGTTATACATAAGCCACTCTTGCATTGTCTTAGCTGTGTGCTTGGGGTCATTGTCTTGTTGGAAGGTGGACCTTCTGCCCAGTCCAAGGTTCTGAATGTTGTGGACTAGGCTTTCATTAAGGCTTACTCTGTGGTTTGCTCCATTGAGATTTCCTTCTGCTCTGACAAATCTTCCAGTCCCTGCCGCTGAAAAACACCCCCACAGCATGAATCTGCTACCACTTTACTGTTGGGATGGCATTGTACGCGTGATGCCCATTGCCTAGTTTCCTTCATGCATGATGCTTGGATCTGAATGTTCATAAGACCAGAGAATATTTGTTATTGTTTCTTCTTTTTTGCAAATTCGTCTTTCTTGCAAATTCATTTTCATATGTCTTCACTGAGGAGAGGCTTGAGTCTGGCCACTATGCCATAAAGACCAGATCGGTAGTGTTGAGTGATGTTTGTCCTTCAGTAAATTTCTCCCATCTCCATATATGATTATGGAGCTCAACCAGAGTGACCATCACCACTCTGACCAAGGCCCTTCTCCACTGATTGCTCAGTTTGGCCAGGAGGCCAGCTCTAGGAATTGTCCTGGTTGTTCCAAACTTCTTCCATTAAGGATTATGGAGGTTAAATGTTTCTATGAACCTTCAATACAACAATTATTATTTTTTTTTTTTTGGTAGTCTTCCCCATATCTGTGTCTTGATACAATCGTGTCTCTGAGTTCTGATATATACTGTGTATATATATATATATATATATATATATATATATATATACTAATTGGCTTCATCACTCCTCCTCCTCCAATAAGCTGGTGTGTGGTGGGCATTCTGGTGCAATATGGCTGCTGACGCATCATCCAGGTGGATGCTGCACATTGGTGGTGGTTGAGGAGATTCCCCCCCTTCCATATGTAAAAGCGCCTTGAGTATCTAGAAAAGCGCTATATAAATGTAACAAATTATTATTAGTTTAATGTAAGGCAGCAACATAAAATGTGAAAAAAAATGAAGGGGTTTGATTACTTTCGCAAGCCATTGTATATGGGTCGCTAAACACCCAAATATGTAATAATGACTGGCAAAGCATTAATGTTTCCATATTAAGAGCTATTTAAAAAAAGAATGCTAAAGTGTACTGTACTGAATGCATAAGTATATAATCAACATTTCTCTGTCATTGTCTACAGTTTTTTTTTTCAGTTTACTGATCCGTTGATCTGGTCACAATGGGTCATGGGATTGCATTATCAGTGAAGAATACATGTGATTCTGTCCTAAAATTTGGCCCAAAGTATGTATCTTAGAAAACAGCATAAACATGCTGCCTACTTTGCAGAACATGCTGTTCAGGAAGAGATCACTAGAGCTACCGTTTCAGAGACAATAGTAAATGTGGGACATAAGAATAATATAGTCATGAGGGTTTTGACAGTTTTAAGATTCGCATGAACATTATTTATTTTATTTTATTCAAAGCTCTCTAATGACCACACTACATAATTAAGAAAGAAAAATCTAACAAATCCCATTACTTACTATACATGTGATTTTATTTCATTCAATGCCTCCTTAGAATCCTCTTTGCTGCCTTATTTTCATCTCTAGTTTCGTTAACTGGAGGATTTTCACATTTCTGCAGGGGTTGAGGGTCGTTCCTTTAGTCTATGCACACAAGGGATCCCTCTTTTTCTGTAAAAAGTTGTCTCGCATTATTTCAGTCCCCTTTTCATGCATAAACAAGAAGGAGCTTAGAAGTCTGTTTTATCACTGTCTCAATGGGAATCGTAAATTATCAAATTGCATACATTTGCCCCTAATTGGATTTTCTTGCACTCTATGTGCTTTTGATCTTGCGATTGCTCTCTCGTAGCTCCTTTGCTTTGGATGGGCCAAGTATTCATCATGTAGCAGCATGCAGTATGACAGCCAGGCCTCATGTGTCTGGACTGGATACAAAACCAGTGTTACTATCAAGCTCATTAATATTGCATCATAATGATGCACTTGCATTTATGAATATGCAAATGAGCTATTACACAATAGAGGAGCTAACTTCAGAGGGCACTTTGAAGTAGGGCTTCATGAAATTGTGATCATTGATCAACCGTGCATTCAATACTACTGCTAATACTACTGTCTGTTGGGGGACCATCAGAAAAAAGTGTTAGCAGATATTAAGCAGACAGTCTACTATTCTAATGAAAGTTAGTTGACATGTAGTTGCAAAGTTCCCTTTCGAAGCTTTGGGAACGCCCCTGCGTGATTGCCTCTGAAGCACGTATGTCAACTAGTCTGCCCTTTCTCTTCCCTTACCCGAGGGATCAGTGCTCTCTCCCCCAGGGTCTCAGGTGCTTATGACTTAGTTGCCAACAGTTTCTCATACAGGCAATTGTAAGTACAGTGTTTGGGTATTATCGTTCCCAAAGCGTCATCGACGCATGGCAAGTTTCCTCGAAAGGGAACATCTCAAGTTTCTACTGTAACCCTAGTTCCCTGAGAGGGGAACGAGACGCTGCTTCGCCCTGCCATACTTCCTGCATCCCTGTGATCGACTTGCTTCAGCTAATTCAAAGCTAACGGCAGTCAGACCGGATGTGCTTTTATCCTTTCCTGGTCATGACGTCACCCACCCGTGGCGCTCACTCTCACCATTGGATTAGTTGACATACGTGCTTCAGACACAATCACGCAGGGGCGTTCAACACAGCGTCTTGTTCACTTCTCAGGGAACTAGGGTTACAGTCGTAACCTGAGACGTTACTTATAGTCAACAGAATGTTTAAAAGGGACCATCAAAATAAAGTGTGACCTGATATTTCGCTGACACTAAAAATGCATTCAATTTCCCCTGAAACAGACATTTTGTGAATTTGGCAACCTTGATTTTTGTATGTATTGTTGTAGTTCTTAAAAGAAATGTCCTATGAGTGGTGCTAAAAGGATAATGCTCTATCGCATTTGAAAATAACGTACCACTATACGCTAAATTGATAGTGAGCAAACATGAGATTAAAACCAATTGCTAAAGAAACCATGCCATAGTATCTTGATTCTACAAGTCTTTGAGCTCTTTTATTGTGACTTATTATTATTATTAATAGGGTCCGCTTGTACCCGAGCGCTACGCATCATAAGTGCAGTGCTTTAACAGGTGAGGTACCAGGCATGTTTACTACATCAGAAAAGCCATTTATATGGAGCTGGTGGTTATGTGATGCAAAAGAAATGTGGTTCATAAGAGTAATATGCCATTTGAGGTAATAATAGTATTGTTCAAGGAACTGCACATCAGTAAGTCTTTATTATTATTCAATAATCAGTTTCAGTAATTATAATTTGTGTGAAAAAAAAATAAAAGTTGTTGGTGTTTTACTGCCTATAGTGTTCATTTCTGCTAGATATTTTTGTACGTACGGGTATGTTTTTGGAGTTTTGCAAAAATGTAAGTATAGAGGGATGTTTTTCCTCTGAGTTGGCAAATTTTCATGCATGGATAGTTTATTTACCAACTACATTTCTTTTTTAAAGTGCTGAATACAATAGAGCATAGGCTAAGAATACACATGGTGCAATGTGCTCCATTTAACCTTCAGTTTTCAGCGTGAGACATAAAACAAAATCTCTTTTCACTCATTTTTATATCAGACTGCCATGAGTTTAAGACTTTTTTTTTTTTTTTTTTTTTTTTTTGCAGACTCTGGATCATAACAACACAACCCTAGTCATTCTTCCAAAAAGACATCAGGCATTAACCAATATGCTAAAGATATTTCCAGAAATAAACAAAGATTGCTTATGGGTGTTAGCATTTATTGACTCCATAGCCTCTGGAGTATTAAAACAATTTCAACAATTCATCCTGTAAATAGACTGCTGAATCTATAATGATTGTATATTTCCTCTTGGAATTGATACGCCTGTGGTTCAGCTGAAACGTATCAAACACAGCTGAACACATAAATAATTTCAGTGACATGGATATGACACGTCTTATGTTTGATCTTGAGCTGTGAGTCACATGTACCCCTTTTCCACCAACAAGAACCGGGTGCTGGTTCAGAGCCAGAGCCAGAGCTGGTTCAGAGTTGGTTCGACTGACGAGCTTACTAAGAACCGGTTTGCCTTTCCACCGGCTAGAGAGCCACAACAGAGCCAGATCTTACGTCACTGTATACGTCTCATGTTGCCCAGCAACCGCTAGTGCGGTAGCGCCAAACACAAACACGCCAGGCTTGTTCGAGATGCATCGGCTTCTCGCAGATCGATCGCCGCATGACATCAAAGCACTGCGATAGCGATCTAAAAGCACAAGGAGTCGTATGCTCTCCAAACACTCCCGCAGCTCCGATCGGTCCTTGCCGCTCCGATGCATCTCGAACAAGCCATCAACAATAACGGACGTTGCAATACTATGGATGCTCATGGGTTTGCAAAAATACATCGGAATCCAACGCGTTCGTGCAGCTCGCCGTAACTTACATAGACGAATATTATAATCGAGCTGCTATTAGCTCGACTAGCTGCTATTTAAAAATGGCGGTCACAAGTTTCTATTCGTCTTGTTGGTCACGGTAACCCCGCCCCCAGCCTCTGACGCAAGCGGTTCTTTCTTGGCTCCGTTCTAGACCCTGCAATGATTTGGTGCTACTTAAGAACCAGTTTTACTGGTTCGGAGCTGGTGCTTTGGCGGTGGAAAAACAAAGAACCGATTTGAAACTAGGCTCTGGCTCCGAACCAGCACCAGCTCTGCCTTGGTGGAAAAGGGGTAATGTTGATGTCACTGTGATAAGTTCTTATACATATTTTGCTCACCATTCTCTTTATATGGCCCTTTTGTTTTCTGTGCCATCAATTACGGTGAAACGTTCATCTCTAAGGCTAAGTGTGATCATTTTTTAAGGTGACCGTTTTTAAGGTATCTGTTTTTAAGGTTAATGAACAAAACAACAGGATAGCCAAACAGTGTTTGAACAGTTAAAAAATATAAACAATAAAGACAAGATACAGTTTGTGCAGAGAGAGATGTTTGTTCAACCTTTACTTGAGACTTGAGTTTTCCTGCAATGAGGTAATTTGCACTTGTTGGGTACTTGCTGGGGTGTAATGGAAGAACTATGACACTTAACATGAAGAGCATTCAACTCATGTGAGCGCCACTGCTTTGTGCATTTAAAGTGATTCAATGATATGCAATAAACACTTTAATGGGGTTATATCATAAAAAATCTACTTTTCTCTGATCTTATGAAAAAAAAAAAGTTGTTTCGTGTACTTTGTAAACATGTAACTTTCAGATCTGTAACCTTCTCCACAGTCCAAGTAGACCATCTGCTGAAAGTAAGCTGCAAAAACGACTCGTTCCAAACTCCTTGGATTTCTGAAGTCGAGAAACCCCAAACATCAACACATGAATGCCCACATTTACTGGCTTACTGGGTGGTGAGATGTTTAGTCCTTCCAGTCCCTTGCTAAGAAAGGGATATGATATGATATGCCAATTATAATCCCAAAGCAATTGCAAAAAACAACAAGCATCTGACTAATAAACAAGTTGAAAAACCAAAAAACCAAACAAGTTAGGGCTAGGCGAGCAATGTTGGCAGCTGGTTTGGGATGTACAGATTGGTGAAGGATTTGATTTAGCAAGAGGGCTGAGCCATTGGCGGCAGTGTAAGTCAAGTGCAACGTCTTGAATTAAATGCTAGCGCATGCCAGAGTAGGAACCTGAGCAAAGGTATAATATGAGAATTTCCGGAGTTAAGCAGCAGCATTTCAGAAGTGCTTGAGGGGATGACAGATGCTAGTTGGTCGTCTAGGGAGTTGCAGTAGATGTGAAATGACTCAGGCCTGGATTAGGATCTGACAGTTGTCGAGGAAGGAACTTATTTTACTTTTTGTTGTGGAACATGAAGCAGCAGGAGCCAGAGATTACCTTAATGTTGTCCACATAGGAGAACAGGCCATCTATGTTGACACCAAGTGTTTAAACTCATTTCTGGCTTTCTATAAATGTGTAATTTTGGCCGCAAGTGCTGCAAGTTAGGCAGCAGTCTAGCCAATCTGTTTCACTCAGATCCCCACTGTGTGTTTTATCAGGAATCAATCAAACAAACATTTTACAACTTTAGAACAAATACAGTGCTACACTGAAGACTGAATAATTCAAAACTTTGCAGGGGCTGAAAGCAGGGGCTATGTTGAGTTGTTGTCTGGGGGCGTAAAATATGTTCTTTTCTTTCCTTTTCTTGTCTTTTTTTTTTTTTTTTTTTTTTTTGCAGCTGAATATTTACTTGGCCTTGAGAATAAGAATTTTAACTAACTTCCCTTGTGAAAAATAAGTGCACAGAAATGACATTGAAATATATTTCAGTTTACCATAAATGCTTGTCAGTACATTCAGCAGTACACTTTAACCAGATTTCAAAGACAATATAAGTTATGCAATCACATATAAAGCTGTACTTAAGTCCTACTTAAGTGAGCCAAAAGCACTCTATAGTTCAGCTAATTGCATTTAATATAAATTTAAACAAATAGATTTTCATTTAATTGCAATTAAGTGTCTGAAAACATTACATTTAGTTTTCATATATTAATTTAGTATATAAGTATAATGTTAATTATCTATTATTTATTCATTTAAAGTGTGTTATTTCCTTATGATTATTCTACAGTAAATGGATCTAAATCCATTTATTGTATTGGGCTATTAATTACTATCAGAAATCTACCATTGATTTGATATGCATGAATGATTTTACAGATACAGTTAATTAAACTTGAAAAGATATGGTAGTTTAAAACCTTATTTTCATTTTTTTTTTCTTTGTTTTTTGTATTCCCACATGCTTCTCCTCTAATCCTCCTTGTATTTCAGTGAGCAACATTGAGTCTTCTTATGTTGTTCTGCATAATTTAACAAGTTGTCATCCTTCTAGAAGGTTCTGAGGATTAATTTTTAAGTAACTGCTGGCAGGTAGTAATTAATCTACAGCTGTCACAACAACATCAAAGATACACAGCTAGAGAGAGATAAACAGAGAAACACATTGAAGAGAAAGAAAGAGGTAGATCGTTTGTATTAGTTTTACTAGAAAGACTCAAACTGAATATAAATGTACCTTCTTATTTCTGTCATGACAACTATTGGAGATATTGGTAATAGAGATTGGCATGGTAATGGATATGGCAATGCTAATATATTTGTTCTAGGTGGAATAGATCTGCTACACTGCTGCTGCTGCAGAGCAAGTACCAAGACTTGCTACTGCTAATATATTCACAGGCATTGCTGTGAGCATGTACAATATGCTGCTGCACATGTAACATACATGATTTAACCCCTGTAGCAGATCTATACAGGTGGAGCTGGGGAAGGTGGAGGGTTTCTGAAAGAGTGTTGCTGACTGCTGAGACCCGACTGCTGAGCCGCAGCTCATTTGCAACAGTAACCAATCAGCTGCGCTAAGTAGATGACGATTTTTTACAAATTTTATTTCAATTAAAAAACAATTTTTTCATATGGGTAATGATATTATTAATCTTCCTCCTTTTATAATTTATACATATTTAGTAGACTAAACATTTTAACTCAACATTTGCGATTTGCATGTCGATTACAATGCTCAAATCTGAACGAGAATTATAGCGATAGCATCCTAACCATCTAAAACTAACGCATGTTAGTGTTTACTAGCTACCAGATTGATAATTCGCTCATCTACTAGCTGATTCATGAAGATAAATAAATGGAGGACCAGATAGTTTCCGTAACGTAGCCAGGCAGACAACAGATTAGAAAAACTAAAGATAGTATGCAAGCAATTTACAGTTACTTACTAGTTCAACAGCATGACGGCCAAGTCAGCATCGGTCTGGTAACACTCCTCTTCCATTAGCTCACGCCAGCGAGCAAACGCTCGACCCATATTGATCCTCGTCCTGCCTTTCAGTTTATCACTCTCCCTTTTCCTCTTCCGACTCTACTCCGACAAAACCTTGGACTTCTTACGTTTCGCTGCTGCTTCAGCCATGACGAAAACAGACGCACGAAAACAAACGCGCTGGTTGGCCACATTTGAGGAAGTGGTGAGCGAAGTGACGTATGCCGTAAAGCAGTCGAATTTTGTAGTTCTTTTTGAGCGCTGGTTACTACCCGCACCGCGAAGTTACATAGTGCCAGTAAAAGCGATACAGACCCCGTCAGGCTCTGGCAGACGTCTCATTCAACCTATTGTAAGTCGATGTACTATCACAAGGGTCTTGGAAATATATTATGAAGGTTGAAAAGCTACATGTTGTTACTTTAACATCATAGATTCTTTTACTAGCAAATCAAGAGACAATCAAGAATAATTTAGACCTGTTGCAGCTTAAATTAGTTAAAATAGAGCACATGTTGTCAGCAGCACATCTAACTTCATTCATTCAAGTTGCATGACAATAGTTCAGCTTTTAATGTTTTGGTAACAAGCTAATTTCATTATTGTGTTTATTTATCTCCAGCATGTGTCGGAAATGTAAGACTCCTTATCATAATCGCGAGCTTCAGCTTCCAAGACTTCTAAAGCAATTGTAAACACACAGTTAAAAGTCCAGTAAGTGATTTCTGGAAGAAAAAAAAAAATAAATAAATAAAAGAAAGAAAAAAAGAACACTGTTGAAAGTGGATCGGACTGAGAACAACAGCAAACTTGTAGCCAATCAGCAGGGGTGGCGTGTCCACTCATGATGGTGGAGGAGAGATAGTGAGCAAGAGGGAGATTTGAAGGAAGACTGTCGAAAAGAGAGATGGCTGAGAGACATTACAAAAGAGAAAAGGTCAGAGGAATATCACCGGAAAAAAATCGGTTATAAATCTTAACCTCTGATATGTCATCCCAACGCATTCTCATCCATATACTGACGCTTTTGACATTTCGTCTACATCCAACGCACATGGCACCCTTTAGCGTCAATATGAGACGCAGATAGCTTTGTTCGGTTATGGGTAGGTTTAGGTCTGGGGTAGGGTTAGGGTTAGACCGCTAGGAGGCGCCTTCTGGCCCATATCTATCTGCGTCTCATATTGACGCTAAAGGGTGCCATGTGCGTTCGATGTAGACGAAATGTCAAAAGCGTCAGTATATGACGCCTTGGGATGAGAACGGGCTGGTCATCCGTTTTTGGAATAAATTCATTTGTGGGAGACTATGAGCTTTCTAACTTTGTAGATCTTATACATGCACAAACAGATACATTACACTCTAAAGGAAAAGGAAAACATGAAAAACATCATGACCCCTTTAAGTAGCTAGCTATAATAAAACAAATTGACATAAAGTAGCTATTTTTAGTTTTTTTAATTTTTTTATAATAATTCTGGTAACATTTTACAATAATGTTCATAAGTTCATGTTAACTATGGAAGTTATGTTAACTAATGAATTGTAAACTGTTACCCTAATTATTTACATAACATAAAGAAGATCCTAATGTGAGTTCTTATTCACCGTTTCATTAGATCAAGCCCTATTCATAATGTGTCTCAATTGGCAAGCTCATTTGGTAATTGTTGCCTTTAAAGCTCATCAGGACCATCAGTGAAGACATAAAAGCCAATCCTAAGCACTTAGAAATCGAAGGTCCATTTTACGGTGCATGGGAAGGAATTTACCTGAACAACTTATTCCACTGCATCTGATAAATCACAATCAAAATGATTTATCTGGCAGTGTTTGCTGTGTTGGAATTAGCCTCTGTATGTTCAGAACCTGCTCAGTACAAAAATAGCACAGGTGTGAAGAATTATTAATGAACAGGGATGTTCAGAAAGCTTCAGACAGAAGTTTGATTTGCTTTCATTTCTTCAAGCAACATTTCACTAGTCTGTAATTAATCAAATGATTGAGGCTATGGAGAAACACAAAACACGAGTTGAAATAAATGCTCTCATCTTCTGACAATTTACCTTCATTGTTTTCTGTTGACTGTGAGAAGTTTCTCAGTGTTCCACGGCACCAAAACATATAAAGGTAAAAGAGTAGCAAAACGTGAAAGCATGTAATTCTGTGAATGGCATTTTACACATTTGTGACTACTTGTCTGCAGCTTCAGATTCAGAATACAGGTTTGTGACTATTGTTTGCGAGTGCAACTCTCAACATTTAACTTCTGATTTTTATTTTACAGGTTTTCACATTGGAGCTGTGAGTGTAGATTTTAGTGTACAAGTATGAATATTTATTGTACAAGTTCTCAAATTCACATCTACACATTGCTACTCTTTTAACTTCATACAAAACAGGATATGAAAGTTCCAAAGACGTTTTCAGTCTTTTCATCTTTTAACATGTCAGTCAGTGGCTCTGCTGCTGTTTTCACTTCAGTGAGCTCATATAACTGATTGCTAATTCTTTTTCATCATCAATGGGCTGTGGACCCTTTTTTCCTTAATAGCCATGAAGTTACGGGCAGTGCTTTTAAGGAAATCATGTCCCCAGGAAGGCATGCAATAAAAAGTGTATTTCTGACACCATAAAGAAATGTGCTACTTTTTGTGTTTTAGAAAAGGAATCACTTTTTTTCAGAATGCTAAATCACTGACATGGTGATAAGCGCAAAGCATTCAGAATGCGTTATAAATAGTAAAAAAGAATGAAAAAAGAGGTGCACGTACATTATGAAAAAGACCACAATTTCACTAATTAAATAAAGTCTAATTTTCTTTATTCTTGTGACTGGGTGGAGAGTTCAGGTGATAGTTTGGCCAAAAGTTTTAAATATGCCATTATTTCTTCTGCTGAATATTTTGGTAATGTTGGTAACCAAACAGTTTAGGTGACCATTGTCATCCATTGTTTATGGACAATAATACACATTTCTCAAAATATCTTCTCTCACAGAAGAAAGAAAGTCATGCAGGTTTGTAGTGACATGAGGGTTGGTAAACGAAGACATCATTTTCATTTTTGGGCGAACTACCCTTTACGTTTTTTATGCAGCAATAATTCTCTTCATCTTTTTGGATTGCTGAGGATTAACAATAGATTTCAATGCTCAAGTCTGGGCATATGTGAAAGAAAAGGGGGGTTGAACACGAAAGGGAAATGAACACGATCCCAAAATCTCAGTTTGATCCAGGAAAGATCTCTCATTGTGCTGCCAACTGCGCTCGATCAGTGCTGTTATTCAGGCCATACGAAATAAGTGTGTGTGGCACTTCATCCCTAGCGTTTAAATGCGTTCCCTTCCACAGAGTGTGGCCATACCCATTCAGACCTGCTACCGTATTGTAATATCCATGGAGCAAAAGTTCCGCACCCTAATGAGGAGTTTATTTGGTGGGGAATTCAGGACGGTCAAGGTCATCTTCACACGGCTTGTCTGAATTCCCTGGTCGCAGATTCCTGAGTGGTAGTTACTAGAGTAGCAAAGTGCTGGCATGTATCAGGCCTGCCTAATAAAAGCTCCATTGATTGGCCCCTCGGCAGGCCGCTCCACAGGATTAGCTAAAAGATCCCTCTGTGTTTCAATGTGCACATTGTCTCCAGATTTTGCTTGAAGGCAGGCACTGAGCCCCCTGTTTACCCCAAGCTCAATGGTTCTAGACCTCTTCTCCATTGGGAAGCACTTCCGATTCTTGACGACTACATCATAAACACATTTGCTGAGAAAGAAAGCAAGAAAAAGGAAAATCAAAAAGGCCCTTTAGTGCACTAGCTTTCTTTGCACAGCAATATTCCCCGACATGTTCTGTAATCTATTGCTTCAGCAGCGATTTGAGGTGCTTCAACACACCTTGTTGTTACATATTTTTCTGATCTCTGTGTTCCTCATATGATCCGACCGTTCCTTGCCCCGCTTAGCTGGAGAAGTCCACAGAGAATCAGATCCTGAACTACTTGTCTGTGAATTTATAAAAACTCTGGCATCGTCTCTGCGCATTTCTGATCTACCGCATTCAACCCCTCAAAAACCTCCACATCAAACTTTTCATAAGGCTGCAGTGTCAACTGCGCTGGTTATAATGAGGCTTTCATCCTCTGCAAGCGTCTAGCAATTAGGATGCCGATAGTTATGTAATAGAAGAACAACAAATGCTCAAAGCCGCCTCCAGAGCAGTCCCAACATGTGATCTTTCCTTTTTTCTGACAGGATTCGTCAAAATGAAAAGAAAAAGCGGCAAAGCGCTGCTGTCTTGACGGGAACCCGGGGAGAGGCATGCTGCTAGGTTTTTTTTTTTTTTTAGCACCATGTTATATCGGTGTCAAATGCTTCGGTGAATGCATTAATTTGGTGTATGACTGAACTCAGTGTGAGAAAGATGTAGAACCTTGTCATGTTTTGAGCAACAGGACTGCGATATTTGCACAGCTCCTGCTCCTCACTCCAAGCTTTGTGTTGTAGTGAACTATATTCAGGCTATAAAGTTTAATATCAGAGATTATACTTGGTGGTGCAGTCTCATTAATGGTTTTTAACTGGGTCACAGGTCATAAAACAAGGCCAAATAAAAATAATAAAATGCAGCTAAACAAATGTGCAATGAGGTAAGAAAAAACAGCTTTTAAAATGGTAAAATGGTAAAAAAACAATTGAACAATTCTATTTTTTTTTTAATAGAACATTTAGACAAAATACAGTATGAAAAAGTTTGCATTTTTTGATGTTTTGTATGATATTTGATATACTGTATCAACCTTTTAGGGCTTCTATAGTATGATTTAGTAAGGACACGGAGCTCATACTACTCAGAGCACCAAACTGAGCAAAAATATGCAATTTGGTTATATTATTTACATGGCAAAATGCAAGGTGAAATGTTGACATATTGTAATGTAAATCAATGCAATGTTTATAACAGTATTGCAGACTACTTACATAAGATGCATATACATTTAAATAGTCACTATATATCTCCCAATAATATGTCTTAGTAAGATGATGACTTACAAAGTTCTGTAGTTTTTTTATTGTGGGGGACAAAACATAAATACAATACAATCCAATGATGATTGGCAGATGTACATTAAACATTCTTCAAAAGCCTGATGTTAAAATGCTATATATGAGAAATATGTTACATGATTTTTCTTTAAAAAAAAAAAAAAGTATAATCAAGTAAATATAAGTTGCCTCAGTCCAGTATATGTTCATCTTGAAATATTGCAAAAAAATATTTCATATAAAGTTATTTGTTCATATGCTGAAGATTTCACAGCAAAAAGATGTGTATCACGTTTTTACAATTATACTAAAAGGTATTTTACCTGCTTAAAAAGCATTGAACTATCAATCAATGAGATGATCATGTTGATCATTTAGAGACCTTGGGAATCCATGTATCAAATATAATGCATTAAGCTTTTATCAGCCGGAGCAGACTTTGCATGAAAGTTTGCTTTGGCAAGCTGTTTCGATTTTTTTTTTTTTTTTTTTTTTTTTTTTTTAGGCCTGATTTTGTTCAAAATGATGCCACACCAGTTCTTTCTTTTATTTTGCTTGCATATATCAGGGCCTTTATAGAACTTATGTAGCTCTTCCGGTTTGTATTTCCACAGCATGTAGGTAAGAATCTTTGAGAATCTTTAAAATCATTTAAAATGTAAAAAAAAAATAATAATAATTTGTTATGACATTCGCTTCAAACATTGCAATGCCTATGATATCTTTTGTTAACTCTACAATAAATAAATCCACTTCAGATAAGTATTATACTCTTCGACAACAATGCCATAGAAATATACAGAGCTACCTCGAAAACAGAAGTTCAAAAACAAAATTCTAAAGATGACTGCGCGCTTTTGTTTCTCTTGCGCATAAATATGACTTACATTTGCCCTATATTACTTAGACTCACTTTGACAGATCATGTTTCAGTTGCCTGTTTAATGTCAAAAGTTGCAGATGTACAAATACACTTAAAGACCCTATTCACAGCAGTTCCATCTTTGATTTTTAATGGGAATGAAAGCGAGGCTGTGAGGGATAGCCATACAGTACATCTCTTCAATGTGTTTCGACTGTCATTTAATGTGTTTTTGGATTGTTTTGCTGACAAAGGACTGCAAAAATATCTTTCCAAGAAATTTCAGTAGACAAAAAACACCCGCCAATATGACCTGGGGAAAATGATACGTGATCTAGGAGCTTTATACAGCTTTTAACAGCGGGTACAGTTGAAAACACGGTTAGCCTCGCTTTCATACCTGTCGTGGCGCTGCTCCGAATAAGGTCTATAAAGCTTATTTCTCAAACTAAGCTAATTTGAAATTGTGCATTCCCTGGCAAGTGGGTAAATTTAGATATCATTCCAAAAAGTAATATTTCCTTTCCACATTTTGTGCACTTTCACTGCTATAATTTTACCTTGTGTCTTGGGTCAAAAGCTCTCAGAAATGAAAGGAACAATATGTAATGAAAGGAACAATATGTATATAACAGGTTTATGCAAGCAACAGACTAACATATCATATTCACTGAAAATCTTCCCACAGTACCCAAATCCCATTGAAGAAAAAAACCTTCTGCCTCTTGTGACATGCCCATTTTAGTGGTGTTTAATTAAATGTATTTTATTTATTGTCATTTTTTTTTCTATTAGCCTAAATTATTCTGACTATACAATAAATTATATATCTACCCTTTTTTTGTTGTTAAATGGCTTGAGGTGGGTCTTAGGGGCTCATATAATATATTATAACAGCAGGACATACAGTAATAATAATAATAATGTAATAAAACATAATAATGACAATCTGTTTTGTGTCATAAACATGTGATAATATCCGAAGATTGTTTTGTTGTTACGATGCACAGATAGGCGCTAAAATAATGTTTCTCTTCGGAAACCCTTTAATAAGCCTTCAATCGACAAACAAATTTTAATCTAAAAACAAAACAGTGGCAATCACAAATTACAAAAAAAAAAAAAAAAAAAAAAAAATCCTCTAAAAACATATTAACTGCTATGCTAATTAGCATGCTAATTTCTCCATGAACAAACAAATGCCTATTTGGCAGGAAATCCATCATTTTTGTTGGTGTTCATAAAGAACTAATTAAGTTTAGGCATGAATGCTCATGGTCGTAATATGTCCTGATAACTCTGCTGGAGATGTGTGATTTCAGTGCCTCAACAGGAAGTGTCTCATAGGTCATGTGCATGAGATATCCTCTTTCTGGCATGCTGGTTTTTAATTAGGCATTCCACACCATCACTCTCTGATTGGCCATTTCCACTATGCGATCGCAGCTGTGAGCGAATTCCCGTTGAGCGCAGAAGAGGCAGAGGAAATGAAAAGTTGGAGCGGATGAAGATGATGACATGAAAATTACACGCATGTTTTTGTGGTATTGATTTGTGCCAAGGTTGTTTATCTTAAATTAATTAAATTTGGTTATTTTATACAGGCTTTTAACAGCTTGATTAAAGGTCATTTCAACAGCTTACAAACATCCTCTTAGACCAGACAGTTCCTGACATTGATTCCCCCTTTTCAGACGAGGGACAACCGAGAAATGCTTTTAGTCTGAAAAGCTTTTTTATATGAAACCATCATGTTCAAGCTTCCATCACACGTTTACAAATACATCGGCGTGTCAGAAGAGGACAAGGGAGAAACAGTGTGAGAGTCGACAATAAGGTACAACGGGGCTAAACACAAAAAAAAGATGTACTCTTCACTACTCCCATAAGATTGTGGAATATATATATATATATATATATATATATATATATATATATATATATATATATATATATATATATATATATGTGTGTGTGTGTGTGTGTGTGTGTGTGTGTGTGTGTGTGTGTGTGTGTGTGTGTGTGTGTTGAACATTGGTGGAGCAACAGATTTTGTGTTAAAATGTATCATAAAAGTGGTTTATTTTGATTTAAAAATCTTATACATGTATGAGGTGGCAAGATGGTCCTCACACACGGGGTAAAAGGCTCTCCAGCATGCATGGGGCAAAAGGCACAAATAATTGATAAAATACTCATTTTTATATAATATATAATATTTATAATAGTTTTTAATAATTTCTAAGTTAATGCTTGTTGAGAACAATCACTTTAGCAAAGTTTGTTCTATTATCTGTTTATATTGATAAATAAAAGACATTTTGTTTGTTCAATAGATATTCTGTCATTAAAATATGTTAATATAAAAATAGATTTTAAAAAATACAGAAACAAAATGATTTAAACAGTAAAGATCAGAACAGGAGATCCCATAATAATTTAATATAGCTTTACAGTAGTAACAATAAATTATATTTTGTGCTAGGCACTGTGCCAGCACTATAATATCATATTTGTAAATATGATGGTTTCATTATAAATATGGTTATTACCTCTAAGGTGGACACCTAACTTAATTTATGATATTTACCATCTGAATCTAACCGAATCAACTTTATCTAACTGAATCAACAAATGGAAAAGTGTTAATATTGTGCCTTTCGCCCCAAAAGCAGAGACACCTTTTACCCCAAATACCATACTTTTATAAATTCTTCCATTATTGAAAAACTGTTGCAATAAGTGCAAAACATTTAGGACACTGAAAAAACATGAACAGGACCTTTGTCTCAAAATATACTCAATAACTTTAGTGATTTTCATTTGCTACTTAAATCTACAACATAAAAAACAAAACAAAAAAACATCAAATATTAGATCAAATTTGCACAGAATCAACTTTGCGTTGCTGTCCACGATCGTGTCAAGGATCGGATCCGAAAAGCGGATGTTTTGGAATGTGTTTAGTGTTTGTGCCATCTAGTGGTTTGGAGGAAAATCATATCAAAGGCGTCTTTTACCCCGGGGCGCCTTCAGTCCCGTTGCACCCTATAGGCACCACCGCACAATAGGCTGAATATCCACAGGATCCAACCAATCCCCAAGAATAATGACAGTGTTGGCGAGAGGACTGTACGTCTGCAATAACAGTTATTGAATAGGAATCCCAGGGCTATTGGTCCTTCCTGTTGCCCACATCCTTTCTTCCTCTCTCACTGAAGGCCTCATTAATTCGGTGGGAAGCCATAGCTCAGCTGTGTCCCATTTTTCTTTCTACAAATAAGGAAAGTTTGTGTTTACTGAGGATTGAATATAATGCCGCCAATCTAGCCTGAAATGCAGCGATTCTTAAGGCCGTCTGCAGCAGAGCGGATACTTTAAGAGGTCTCTGTTGGACATTTGAAAAGTCTCTATTAAAGTTCCTTGGCAGTGTTATAATTACATTCCAAAAAATCTGATGAAACATGTGTTGTCTTCTGTTTAACATGTACATAGCAGTAGATTAGCACAATTTTCTATTAAAAACATTTGGCAACACTTTCTATGAAGACCAAGCTTATAATGAATTATAGCCCTATTTATACTATTTTATACATAAGTATTACTATTCTATAAATATATTTATAAAGACTCATTAAGACCTATACTGCATTATAAGAACAGTTATAGTTACATTTATATGATTTATTTATTTATTATTATTCCTTACAAGTCATGTTTTTTTTACAATGTACATGCTCATAATTCATTACACATTGATTTATAAATGATCAAATAGTTCCAGAGACACTTGTTTGCATTACCAATTAGTTATCAATTATGTATTTAATAGCTAAAGTTTGCATTAGAGGTCACAAATGGTAATTTTGATTTGTTAATCTATATCTCCTATCTATAACTGCTTATAGCAGTTTGAAAATATACTTTAAAAATATTGTTGCAGTGTTTTGCTATGTAACATTATATATATTTTTCGTATTACTGATTACTCTATTATTTTATTACAGGAATTATTGTCCGTTAGTTATGTTTACAAGTAAACAACTTAAAATGTATAATGAGCACATCTTCATGATTTTTTAACATTTGCTTTAGGGAAATTGCATCCTATGTTTTCATTTTACTTAAAGCCATCAATGATGTATTTATAGAGGTTAGTAACTGTATTATCACTCACAATAAGTATTTATAAGAACACACCATAGCTATTAATAACAATATATTCACTTATTTGACAGAAATAAATCTGAATTACTAAAAAGTTGTAACATACTATAATAACATTATAGCAATGCAGGTTACATCTTTATAATTATTACTAAAAAATGTATATATATTAGGGCTGTCAAACGATTAATCGTGATTAATCGCATCCAAAATAAAAGTTTGTTTTTACATAATATATGTGTGTGTACGGTGTATAATTATTTTCTATATATAAATACACACACATGCATGTATATATTTAAGAAATATTTGCATGTATATACTGTGTATATATATTAATATTATATATAATGTATATTATATATAAATATTTAATATATAAATAACACATTTTTCTTAAATATATATGCATGTGTATTTATATATAGAAAATAATTATACTCCATACACACACATATATTATGTAAACACAAACTTTTATTTTGGATGTGATTAATCGTTTGACAGCCCTAATATAAATATAACTATAACTCTAATTCTTATGCAGTATAGGTCTTAGTATATAGTATATTAGACTATAGTATATAGTCTTTATAAATATATTTATAGAATAGTAATACTTACTTATAAATAAGTATAAATGGAGGTATAATTAATTATAAGCATGGTCTTCATTGAAAGTGTTGCCAAGTTTTTTTGTTCTTATTTGTCCCCTAATGCTTTTCTTTCTTTTTTTCTTTCTTTTTTTTTTCCGTCTGCCTACAATGATCCTAACCTTCTCGACTGTATACAATAAAATTATATATATATACATTATACATAATGACATTCAATTACTTGTAGAAATAATTACTTTTTAATCACTCATTTAATTACAAAAACATATATTTAACTGGTAAACACACTTTTGTTTAATGTATCAGAATTCACCCTCACCCCATTGCTCTGAATCTTCAGCATCCTGAATTCTTCAAAGGGGCTTTTCATGAAATATTTATGCACAAACCACTTCTGATCTTGTACTGGAACACAAGTTTAGTGCTAACAGAACAGAATTCCAACTGCCAATTACCACACGCCGTTTGGACTCCTGTAACTGCTACGTTACAACATATTGGAGGAGAGCAGCACTTCTGCGGGCCTCTTGAATCTGATAAATGTTCCCATTACCTCCTTTAATTCACACAAAATAAATTAATGCAGTTAAGTGTGACAGGAAATGGCTTCTGACGGAACTTTGATTGAAAATTAAGTGCGGGTGAGAAAAGAGGTTATCTCTGAGTGGGCATATTATTAAGGCCCAGCTCTGGCATGAGAGATGTGCTTTGAAAGAGAAAGCAGACTTTATTAATTGCAGTGGCCCGCTGTGTCTCTTGAGGTACTACCCAGGTGCCTCTCTTGTGCGGCCCATCAACAGCAGTCTTCTCCACTGTCCAGGAGCGATGGCTAATGAAGTATTTAATGAACTTGGGTTGCGTGCCACAGAGGAACACTCAGCAGTGGTCAAGGACGCAGCTCTCAGGTTATAAATTGGAAATTGGCATGAAAACTGCCAGGAAAAGCAGTACAACTGATTGCTTAAGGTGTGTAAAATCCCTCCCCTGGGACGAGAATCGAATTCTAGATTATCTACGATTGATGAATCGGCAAAATGCGAAATGGCTCAAATGTTGTCACTGAAGAAAAGGAAATCATTGCTAATTTGAGAAAAAGACTATGAGATGTAGATTGTCCATTTGAATGGTGTTTTAACCCTTAAATGCATGCATGTTTCACCAATCCTTATTTCATATTCAGGTCTTTAGCGACCTGAACCTATATCTAACACGGATGGATCTCTAACTGCTACAATAATATAATACTCTCCTGATATTTTAATAACAATTACAGTAGAATAAAATAGCTAAAGCATTATTTTATTTTATTGTTATTTTTTGGGGATTTGGAAAGGTTCAATTTGAGCTTTTTACCATCATCATCACTGTCATTGTCAGAGCTCATTTCCCCAGTGCGTTCAGCATCTGGCTCATATTCACGATCTCAACCAAAAACATTGTTCTCAACTTCTTCATAATCAATATTTTGATAGCTGACAGCTTCTTCACCAGATCCACCATAACAGTGACACTAATATTTGATTGCGTACAGCACTTGCTCTGCTGTAAATCGCTGAACCATTTAAAATTTTGCTGATAATACTTGTGTATTCTTTTGTTTTATGTCTGCGGTAATTATGAAACATCACGTCATCATTGTGTATCAGACATTGCCACCTTGAGGAATAAATATTGAATTCCACTTATTGAGTCAACGGAGATTCAATTATTGTTGCACAGAAAAAAAAAAATATATATATATATATATATATATATATACTTACACTATTACATACCTTCGCTAGTGACCCTATACAGTTTTTGCAAAAAAAAAAAAAAAAAAAAATTGGAACCCGACATTATTTTATCATTTTATATTTTTGTGTCTTGTTATATTGCTATGCAGCTATTTCCTTACATGTGAGGCCATTTTGATGCAAAGATGATGGCTGCGCATCTTTCTTTGGAGGAAAACATTGCTAACAGAAGAACACAATGATTGGAATCACTTCTTCCTTCCTTTTATAGCAATCATGTGCTGATGATATGATTTGTAAAATTATGTTATCTGGTCATTTGGTGTCAGGGACAAAAACAGTGAAATTTGGGGTTTTGTGATAAAGCTTTTTGCAAATATGTAAAATGCCTCTGATCACTCTGCACAATAATCTAGAAAAATGTGAATCAACATCATAACAACTGAAGCAGCAAAATTTTCAAATTTGGCCACAGCTGCACCCTCTCATTCAAGTGGGAAGTGGGACCATAATAACGTCCCATTTTTGGAAGGTAATTTATCTGCTAGACAATATGAGGGTCAACACTAGGAGTCTCATGCTCATCTGAGGAGGATGCCTCATAATCAGGGTCCTCTTCGACATTATCGTCTATCTGAGACACATTCTCCTGTCACCAGAGCCGATGAGCCCTATACGCACACTGCGCAAGTTGCGTAGGGCCCTGCAAATTACTCAAGGCCCCGCCTCCCCCTCGTGTCAAAGCCCGTCAATCAAAGTTTACAACATCGATGAGAAAATTAAGCGGAACTATTCTTCTGGTCACGAAAAGAGAGAAAAAAAACAAACAAAAAAACACCATGAGAGTGAACTGAGGGAACAGCAATCAGGTCCACTTGTGTTCTCTCCTCTCCAAGTTTGATGTCAGCAAAGAACAGTAAAGTTAAGTTGATGTGCATCTCTCTCTAGCGTCTGTCTAACCCAGCTGGGCAGTGCATTTTTTGGTCTGTCTGTGTCTTGCTTGCTAATGCCGGACACTTCCAGGGCTGTGTTCTGTGACTTTGTGCCTGACAAAAAAAAAAAAAAAAAAAAATGAATTGAGAGATAGAACTACTTATTACGTTTGATAAATGACAAAGGGCAACGGTGTTTGTTTATAAACTGTAGCTCGGAAAAGATCAACCTTAAAACCAGAGTAGCAAAACAGTATCAGACTCAAATATAAAATAGTAAAACAGAAGTGGCAAAGTAGTATCATAATCAAATATAGAATGGCAAGACAGGAGTGGCAAAACAGTATCAGACTCAAATATAAAATAGTAAAACCAACCTAAGGTTTTTAACAGAGACTTGAAGACAGACAGGGTATAGGGACCATTCTAATCTCTAGAGGCAGGGTGTTCCAGAGTCGTGGCCCTGCCACCGCAAATGCACGCTCCCCTCTACGCTTGAGTCTAGAGCGAGGGACTACCAGAGCCCGGTCACAGGATCTTAGGCTTCTGGACGGAGTATAAGGATGAACAAGTTCAGAGAGATAGGCAGGAGCTAGGTTATGTAGAGATTTAAAAACAAAGAGCAGCATTTTAAAATATATTCTCTGTCGAACTGGCAGCCAGTGTAGAGATTTGAGAATCGGAGAGATGTGGTCATATTTGCGACACTTGAATAAGTCTGGCCACAGCATTTTGGACTTACTGAAGATGAGCAATATGAGAACTTGATATACCGCAATATAAGGAATTGCTGTAATCTAGCCGAGACGTTATAAATGCATGAACATTATTAAAAAATATACTGAGAGTCACAAATGTTTTATGAATATGATACAAAAAATTCTGGTGCTGGCTGGCAACTTTTTTAGTAAATGCTGGCAGGGAAAGTATGGAAGTGTTGCATTTACTGCTCTGAGACACAAAGGTTGAGATCCAAACACAGCTTTTAAGTAATCCAGAATCGGAATCCAAACACAGTCAAAGGGTCAAGCACCGGAAGGCCGTCCAAACAAACAAACAAACAAACAGGCATAAAGAGAATCCAAGAACCAAGAGACATTAAACCAGAAAGAAACCTCAGAAATGCAGAGTAACATGCAAGACTTCGCAATAAATGACTGAGATAACCAGGCTATTATAGGGTTAATGAGCTAGGTAATGAGCTAATGAGTTGGATGTATTCATGGCTGATTAGTCTGGGCAAAGGATTATGATGAATCAGCCCGATCTCACACACGAAACGTACATATTTAGACGTAAATAAAAACGATCCAATTCGTTCAATCCATTTACGTATTATAGTGACTTTTACGTATCATATGGACGTTATTTCAGGTTCGATACGTATCTATATTTACGTATTACAACTTAAAATACGTATAGATTCAACGTATATCCATAAATGCATTTATACAGCCTGGTCTCATTGTTAATCCGTAGTATTAATACGTCATTTTCAAAGATAGAAAATGGACGTATCTGCAACAATTAAATGTAACATTATTACGTTTTTTACTGCTACAAAACGTAAAATATTTACGAATCTTTCATATCATTAAGATATCTGTATAATTTACCTTTTACCGTTTTATAGATAAATGGAAGATCCCTTAACCCCACTCCCAAACCTAAACATAACGTTAGCACTACCCATTTTATACAGAATATAAAAAGGACAAAACGTACAGAGATGTGTAGGGAAATGGCAATTTTATTAACAATATAGCATTAAAAGTTTTTTTAGCAGCTAATCCTACTCCTACCCCTAAACCTACCCATAACAATTTCTTAAAACTACATAGGCTACAATTATGAAGAAAAATTACAACATACGTGTAATCACAATAATTTATTTATTGCGAACATGTCAAAACCGGTACCAAAAGTCGTTCACATGACGATGTGTTGCAGTCACAGTCCTCTCTTTCAGTATAATAGTTTTGAATGAGGTACAGAGCAGAATTTAAGTTATTAATCCATGAAAATGTTAATCCGGCTTCGCTCTGTGTGAAGGCGCGCGCGCTTCTCCATTTCAAATGTAGTTTACCGACTGAAATACGGCATGTCGCAATCTGTGGCGAGAGCCAATGAGCGTTTGATATTACTGCCGTAAAACATGTCGTAACGCTTCTTGAGGGCGCAATTTTTGAATTTAAATTCATCACGAGCGCGGAATTTGACAGTTACGGACTGCGCTGCTTTGATAGCCTGTGAAATGGAAATGAAGATCACTCACTGGATAAAGGGCTGAATTTGGATCTCTTTCTTGCAAACGTATGGATTCTAAAGATTTGGATTATAATATCAAGCTAATAAAATGTATGTCTTTTGTGAATTTATGTTGGGTTTTGGTGTATTATTGTTCTATTGGAGAAAACGCATTTTGTGTCTCACTTAATAAATAAACTTAATATTACAAAATGGTTAAACGATTAAATAAGGTATTTTTAAGGTTTTAAAGTGTATTCTTGTGTAACTGCATGTAGGCTAATCCTCCGAAACGAGTTTGCAGCAGAAGGCACGAACAGAGCGAATGGTTGTTAGCCTATTTCTTGAGTAAACTGCATTTAATAATAATAAATGCGACTGAAAACGTAATTGATAAGACATTTGAATGCAATAGAGTCAAAACATTAATGCCACGATTTTAATATGCATAAATAAGAATACGTACAAATATGTACGTCGGTAGAGTTGTTCATACGTAAATAATTTACGTTTTTGTGCTGTTAATACGTAAATATTTTACGTTTTATTGCTGTAAATACGTCAGTATTATACGTTTTTGTATGTATAAAACGTAAGTAAATGTACGTATGGTAGAATTACACTTTACGTAAAAATACACACGTATTCTCATGAGATCACGTTGGATGAATGGAGTCCGTGATCATGTGGTGATTGTCTGGGGTGGAGTGCCCTCTGGTGGCCATAAAGGGCACTCCAGTTGGTGATCGTGACAGGAAGCTTGTTTCCGCCACAGAATAACTTTATTTCTCAGAATTGCGAGATATAAAGTAAGAATTGTGAGATATAAACTCAGACTTGTGAGATATAAACTCAAAATTGCGTGTTATAGTCAGAATTGTGAGATATAAACTTGAGATATAAACGAGATATAACTTTATTTCTCGCAATTGTGAGTAATACACTTTTTTCCCGCAACTGGGAGTTTATATCTCACAATTCTGACTTTATAACACACAATTGCGAATTTATATCTCACAATTCTGACTTTATAACACACAATGCGAGTTTATATCTCGAAATTCTGACATTCTTTCTCATAATTGTGAGATATACACTTTCAGTTGTGAGTTATAAAATCCATTTCTAAGGAAAAAAAGAAAAAAAAAATCCTCAGAATTGCATTTATATCTCACAATTCTGACTTTATAACACGCAATTACGACTTTATATCACGCAATTCTGGCTTTATAACACACAATTGCGACTTTATATCACACAATTCTGACTTTATAACTCACAATTGTGACTTTACATCTCGCAATTCTGAGATAAATAGTCAGAATTGCGAGATGTAAACTCGCAATTGTGAGGAAAAAAAAATCTGAATTGTGAGATAAAAAGTCTCAATTATATTTTGTATTTATTATTCTGTGGGGGAAACAAGCTTCCATATGAAAGAGTTAATATCCACACTATTTTTTTTTTTTTAGGCAGGTTTCCTGAATAGCCCCATATAGACAACCCAGGCTCATCAAAAATAAATAAATAAATAAATACCTGGACTGTGGCGACATTTGTGCAACATGATATTACTTTATATATTATATTGCTTCTTCCACGTTTTGCCACATTTTAAAGTGCCCAGTGAGTGACGCTAAAAGTGTGTTCAGTTTTATCCAAAACAGGTGAAAGCAAATCTGGCAATTGTGGCAGTTTGGAAATAAGATGACACGTTTGGAAATAACGTACCACATTAAACACGGCAAACATGAAATAAAAATGTGTTTGAAGCAACCATGCCATTTTAGCTGGCTTCTTCAAGTCTTTGAGCTCTTGTATCATTCTTTCACAGGACTCATAGACTGCCTGTAACATTAAACATTAAATAGCGTTTACCAAGAACACCCTAGCAACCACATAGTAACACGCCAACAATCACCCAGAACACATAAAACAACAGAAAAATCATTACAAACCAGAATCTCCAATAACAACTTAGTTTCAAGATGGTAAGTTTTGCACAAACAAGTACCTTTCATATTCTATTGTAAACATCTATATATTATTATTATCTCTAAGTAATTTTGATTAATGCTGCAGGTTTCAGCTTCAGGATATGTGGCTATTTTGCAACAGAGTGTACAAACTGCAGTTGAAAAAGTGTTAGCCTTATCAGCTTCCTACCAGCCCCTGTTTACTTGGGTGTTAATAAGTCTGTTGTTCCTGTGATAAACTCACACCGAGGTGCATTTGGAAATCTACACCTTGTCTCAATCATGTCAAAACCTTATTACATAAACAATTAGCATAATGAATAATGAGTGTAAGCTGTTTGAACTGTGTCTTTCTCCACCCAAGCAACATTCACCTCAAAGATGAGGAGCTTTCTTTGGTTGAGGTGGTTTGAGGCTCAATGGTTCAATAGCATGGAAGAAATATCCCAGAAGGATGACGAATCCTACCTGACACTTCTTACAGGAGTTCAGATGAATATTTAAATCTAAGCTGCATGGAAAATCCAGGACAAGGATGATCCTTTACTTCTTGGAGCAAACCTCCACAACCAATTCCACTAAATCCATCTATGAATCCATGAGGTTCCATTTGGAGCCTGTAAAGGATTACTTCCCCTAATAAAAAAAATAATAATAAAAAAAGATTTTTGGATCCACATTTACTCACCCTCAAGTCATTTCAATCCAATATGTCTATTTCCTCAGTAAAACAAGAGGAGAAATAATAAAAATGGTTGTTCTTTTTCCAAGCACTTACAATAAAAGCTACCAAGGTTCAAAAAGTCCCCAAAAGCACCATGGGCCCTATCTTGCACCCAGCGCAATTGACTTTGTACACGACGCATGTTTCATTCCTATTTTGCACCCGTGCAAAGCACGCTTTTCCCTCCACAGAAGCAAGTCGCTAAACTAGGGAATGAACTTGCGCTCCCTTGGCGGTTCAGCGCAAAAAAGGAGGCGTGTTCCGGCGCAAACAATCCCTGGTGCTATTTTGCTGTTCCATAAAACAATTGCGCCACTGGCCAGAAAAAACCTAGTCTAAAGTCAGTGGCGCGTTGCGCGTTGTTCAGTTATTTTAAGGGCGCATGCTTGACCATAATGTATAGCGTGCACAACGCGCATACACTTTGATTCTCTAATCTACACAGAAGCAGCAGTTTTCATTTTTGCAAATCATATTATTACAAACAATAGATAGATAGATAGATAGATAGATAGATAGATAGATAGATAGATAGATAGATAGACAATTTATTATAAAAGCATACATCTAGCTTACACATTTACCCACATTATTATATACCTGTTTAACCGAAGCTAATTTGGGTGTGTTTCTCCATCCCCAATGTCACTTCTCTCTGTCTTTTATGGCCGTGACGAGAGCGTTGCTCTCCTCGGCTGTGAACCGCTCCTAGCATGCGCCTGGCAAATACGCCGTTATAATAGCAATACGCCAAGGAAAAAGCGCGTCTGCTCTTAAAGGGAATGTGAGATGATGCTCTGATTGTTTTATTTCACGTTACGCCCAAACCACACCTATGAATAATGAAGCTACTTCAGACCAACCCATTTTAGAAAGAGTCATTTATCCCGCCGGGAAAATAGCAACAGCGCATTATGTCCTTTTGAAAGCTTCAGTCCCCATTTATTGTAACACCATGCAAAAGAGCAACCTGTCTTTTTCATTTTTGAAACCTACACTATTTCTTTAAAAGTCTAATTTTGATAATAGCTGATAGAATCTTAAGTGTTGTTGTAAATGGTTGACTATTCAAGAGGGACTGTGTGAGTAATTGCGTGCAAAGAAAAGACTAATAGCTCTCTCCTGATGCTGAATGTTGCATGTGTTGTGTTGAAAGTTCAAGTAAGTCCAAGTCCAAAAACAAACATATTTGTCAAACACCACTAATTGATAGCAAGAGAAGAAGGTAGCACATTTGAAATGAATAAAAAATGTCCCTAGTGCCAAAGTGAATGTTTTCTTTTCTTTCTTTTTTTCTTTCTTTCAGGACACCTAATGTTTCTGCACAATAAAAACTAAACAAATCCTATCTGTTGCCTGCTAACTACTGATAATTAATAATTTGTGTTTAAAAATAATAATAGTAATTTGTATTGTAATGTAATTGTATATAAAATGTATAGTTATTATTACATTATATTATATGATATTATTACTAAGTCGTGTGAAAAAGAAAGGACACCATTTTGAATTCTATGGTTTTACATATCAGGACATAATAAAAAAATCATCTTGTCTTTAGCAGGTCTCAAAATTAGGTAAATACAACCTCAGATGAACCACAACACATGACATATTATACTGTCATTATTTATTTAACAAACAATAAAGTGCAAATGTAGAAGCCATGTGTGACAAACTAAGTACAGCTTATGATCCAATTGCTTTGAGAACCACCACCTTTAACAGCAATTACTTGAAATAATCATTTTGTGTATGACTTTATCAGTCTCTCACATCATTCTGCAGGAATTTTGGCTCACTCTACTTTACAACATTGCTTAATTTCTTCAAGGTTTGTTGGCATTTGTTTATGCACAGCTCTCTTCAGGTCCTGCCACAGCATTTCATTCGGGTTGAGTTCTGGACTTTGACTGGGCCAGTACAACACCTTAATTCTTTTCTTTTTTAGCCATTCTGTTGTAGATTTGCTGGTGTGCTTGGGAACTAAACCGTGCTGCCATGTTCTTTTTAGAGAGAAGAAGCTTCTCCTGGCAACAATTCCAAACATGCCATACTTGTTCTGTCTTTTTCTAATTGCACTGCCATGAACTTTATCATATTACATGCTAACTAAGGTCTGTAGAGTCTGAGATGAAGCTCTTGTTTTTTTTTTTGTTGGTTTTTTTTTTGTTTTTTTTTTTTTAGCAATTTCTCTGAGCATTGCATCTCACCTTGGGGTGAAATTTCTGGGACATCCACTCCTGGGAAGATTGGCAAGATTGACTTCAAATTGTTTGGAAATCGCTATATAACCCTTCCCAGATTGATGGCAGCAACAATCCCTTCTCTTAAGATCATTGCTGATGTCTTTCCTCCTTGTTATTGTGTTAACACACACCTGAATGCTCTAGACCAACAAACCGCCTAAACTTCTGCTTTTAGGTGGTTACGCATGCTGATGATCAGTTAATTGAAGGCATTTGATTAGCAGCGCCTGACTGCTACATACACTCTGAATTCCTATGGAAGCAGTGAGGGTGTACTTAGTTTGTCACACATGGCTTCTGCATTTTGGCCTAGTTTTTGTTAAAATAAATCATAAAATGGTGTAATATGTCATGTGTTGTTGTTGATCTGAGGTTGTATTTACCTAATTTTAAGAACATGATACATAAAACCGTAGAATTTGATATACTTTATTTTTCACATGACTGTATATTATGACCTAATTTCATAGACAGGCCTTAGTTCAATTAGGACATTCAAGTAGCTTTTTAAAAAATGTGCTCTAGAAAAAAAAAAAAAAAAAAAAACCTTACTGGTGTGCATCTTGAAACAAAACAATGACACTGACATATTTAAAGATACTGTATGTCAGTGCAAGTTGCTTTCAGTTTAAACATGCATTTTAATCTGGGACTAGGCTTAAGCCTTGTCTGTGAAACCGGGGATATATTATCAGATTGTTTTAATGTGTTCCTTTTGTAGTTGTGCACAATTTGGTCCCAGGAAAACACATGGTAGAAAAATACAATAAAAGAGTTTCCAATTCCATATTATTTTCTTCCTTTTTGAAACTATGGCAGTGTGAATAAACATTCACTTTTCTTGCTTGGGCAGTTTGCCTAAGATTTCCCTTTGTCTTTTACAGAGGACAACGATACAATGTTAGAACGACATAAAAGTGAGTCAATGGTGATAACATTTCCATTGTGGGGTGATTTTATTCCTTTAAGAGACTATCAATCAAATTCATAGCTTAAATAGATGACAGGCTCTGTCTTTATTTCAGATGTGGGCTTTAGGAAATCACGAGGGATTAAAGCGAATGGTTAACCGGTCTTGAGCTGAGAGACGCACGGGTCTGCCTGAGCTTTAGCTTCAGCCTTTATTCGCTCCTCAGCCTAATCTCACTAAATGAATTGTGGGCCGTCTCTCCATCAGAGCAGCTGAGACATGCTGATGCAGTAAACGCTCTCTTTAACATGATTAACATTTTTTGGTTCTTGGTGATCTGTTTTTGTTTGGCTTTTTTTCTCTTTCTTCATTTTTGCAAGGCTCTCTGTCAGCTGAATTAATATCAGACTGCCCCCTTGTGGATGAAACTGTCATAATTTTACTAAAGAACTTAATAGTATAGCTAACTTTTACATTGAGATCTGTATTTATGAGCCTGCTAGCGATATTAAGACTTGCTTTTAGAGAGTACATCTTGATTAACCAAATTGATGAGGTTTAACCCTGAACAAATAGAACTGTAATGTTATGATTGAAATTACACCAACAGTTATTTTAATGGCCCTGTTCCTGCATCTTTATATTAATTGATTATTACTTGGACTGGACTCTTTGCCAGTGGCCCATTTATTTCACTGCATTGCTGTTTGAACATCACTTTTGTAACCTGGAGTAACCTTTGTGTTTTAAAACTATGACAAGTAGGCCTACCACAATGTGTATGCAGCTGAATTCCCATTATCTCTCAAACTCCCATCAATCTCTTTGTTCTTTTACTGCCTAAAAATCAAATGACTTGCGCTGAAACTTCTGTTCTCAAAATGCACTTTGATCTGGAGTCAGCAGAGGCGAACGCTGACTTTTAAATGTGATGAAGGCTAGAAAACAGTATACATTTATTTAAAGTGCAAGCAAGCTTTACCTTGACTTTAATGGTCTGCAGGAGGTTACCTCTACAAACAGGAAGGGAGTTTGATCACTGGGTTGCTAAAATGTTGGGAGTGAGTCAGCAACCGGCAGGTTTGCACTGTGCCTTTGATTAAGTTTCTCCAGACAGACCTTCCCTACAATTTAATTTACCACACACATTCAGACTACAGTGCAAATCAAAGCACATTTAACTCTTATTACTGTAGAGAATATATATATATATTTTTTTTACTAAATGAATAACTTTTTTACAACAAAATGAACCATCACTGAACTTACTTAAAACTTACTTATATATATAGGCTTTCTGACCCCACGACTCAACTAATCTCTGCATTTCTCCATCTGTAACCCCCCAACCCCCCCCCCCCCTCTTTTACTTCAATGAAAGGTTAGATTTTTGCAAAAATTTAAAATGACAGATCAAAAGGATAAACAATACAGATTTATTTTTACAGCCACCTTTGATCATATTTATCAGGGGTGCCGTATGTGTATGTGACTGTAACTGTACTTGCAGATAATACTGAGTAATATTAAGCAACTACATGCACTACTATAGAATTAGGGTAGGATTAGGATTTGGTTGAGGGTTAGTTGCATGTAATTATGCATAATTTCCTGTTATTACTATGTTTTTACACATGTTACAAGGACACTTTAAAATAAAGTGTTACCTAATAAAGTATAACCTAAAATCCATACAGCATAGCTATATTTTGCATATAAGTATGTGTGCAATGCAACGCAGAGATGTTCTACTGATGATGATACTTCAAATGTGTACAGTTGCTTTACAAGGAAAGGAATGTTCTTCAACTGATGCAAATATAGTGGATAGTGGATTGTACCATGTGTAAGCATGAGGTATACATTCCATTTTAAACATAAGTATCATGTCCCTCAGTGGTGTATATAAGCTCAATCTTTACTGTACTGACTCAGAAAAAACAAAGGCATGGGGGGGGGGGGGGGAGGAGAAACACAGAGAAACTTAGAGGCATGAGGGGGTGAGGGAGGAGAAACACAGAGAAACTTAGAGGCATGAGGGGGTGAGGGAGGAGAAACACAGAGAAACCATTTACAGCTGGGATGATGGGGTGAGGGAATAGAGAAATGGGGAAAAGAGGAATCTGGAATGAAGACCACCTCTCATGTAGTCTTATTCTTGCTTGTTTCTCTCCTATGTCTGATACATGTATAACATAATGAATAGAAATCTCTTGGCATAAGTAACTGGTGTAGCTTCCGTGATTTAACAATAATGGGAAAAAGCATGATTTTCAAATCTACAATAGTAAAAAAAAAAGTTACAAATATAATTTAGCATCAGAAGACATCAATTCATCCACTGAGGTTTTATGGATTACTGTCACGATCGCTGTATGTGTTTTTTTCAAACATCAAACGAGCGGCATCCATTCAATAGCATTAAATTGACAGAGATTGAGATATATAGTAGAAAGAATACAAATGATAGTTGATTTCAGGTGCAAGCATTTGTGATATGTTTACAAGTACGCATTACGAAGCAGCTGAAAGAATTACTGGTTGCTATTCTGTCCTATTATTGTGACTCCACGATAAGCTTTGTTCGCAGTGTTGCTCAATGCTCTCTATCTGTCACTGGGGGTGTGAACCCACAGACTATAGACATGTGTAAGCAAAATTACAGAACATTTTCCTCCTGGCTTATCTGAACCCACACAGATAAGCACTCCCCGAGAGATGTGACCTTATGCACCTGCAAAAGCATTTCACAAAAGATTGGAATTGTATTTCCAATCTGTTTTGTGCTGGCTGAGGCTTCAAACAATTAGAGTATACTCCAGTGCAGATCACATGGTCACAGGTTTATTAGGCCTGCTTAATAAATGCTCTTTGTATAACCGCAACATTTATTGCACCATTTTACTTACTATTACAAATATGCATCCTAATTTAGACCCTATAAACAGTTACACAATTTTTGTACTATTTTTTTATTATTATTATTTAGTATTTTACTAAAAGGAACAGGGACAGTGGAGAAAGAGAGCCATGGTGAGAAAAAGGATTAGTTATCTATGTTAACACTTCTTTTGTGAAAAGTCTTGCAGGTTTCACACTGTACATTTCTAAACTCCATGTTAATGTTCTTATTTGCATATTTGTGGTGTCAGTGTCACTGACGGCATGAACGTAGCATGCATGTATCCTCGTATTATTGACCTATCAAGTTTATACGGAATTGACTTATTGGACTATAAAGGCGAGAATGAAAGAAATGAAATGAAATAAATAGACCGTAATAATAATAACAATAATAATAACAATAATACATAATACAAGTATTATTCATAATGAAATTATGATATTATGACCATTTTAAGAAAAACAAAAATATAAAATGATCTGTTTTATTTACCATTTACTTTACGTGAGTTTTGCCATTTTTGCCTCCCTTTAAAAACCAGCAAAAAAAAAAAAAAAAAAGACATTGGGTCTCATTCACTAATAATTGCGTACACATTACACACATTTAAACTTCTCATCAAAACTTTCTGCCTTATTCACTTAAAATTATAAATATTTATATTATTTATTGATAATCATTGTATGAGTCGCTTGCCCTCAATTTACTGTCTATGTCTGCAGTTCTCAACTGATACCCATTCTTTCTAGCTAATTGTCATAAGAATCTTGTGAGTTATCATTGATAACATAATAGCTGCCATGTAGAAGGGCAGACTGTTTCAGTATATATTGTGGATTAAGTTACTGCTTTATGAGAAGAGAGGTTATGAGAAGTATAACAATCACACGGCAGGAGAATATATCCGCTTGTGCATTCTGAATAAACTTTGAATACTTGATACTGTCACGCTGTAGAAAGTATCACGGTACATGCACTCACTTAGCATTAGTGCCACATGCATGTGCAGAAGAGGCCACATCATCTTTGAACGAGTCACAAGTCTCATGCCACTAAGTCAAGATAGTCTTCATTTCCACCACATTAAAGCGAATAGATATACACAGATGCAGTTGTCACTTTCATTATCTGGGGTTGTCACTCAAAATGGCAGCTCTCTCTCCCCAGATCCTCTCTCCGAGGATGAGAGGAGTCAAGGGTGCTGGAGAAGAAGGCAGGAATTGAAAACTAATAGCAGTGTTTATAGGAAGAAGGGAAGAGAGTGTCAGAGCGATATGAAACCGTCTTCTCTTCATACAAATGCACACGTCTGGATATTTTTACTGTTTTTAACTGAATGAAATTTTTTGCATTTGGATGCTGATGGATTCAGATTCCTTTGATGATGCATGGGAAATTTTTGAAGAGATTGGCCACCTCATGAACTCTGCAGTGACAGCAGTCAGCAGTCTGTCATAATAATCAGAACCAGATGCGTGACTAGAATACATAACTTTTTTTTTCAGAGAATAGATCTGTCTATGGACAGATAAAAGCTCTCTAAAAGTTATTTGTTGATTGTGCTATGACTTTCATAAGGACAAATTTAGAGCCAAAGTTTTCTTATGTTGTGCTGCAAAGAAAATAGCATACTATATAAATATAATAAAGATATATAAATATTTTTAAATGCACTACCGTTCAAAAATTTGGGGATAGCAAGATTGTTATTTTTTGAAAGAAGTGAAGTTATTCTCACCATGGCTACATTTATTTAATCAAAAACACAGTAAAAAAAAAAACAAACAAAAAAAAAAAACAGTTTCAAGTATTAAATTTAAAAGGACTGTATTCCAATTGAACATATTTTAAAAAGTAATTTATCCCTGTGCTGAATTTTCAGCATCATTACAGGATTCAGTGTCCCATGATCCATAAGAAATAATTCTAATCTGATTTGCTGCTCATGACACATTATTATTATCAATGTTTAAAACAGTGCTGCCTCATTTATTTCTTTTCTTTTCTTTTATTACTATTGTGTGTGGAAATAGAGATACATTTTTTCATGATTCTTTGATGAACAAAGTTCAGAAGAACAGCATTTACTTTAAATAGAAATCTTAGAACTTTTGAACTGTCACAATCCTCATTCACCATACCAGTCACCACAACACACCATAATCCTCCCTGGCCATCACACAGCACTCAGCTCAATCTTCACACCTCTTTGCAATCAAACTCATGAGTTTCCCTATACAAGCAAGCATCAAACACTCATTAATTGTCTGGTGTCATCACTACAGCAACAGTACATCATATTTTCATAAGAACTGTATACCAATGTTTTTCCACAAGTAAGGACTTCCAACTACTCAAGTTGGATACCTACCCATTACCTGTCTGTCGTCGGTCCCCGTCTTCAGTCTGTTAGTCTGCCACGCCAGTCAGCACCTGCAATACAATAGAACTGTTATTCTTCCAGCTAGGTGTTATAATCTTCTATATTAATTAATTACCTTTTGGAACAGCTTGTAAATAAAGACTGTCAGTCACGTTACCTTTGTGTCATCCTCTTCTGTTATTGTGACATAAACAGTATTGTATATAATTCAATAATTTTTTTGCAGTTTGTTAACTTTCTAAACACAACTACAACTACTTTTGCCCTCTTGAATTTTGCCATAACTAACTGAATTTTTTGTGTGTATATCAAGGACAGAGAGAGCATCAATTTAACCCAGCATCAGAGGATAGAAAAACACATTTTGGCTTCACTCAAGGCGAAGTTGAGTTTTGAAATCTAATCCCTTTTGGGGACTCTGGCTCTTTAGTGCATTGTATATACAACAAATATGAGAGACACTTGGGAGAGGACTCGTGCTCCCTGCAGGATTGAACAGAAAGTGGGTTTCTCTGCTACAGTGGTCACCTATAACTGTTCTGTGTTAATCCATTCCCTGTCGGCATTATTCAAGGGCATCTTTGCTCAGTCTTTTAAAGGAATGAATAGTTGGCTTGAATTAACATTTAGACCTTTTTATTCACCAAGTACCTAGAAAGAATTAGTCTTTGATCAGGTGAAAAGCCTGCAAAATATTTGGATGTAGGCCTATGTAAAAGTATATACAAATACGCACACAGGTGAGCAATGTCACTGCAAAAAAAAAAAAAAAATATATATATATATATATATTTTTTTTACATACACGTATCTAAACATTCTTAAATCAAGATACATTTACATGAGAAGCACAATTATTTTATGTAGTAAAAAAATGAAGAAAAATGGAGTGACTTTTCAGAGAGGCTAGCAATGGCAAGCTAGCTTTGAAAGCATGAGATCCCACCCTCCCTTCAGAGCATCTCCTACAAAACACAGCAGAGTCTGCAAAGCGTCACAAAAGACACTGTTAAACTACCTTATGTCTCAAAGCACATAACATTACAATAATAATGAGTGTAAACAACTAAGCACTATGACTTGTACCACCTGACTGCAGAAGATTCATTTCGACATTGACAGTATTGCCATAGAGAATGTGAAGCCATGTTGCTGCATGCTGCATGGGAGATGGGAGAAACAAAAACAAAAATATAAAAATCCATCTTGAGTGGATCGCCCCTCTATTACTGATACTGAAATTAATACCATTACCTGGACCTTTTGTTTTGTTTTTGCCTTTAAATTAAATATTCACATTCTACGTGGTATCATTTGCAGGGAAGATAATCTATTTTATTGCATTGGATGAAGTTTTATTGTTGTCATTGTAAATATTTACTTCGCCTTCATCAGTCACTACTACGTAAGTCAAGACTGACGAATGGGGATCGCTTGCGAGCCCATCTACTTCGAGTGAAACTAAACGAGTCAATGCACATTGGCATGCGATAATTGCACCAGGGGTAATTCCGCTTCGGAGCCAGATGGTGTATGCTGTTCCTGTCTCCTGCAAAGATCTACTCCTGTGTCTTCGAGTCTCTGCTGAGAAGAATCTCTGATTCCTGGTGTTGGTGTGACGGCACAGACAGCGAGAGTCGCAACTTCAAAGAACATAAACAGCTGTTTTCACAGCTTTGTTGGTTCGGTGGGCGTGATGTTGAGAGTGACGAACCAGTCTCCTCGGGCCCCTCACTCCTCTATAACGCTACCCACGGAGCCTCCAAGAGAGCGCGCTGGGCCGTCCACGGCGGTCCCATTCATTTCTTTTGGACCTCCACCGGACGATCAGATGTCGGTCACTGCATCGGAGGGTGAGCTAATGTCCTCTGGGGGTGAAGACTCACCTGCGCTGCCTCCTTCGGGTGCGCCAGCGTTGCCCGAGTCAGACCCAGAGCTCACGGCTATGCTTTCCCGGGTCGTGTGGAACCCTCCACCGTGTCCCGAACTTTCGCGGCTGGACAATTGGTATCTCAGGGCGGCCCGTGCTGGTTCTCAGAGCCCCGCCCCAGTGCCTTTCTTTCTGAAAGTGCATGAAGAGGTTACCAGAGCATGGACGGCACCTTTTTCTGCCCGAAACCGTTCTGGTGCCTCTTCCTCCCTCACTACCCTAGATGGCGGAGCAGCTTACGTGGAGATCCCCCCGGTGGAGCGGTCTGTGGTGATGCAGCTGTGTCCCAAGACTGCTACCTCCTGGCGGGGAAATCGGCGCCTCCCCTCCGGACGTGTAAGTTCTCATCCGCTCTCGCGGACAAGGCTTACTCAACTTGTGGAGAAGCTGCCTCTGGCCTGCATGCCATGGCACTCCTGCAAGTCTACCAGGCCAAGGCGCTCAAGGAATTGCACGAGGGTAGTTCCAACCCAGGGGTTATGCAGGAACTGCGTACAGCGACGGACGAAAGTCACTGCACGCTCCCTGGGTCGGGCGATGTCCACGTTAGTGGTCCAGGAGTGACACCTATGGCTGAACCTGGCAGACATGTGTGAGCCTTGCGCTGGGGTGCCTCAAAGGGCCGCTACATGGCAAGCACGTACTGGTCCGTACGGACAACACTGCGACTGTTGCATACATCAACGGCCAAGGTGGTCTATGCTCCCGCCGCATGTCGCAACTCGCCTGCCATCTCCTCCTATGGAGTCAGTAGCATCTCAGGTCGCTTCATGCCATTCACATCCCTGGCGTGCTCAATCATGCAGCCGACGAGCTCTAACGACAGCCTATGCTTTCGGGAGAGTGGCGTCTCCATCCCCAGGCAGTCCAGCTGATATGGGATTTCTTCAGAGCCGCTTTGCGCAGACACTGTGCAAAGTCAGGGAGGACAAGGAGCAGGTATTGTTAGTTGTGCAGTATTGGCCCAACCGGACCTGGTTCCCAGAATTCATGCTTCTCGTGACAGCACCTCCTTGGCCCATTCCTCTGAGGAAGGACCTGCTTTCTCAGAGACGGGGCACTCTATGGCACCCGTGTCCAGACCTCTGGAAACTCCATGTCTGGTCCCTGGATGGGACGAGGAGGTTCTAGGTGACCTACCCCAGGTGGTGGTAGACACCATCACTCTGAAGTGGAACCTGTTTGTTGATTGGTGTTCTTCCCACCGGGAAGACCCCCCAAGATGTCCGATCAGAGTCGTGCTTTTTTTTTTTTTTTGAAACACAACTGCATACAGTAGGTGTACATAATACTATTTCAGTTATGAATTTCCCCACACAGTCAGGAACAATGTTTAGTAATGCTTTTATGTGTAATCGTCAGAATTTGTGTATTAACTCTATACTGCTTCACATGAAACCTGGTGATACTTGGTATATATCAACTAAGGTGACCTCAGCATAGTGTGAAAATCTCAAAACAAATTGTCATCACATACTAACAAGTGACATACTAAAATAACAAGCCTCAAATTGCAATGAACAATAGTTGTGGCAGTAAACATTATTAATCAGCATTCCATCAATTTTGCTTTTGGTGAGCATGCTAGTACAGTATGGCACTGATGATCTAACTAAAGTGGCAATATATTTTATTCAGCTTGAGAAGGAGCTGATTCTCAAAGTTGTTTGAGTCCATTCTTGCCCTCCTGGGACTGAAAATAAGCCCTGCTGTGCTGAAAAGACGTTCACGGGTTCACAAGGAGGGTAAAGCAGTATTGAGCTTCAAAGACAACTTACAGACTGATGGGAAGGACTTGAGAATGTCTTTGTCATCAGCTTTGCAGGCAAGGTAGCCATCTAACTGCTTGATACCTTCCTAACCATGAGTAGGCTTCATGCTCACAAAGAAGTCCTCTTCCTGATTCAAAGTCTCTTCCTCCAGATGGTCCTTGATGTAGTCCAGGCCTTAAATGGACATTTGCATAGATGCTAAGAATCAAAACTTTACTATAATCACACATTTCTCCAGATTAAAATACCAAAAGAACAGTATTTAAACGAACCTAAACAAATTGAGAATGTCAAGATAAAATTTTAGTTGGATATCTTTAAAAAAAAAACATTTGGCTCAGTTTCTCTGAATCTTTAACTAATGGCACTTTTAAAAATAATAATAAAATAAAAATCTTACCTAGTTTGACAATGTTTTCATCTGATGTCCAGAATGTTTAAAATTTCAGGACAAGTATTGCAGCCGCAATAAACTCTGGCTCTACCAGCATGTTTCCAAAGCACTGCTGCAGGCCTTCTTGTAGGGCACCAACCAGAGGTTTGCAGTACCTGGAGGTAATGCCAATTCGGTCAAGTTTCGAGATGAGGAGGGTCAGAGTAGGCAGAAGCCATCCCATCTGAACATCGATTTCAGCCTGAAGAATGTTGAGGGCTTTGGCAACGGGGCTCATGGTTCTAGCATACTCCTCCAGAAAGGCAATTTCAACTGGACGCAACCTATCACACATTGAAACAACAACAATTAATCATTTCATGTCATTACAATTTTAAGTGTGCGTGTGTGTGTGTGTGTGTGTGTGTGTGTGTCATTTTACAAACAGTGGAATTACTAGGCCCTCAGGAGTCATAAATTCTTGTACTTCTCCCTGTATCTACTCATATCCAATCCTTACTGAGCACGGAGTAGTCAAACAACTATTCAAAGTAATGCATTTAAAAAAAAAAGCAGTTTTACCATTATCATTACTGGAACATGAATTTAAAGAAATGAAAAAACAACAACAACAAAAAACCCAAAACAACAGCACTTACATTGGCAACTTGAATGAAGTGCAGACGGTTCTGATAGCCCCCTCTCCCTGATCTTTAATTATTCGAAGAATTCTCTCAATGGCGAGAAATAAGGAATTCCACCTTGTTGCGTTGGGGCGGATCAGCTGAATTTTGCAAGTGTCTTCTATAAACTCTGCAGCAGCAGCAGATCTGACACACTTATTCCATAGTGCATGACACTTAGTGAATGCTGATCGGGACAGCTTCTTGTAGGCTTCATTTGAACAGGCTTTTGCTGCGTCCACTGTGGAAACCAAGTTCAATAAGTGGCAGGCACATCGATGATGTTTTGGAAGTTGGAATTGTAAGCCATCATCTTCATCTAAAACAGCTGTGACCTCTACAAAGTCCACCTCAACACCATCCACATCCACGTCCTCATCATCACCACACATTTTGTCATTGATCTCATCATCTTCAGCCTCTTCTGAAGCAGAGTTATTGTTCTCATCTTGCTGTCCATATATACGAAATGCCTTTAAAAAAACTGACCCATTGTCTGTAGTAGTTCGAACAACCTTGTTCTGTATGCCAAATTCAGAATGTATGTCATTTAGTGTGCAAGCCAAAACATCAAAAGTGTGTGAACCTTTGAGCTGCCTGCATGCTAGTGCTACTGAGCACCTCTCCAGACTGTTAGGATCAACCCAGTGGCCAGTGACACCGATGAAACCTCTTCTCCTTGAACTCCAACAATCTGTTGTCGTTGCAATGAAATCGATCCCCGACATTACTTTTTTAAATATTTTTCTTCATTTCAAGTACTGCCTCATCCATCTTACGTCGCAGAGTGGTCCTTGACATGAGAGAGGCGTTAGGCTGAAGTTCATGCAAGAAAGCTTGAAATGATGGCTGGTCCACCACACTAAAGGGTTGTAGACTCTGGGTCACAAAATTCAACACTGCGTGATCAACATTCTTCTGTGTGACTAGCTTGGTTTCTCTCAACTTCAACTGTCTGGAGGTTGAAGGAGCCTCCTCGCTCTCCATTTTTCTTTTCCTTGGCGCTGTTAGGGCAATATATCTCTGCATGTGGCTGCCATGTTTTCTCTGCAAAAAGGAAACATTCAAAACATTAAGTTAAACCAGAGATCAGTCTTCTCTCTTTGATTAAATAAAATAAGCAATTCATGTGCTTTTAGCATGTCATAGATGTATGCTACAGTGTACATTATTTTCAGAATAGGCTTAGTTAGATCACAGTCTTTGGAAGCTGAACTTTTGAAAATAACAATCACTGTTAATAAGGAGCACTCCACTCCACCAGTCAACTGTTTTAGCATCATACATGCACCAATGCTACATTTTTGTATAATGTAATCATTATGTTCCCAACTTGTAATAATTACTTTAATTGGCTCATTGTTTCCTTTAAATTGAAATATGATGTTAGCTAATAACAGCATGATTTCTATTATATTAGAACTGTACATTTCTGACATAGATAACTTGAACACAGTCACCTCTGATAACAGATCACTCTAAATTGTAATGTAGACACATACTTTCTGTAAAGCTACTTTGAAACTATATGTATTGTGAAAAATGCTAATACAAATAGATGGAATTGAATATGCTGCATGTAAAACTATTCAAAATAGAATTTATATTCCAACATAACATGTTAACATCGATTGATTGCTATTTCACAATATCAGAGCACTCAGCTTGAAAAGTTTCAAAAAACAAATACTATGAAATACGGTGAAACAGTTAACTTGTTCAATGTTCATGGTGACATGACGTCACATAGTCTGTATTTTAACATACACAATGAAACAGTTTTCTGCAAGCTACTGTTAGATTTCTCGTAAAAAAAAAAAAAAAAAAAAAAATAGTGAAATGAAAATGGCTTACCTCTACGTGTTTCCTTAGATTGGAAGGAGAATTCTTGTATGAAGAAATTGTAGAGGGCCGAGGCAGGCAAGAGAAGGCACTTAAAAATGAAGGACTCGTTCTTCTTTTCAATTACTTCAAAAAAATCGCGTAAATAAGGCCATGGGTGTTGTGGCATGTTAGAGTCAGTAACGTTAGTTTCTTCCATCATTTATCAAGACACTGGTGCTCAATGTTATGCCTTTGCATTGATGTGATGTCACGTCACTCACGTTGAACCGTATATTCGCGCTAAGTTGATACTGCCAAGGCGCCAACAGGGGCAAGTAAAACAAGTTCAAAACAAAACACGCGCTGTACTGTGATTGGTGGCTCGTTTGACCAGTTAAGTTTTTATCCACTCATAAATAAAAAGGAACGACTGATTTTGAAAATGTAGTAGAGTAAAAAGTAAGATATTTGACTTTGAAATGTAGTGGAGTTAAAGTAAAAGTCTCCCCAAATTGAAATACTTCAGTAAAGTACAGATACACAAAAAAGCTACTTAAGTACAGTAACGAATTACATTTACTTCGTTACTGTCCACCACTAAAGACAGTGCTCCTGACTGCTCTGGCTTCCATCAAGAGGGTAGGGGACCTGCAAGCATGTTCGGTCGACGAATCGTGCCTAGAATTCGGGCCGGCCAACTCTCACGTTGTCCTAAGACCCCGGCCTGGATACGCGCCCAAGGTTCCTACCACTCCCTTCAGGGACCAGGTACTGAACCTGCAAGCGCTGCTTTCGGAGGAGGCAGACCCAGCCCTAGCTTTCCTCTGTCCCGTCAGAGCTGTTGATGCTTTGCGGTTATACGTGGACAGAATAATTCTGTAAAGCTTCAGGCCAGCAGAAGGGAAAGGCTGTCTCCAAGCAGAGGATGGCCCACTGGATAGTGGATGTCAACGCCTTGGCTTATGAAGCCCAGGCGTGTTGCTTCCTCCTGGGCGCTGGCTCAAGATGCCTCGCTGACAGATATATGTAGAGCTGTGGGCTGGGCGACATCTAACACGTTCGCTAGATTCTATAGCCTCCGTGTAGAGCCGGTATCTTCCCGTATACGCGCCCCCCAGTGGCCAGTAGCGTGAAGGACCCGTTCTTAGTGTCGGCTTGCAACTTTCCCTCCTATAACTAGGCTGGAACGGCCCCAGAGACTGCCATATGTTGTACTACCCTGCTTGGCTAGCCCATTTGTGTAACCATCACAGTGCCATGCATAAGTCCCCTCACCACATTTGCTGAGCTTCCACTGTACGGCCGAGTCACAGGTCCGGCTCCTCAGCGGAAAAACAAGGATGCGACTCACCTGTTGCTCATTATATCCTTGCGCCACGCTACACAGCAGCTGGTGTAATTATCGCATGCCAATGTGCATTGGCTCGTTTAGTTTCACTCGAAGTAGATTCACTCGCAAGCGATCCCCATTCGTCAGTCTTGATTTACGTCTCCGTTCCCTCCTCGGGGAACAGGGGTTACCATACGTAACCGAGACGTTTTCCATGGCCATGGAGATCTGAGTTGTTGGGTTTTTTTTACGTTTTTTTGCTTCTCAAGTAATTGTATCTTAATTGAATAATTTTTAGATATTTGTTCTGGAAAAGAAAAACAAATACCGAGTTAGAAAATCATTTTCTGAGCTAGAAAATCATTGAAAATCAGTCCTGATGGATGTTGTCATTCCAGGTATAGAGAGGATTGAGGAGATACTAGAGGAGATGATGTTCAGAGCATATGAGTTAAATAAAATATTAGATGGAGCTGAGAGTACTGTTCCTGTTAATGATAAACATGATCTGGAGGAAGAAAATGAGTCGAGGGCATTTGGTCCTGCTTTTTAGCACTCTCAGTCCTGGTGTCCGCTGAGAGGATAGATGCTGTAACAAAAAGTGTCCCAGGCACAAGAGATCTGACACAATTTTCACAGCCTTATTCCTTGTCTGGAGGAGTAATGGTCTGTGAGGGACAGGAACTGGTGGATGATTATTATCATTTTTTAAGTACGTATGCTGTAACATCCACTTTGAGAGTGATAATGCTGTACCTGACAGGCATGAAATAATGTGTCATTTGACATTTGGGGTTGATATTTGTTAAAGTTTTTAAAATAAGTCTCTTATGCTCAACTAGGCTGCAATTTTTTTTTTTTTTTTTTTTTCAATTTAAAAGAACTTTTCTATGGAGGCTTGTTTCTGTCACAGTATGAAAAATAAAAAAGGTAATTGCGACTTTTTATTTCACAATTCTGACTTTTTTTCTCACAATTGCCTAGCATGGATAAGAGCAGGGAGAGCAGCAATAACCTCCCTTAGGGTAAATAGAACAGAACCAACATGAATGTATTGCAGATATCACTAATTCAAGATTTTAAAGTACAACATAATTAGAGAATTTATTCTGATTTAAGGGAAATCAGAGTGCCAAATCCTGACTAACGAGAGGAAGAGCTGGGGATGGAGGAGGGTAATTAGCTCCTGAGAAACGCAATAGCTGCTGATAATACTGAAGGAGCTGATATATGTATACAGTAATAGGCGTCATATTCCTAGACGTGTATCAGCTGAGAGTCAACTGATGCGAGCTTGACTAACGTGACCTGCCAAAACTAACGCTACGCTTAATGTTTATATCTCGCAATTCTGACTTTATAATACGCAATTGGGAGATATAAAGTCAAAACTGAATGATATAAAGTCACAATTCTGAGGAAAAAAGTCAGTCTTTTAAGGGTCCTAATTAAATTGCTCCGTTTATTATTAAATATACTGCAATTGCGAGAAAAAAGTCAGAATTGCAAGTTTATTTCTCGCAATTCTGACTTTATATCACGCAATTGTGAATTTATATATTGTTATTCTGAGGAATAAAGTCAGAATTGCAAGATGTAAATGCAATTGTGAGATAAAAAAGTCACAATTATCTTTTAAAATGTCTTATTCTGTGGCGGAAACAAGCTTCCATAGTTTTCTACTTAAATATATTTTTAAAATATAAATTATTCCTGAATGAAGAATGGTTTCTGCATATGAAGCGGATATAAAGCAGCACTTCATATATTTTAAACTCTTTTCAACATTGATATTAATAAGTGTAATGTTAATAAATGTTCCTTGAGCAGCAGGTCATCATATTAGAATGATTTCTGAAGGATCATGAAACACTGAAGACTGGAGTAATGATGCTGAAAATTCAGCTTTGCATCACAGAAATAAATTACATTTTAAACTATGTTAAAAACAGAAAACAGTTATTTTAAATTCAGAACATTTCAAATAAATACAGCATTGAAGAGAATAAGAAACTACTTATTAAAAAAAAAAAAAAAAATCTTACCAACCCCAAACTTTTGAACAGCAGTAGCTTCACATTTTTGAGAGAGACCTCAAGAGATTGCAACCAGAAAATTACTGACATAAATTCCTTTCAAAATTCAACCCCCCGGAATATCATTAAATAATTCCATATGGATATCGATATGGGGGGGACACCTCACGTACAGTACACTTAACAGCTCATGCTGTTAAATGTACTGCACGTGTTAAGGGTATTATTTACATTGCAATAACCATAAATTAAAAGCAAATTTCTTAATATAAGACTCAAGGCCCCGGCGTAGTTAGGGGGGTTCGGGGGCATGCTTCCCCGAGAAAATTTGGATTTTTCTGATCTACATATGTGCAATTTAGGACTTTTGAAGGCGAAAAAATTTTAAGAAATAGGCTAGCTTTAAAACCTTGTCATTAGATTATTTGTCAATACCTGCTCTCTCCTCATCTTCATATTTCTTTTTCTCTCAGTCTTCTTATCCTGGCCTATTTCTTCCCCTCCTAAAGCTGAACTTAGTCTTTTCATTTTTGTCTGTGTCAGTGACGAAAGTAAACATAGGCTCAACTGATATTTATACGTTTTATTAATCATTTTCTTAGACAAGTTAATTCACTCAAGGCTACCAGGAAAGCTGTAGCCTAACGGTGCGTGTCCACTGGCATGGTGCGAGCGGAGCGGAGCGAGCGTTTTCAATTCATTCCTATGGAAGTCGAGCTTCACGCTCGCGCAGTGCATTTTGGGATTGACAGCAGACCGGAGAAAGCGTTGAGAGCGACCAAGAGCGTCAAAAGGTTGGGCAGTTCTCGACTTTATGCAAATATCAAGCAAAAAACGCAGGAGCCAATTGCTGTGAGGTTCGGGATGTGACGTCTGTTTTGAGAGTTTAAAAATATGCAAATTGTGCCGGAGTTTATGCTGGATTTAGTGCGTAAATCATTTTGTTTACAAATTAGACGCTTTGCAGTTGTTATATAGGGGAGCGCGGGGCACAACCTAACGCGGGGTTAGTTGTAACACGCTTGTTTTAAATACTTCCGCACATGCTTGGATGACGGAACTTTGTTTATTTACTAGTTGCCATATCAACACTATATAGAAAAAAAAAATCCGCCAAAATTATTTTCTTTTTGGAAGATATCCATAGACATTTATTAAACCATAGCAAAAGTAAATTTCTTACTTAAGTTAATTTTTCATCTCTATTTTTTGTGTTTATTTAAAATAAGACAAATCTGATATTATTTTAATCTCCAAGATGTTATTTAACAGTTGAGATAGTTCTTTAATGCTTCGCTAACTAGCAGAAGACACTCGCAGGGTTTAAATCGCAGTTGTGCAGGCGGGGCCATGTTGTAACACTGCGTTACAATGTGCCCCTATTAGAAATATGCTATTATATTCTATACTTTTATTAATTTTATTGAGAAAACGTGAGGAAAAGGTGAATAAAGACTGAGAGTCAATGTCCAGAAATGACTAATTATTTATTTGTTTTGAACTATGTTGTATAGCTGTGTTTTCATGTGTTCGTAGTCAAAACTCAAAAATGAGTTTCTATTTAATTATTAAAAATTGCCATTATTTTATATGAAAAAGTTTTTTAATTGTATTTTATTTAGAAAATATTTTAGTTTGTTTTGTATATTTTTTTTATTAGATCAGATAACATTTTAAGCTGCCATATGTCATGTTACAATGTGCCCCACACATGTTACAATGTACCCCACCTATGGGGCATGTTGTCACATTTCACTTCCATTCTTTCGGGCTATATCAAGAAAAAAGTATATACTGTATTAATAAAATAAAAACACATAATTGTACTAGACATGTGGGAAATTAATGTGGGGAAAAAATAAATACTCTGAACCATAAGTAGATTTGCACAAACTGAGAAAGTCAAAAAGCGTTAGGTTGTGCCCCGCTCTCCCCTATGTTAAAGATTTTATTTTGGATGTGTTCATTGTGATTATATTGGCTGGATTTATAAAAGTTTATAAAATTAAAAGGATATCTTTGCTTGGTGCATTTGGAAACAAAGCTTGTCTATTTCTAAATGTAATCGCGTGCATCGCTGATGATTATACTGTGTGTGTGTTGAAAAAAACTTAGATTAAACACAACAGCAACAGACACACCCCAAAGCGGAGACCTTACAGCGTTGCCAGCGGCACTGAGCGGAGTTTTGCCGCTGTAGTGGACACGCACCGTAACGGTGCGTTTCCACTGGCGCGTTGCGAGCGGAGCGGAGCGAGCGTTTTCAATTCATTCCTATGGAAGTCAAGCTTCACGCTCGCACAGTGCATTTTGGGATTGAAAGCGGACCGGAGAAAGCGTTGAGAGCGACCGAGAGCGTCAAAAGGTTGGGCAGTTCTCGACTTTATGCAAATATCAAGCGAAAAACGCGGTCGGCAGCCAATTGCTGTGAGGTTCGGGATGTGACGTCTGTCTTGAGATTAAAAAAATATGCAAATTGTGACGGAGTATATGCTGCATTTAGTGCGTAAATCATTTTGTTTACAAATTAGACGCTGTGCAGTTGTTATATATGTTAAATATTTCATTTTTGGATATGTTTATTGTAATTATATTGGCTGGTTTTATAAAAGTTTATACAATTGAAAGGATATCTTTGCTTGGTGCATTTGGAAACAAAGCTGGTCTATTTCTAAATGTAATCGCGTGAATCTCTAATGATTATACTGTGTGTGTGTTGTAAAAAAGTTAGATTAAAGGGACACTCCACCCATTTGCATTAAGCTTTGCATTGTTAGAAACCCAGTCATACTATTGAATGGTCGTGCAACACTCTCTCATTTTCCCCTGAGACGGGAGAAATCCGTTATTTACCTTTTACACTTCCTCCTACAATGACGCAAAAATCGTCATTTTGCGTCATTGTAGGAGGAAGTGTAAGAGGGGGGGATTTCTGTTGAGACTACAAGCACTAGTTCCTCATCTTTCCCAGGGGGCGGGACCCGCTCACGCTACAGACCTATTACAGATCAGTGGGTGGGACTTTACTCTCTGAAACTGAAAGCAATATCCTCCATCTTGTTTGAAGCTAAGCTAACAGGCACTGTGGAGACAGATGTAAAGTAATGACAATAGCGGAGGAGAGTGCTCAATATGATATAGAAGAAGAGGATTTCGGAAGTCTGATGCTTGAATCAGGTGTTTGTGGCTACCTTTACAAGCCGCATTATAGCGAAGAGCAGCCGAGGCAGAAGACCTGCCTGCCGCGGACGAGGAGCCCGGACTGGCTCGAGTTAGGGCGGACTGGTGGCGCCGGTGATCTCACTATGCAACTCATAGACTGTAAGATGCAACTACAAACACAGAGATAGAGTCCGTCTGCGGCAAAGAATTTCAACGATGACAATTTCTCCTGGACGAAATCTCTGAATCAGACGAGGACACGGACGTTTGTGTTGAGAACTATCCTAGTTTCGCACCGCATATGTTCTGACTGAACATCCAGGTACCATGCAATAATTCACCTTTTCGAAAGAAATACAAACGAGGAGTAATGCACTAATGAGTTCGCCAACTAACTAGACATTTTGTGTGAATGTGAAATGAATTTCAAGCTCTGGTGGTAGCTAGCCTTTCTCTTATAGGCAGATATGCGCTTTCTGGATTAGTGGGAGTGGCTTGCGGAGCTGTGCAATGTGGTGCATTGTGGGAGTTGTTGTCTTTCATACAAATGCGTCCTGAAGTTATTTTTTGTCTTTCCTCGGTCACAAAGGCACCAAATTCAAAATTTATTTTACATTTCGACTACATATATGACCCACTTTAAATAAAAAACAATGTTCAAATGGGTGGAATGCCCCTTTAAACACACTCGCAACAGACACACCCCAAAGCGGAGACGTTATAGCGTTGCCAACGGCACTGAGCGGAGTTTTGCTGCTGTAGTGGACACGCACCGAATCGCGCGTCAGGCGTGAGTGATTTCAATGTTAAGTCAATGCAAAGACGCGTTACGCGCGGAAAAAATTCCTGCGGCGCGAATGGCGCGAATTGAGCGTCTGGCGCGTTAAGCGCGTTACGCGCAAATGATTTTATTAGTGCTATTTGTGCATTCACACGTTTGACGCGAATTCGCGTCTGCCACCCGAGTTGAAAAATCTGAACTTCTGCGTCAATTCGCGCCGCGTTAACCAATCAGGAGCCTGCTTGCTGCTGTCACGTGGTGAAGTGACAGTTTATAATGTTATTTTATGTTTGGCCTCAATAAATTATTTTGTAATATGACTAAAATGCACAACAAAGCAAATCTTTCACATAAAAACTCGATTTCAATATATTTTTGTATTGAATGCTATTTATTCCATATCTATTCTAGATTATATGAAACATTATTAACGTTAATCTAATGTAAAGACAACAAACACAATTTAGTGTATAAAAACTTAAAAAAAAATCACAGGACAGGTTTCACTTTTGGAGGCTGGCTCCATTTATTATCAAAACAAAAATAAATGACAGATTAGGTGGGTGCGGGCGAGGGTGAACCTCGCGCCGGGCTGTACAGTGCGGGCTCGTCAGGCAGCGACCACTCGAGGCCTTATACGGCCTACGCTGTCCTCGTCAGCGTCCTCACCGTTAGGTCCACCAAACCTAGCTCCTGGAGCAAATTGTGAAACTCCTGAAACCCTCCGGAGGGTCTGGTGGACCCGAGTACAGCGGCGATGTCCCCTACGCAGCTGTTTCTGCTCTCCAGAGCATATACGAGCGGTGACTCTCTCGAATAATGTTAATGCTAATGCTCGATAAACATCTAAAAAAGATGTCTGCCAACGGGTTTCTAAACTTTCGCCTCCGGATTTCGCATCTGACGCGTGTAAATTTCGCTTCAAACTTTTGTTTTTACGCGTGTCAATTTCGCTCTTGACGTGCGAATTAACACAAAGTGGTCAAGCGTATAACTAGACACGGCAGGCGCGAATTTGACGCGCTATTCGCGTCCAGTGTGAAAGCACAGTAAGTCAGTATTGCCAATAGGAACCTTCTGCAAGCTTTGGAATTTGAAAACGTCTGTTTTTAAATGTTAAAAGTAATTTTAAATAATACAAATTATAGACTACGTTTACCGCAGTTGGTGGAATTGGCAGACGTTCCCTTAAGCATTGTGCGCTGTTGAAACGCGTCAAAGCATTCTCAGGTATAATTATGCAGCATTAATGCACAAATGATTTTGAATTAATATTTCATCATGTCGATATACAATGGTCACATAATGTTAAAACTAATCTTGCTATTGATATCTTTGTTAGACTACCGACCCTATAACAAATGTCCGGCTAATATCGAACCTAAAACGAACTTTACCACGCTCAACCAGCGGGAGTGCATTTCACGAATTAGTAATCGCTGGCGTTCAGCGGGGAGGGAGGAAAGTCTGCGTGAACCCGCGTAGATGCACTTTATGCAGTGAAGACTGTAAAGTGTTTGATAACTTTATTAAATTTCTGTGTATTTCCTCCTACCTGTCAGAGCCCCTTAGATGTCATGTGCCCCTGGGCAAGTGACCAGTTGCCTTAATGGTTAATTCAGCCCTGCCTTCACCTGCCATGTCTATCAGCTCGCTTTCGGGTTATACTTTCCGCGACTGCGCAACTGGTTTATAGGTTGCCAGGTTGAGGTCACAAACGGGTTGAAATTGTATTTGGTGTGTGGATTGTGTGAATATAATGCATTTAATACAAGATCTGGCAACTGGTCAACATTAGACAAACATATTGGTCCGATTATTCATAAAGGAGTTTGGGCCATGCAAATTACAGGAGTTTCCCGGGAGAAATAACAAACCGGGAGGGGTCCGGGAGACCCCTAAAAAACGGGAGAAACCTGGGAAAAACGGGAGTGTTGACAGGTATGATTCAGACTTTTAATTACATTTCTTTGCATCAACTGTTTGCCAAGACTGAACAAACGGGTAAATGATGGATAGCTCATTAGTGTGTGTCTGAGCTCTGAGCTGGGGGTTGAAGGTCAGTGCGTTAGTAATGATTTTATGAGTCATCTCAGTGTGAAATGCTCATCAGTGCTGCTGTCGTGTGTTGTCGCACCACTGTGAGACAGCTTGTGCTGCTTCATTCACTGACAGCGCTGTCTAAAAACAGTAGAGCTTGAAGCGCCGAGCAGCTTACAGTCTTACACCACTGAAAGTCAAATGATTGGTGTAGAGTATCACTTCCGATGTGCTATGTCTATGTTATGCCCTAAAAATAAGATATACCATTAACAATAGTGGTCTATTTTATTACACTATTTTATTACACTACAACAGTGGTTCCCAACTGTTGCTTGTGACCCAGAATTAAGTCTGGTCTGGTCTGAATTTTAATAACATCACAAACAGCAGATGCAAGTAATACAATTCATCTAACCACAGAAGTGCACACTTAGGTTTGCAAAATAGATGTGATTGAAACTAAGTTATGCTGATGCCAACATGGTCAGGTTGCATGACGTTATTTTAAAAGCCATGAACAAAAAGGAAAAGAAAACAAGTCAAACTGCATTAAATGCTGCACGACAGCTTTGTTTCCAGGCGGACCATTAAAGAACGTGACACGCATGTCTTCTGTGCGCCACATGCATCACACATTCAGCCAAAGGTCACATCTGAGTCTAAGACTAATTTACAATAAACATTCTGTTTTAAGGAATGCATTATTGACAGCCTTAAGTATTATTTCAACTGTTTTATTTTTGAAAATATAAAATATATGATTTAATATATTAAAATATATAAATTAAATCTATGATTTAATAGTTTAATAGTTTTATTCATTTTATTTTATTAATACTTTACAGTAAGGTCTCATTTTTAAGTAAAATAAAATGTAATTTTGTGGAAAAAAAACAAACAATAATAAAAAAATTTTTTTAAAAACAAGGAAATAATTTGTTATTTTTTTAATTCTATTGTTTACCATATTTATTTGCTTGGTCAGTGTTGTTGTGGGTTTTGGTTCTTTTGTTGTTGTAGGCTGTAAGGACCTTTGAAATAACTGAAATCATTTGGCAAAGTGATATGCAACTGTAATGTGGTCAAGACCTGCCTGGAACTACTTTATCTGTGCGTTCCCCAGAAAATAATTGCACACCTTAGAACATTTGTCAACCAATCAGATTCAAGCATTCAACTGCCCCGTAGTATAACGTCAATTAATGCACTAACTAACATGAACCAACAATTAGCAATATATTTTTTACAGGGTTGGGATTAACCTTTGTTAATGTTAGTTAGCAAAAATGTTCATGTTCATGTTGGTTCACAGTGTAACTAATGTTAACAAAACTAATGTAAAAAAAAAAAAAAAAAAAAAATGAACTAATGTTAATAAAACGCAAAAATGTTTTAGTAAATGTTGAGATTAACATGAACTAAGATTAGTAAATGCTGTATTAAACCTTAGATTACACATTATTTTAAGTGTAATTATTCATTAATTTACTTAAACAACTACATGTACTTACTATAGGGTTAAGATTAGGGTTTGGTTTAAGATTAGTTGCATGCAATTATGCACAATTTATAGTAATTTCTATAGTAACTATAGGGATCTCCCAGTCACGTGACCCCTAGCCGCGTGTCAGCCATTTTGACGGAATACTTCAGCGCACCTACATACATGAGAATGCGGCTTATCACATGTTTTATGGCTGCGAATTGATTAAAATAATACATAATGGTCACTGTATTAATTATCTTGAGCCTGCTGAAATGTTCCTATAAATATATTTTATTTCCAACTGTGCAATCTGAATAAAAAATAGGCTAAATATATTTATCCACTAAGCTGCAGCAGTCCTATGCTCGTCTTCCCATTAACAGTTTTTTTTTTCTCTTTCTGACATTTCATACCTGTTGGGTTTACATTTTTTAATTAAATTGACTATAAAAAAAGATTGCTTGTGTGTGCTGGTATTTATTCCAGTCTTTTAAAATAGTTGAATGAATGAATGCTCGCGAGGTGCCTGTAATGATGTTAAATAGGCTAACGTTAGGCTATTTAATGTAGGCTACACAGGGTAGAGGAGAACGACAGACAACTTTGAATATTATAGCATTTTGGCCATAAACATGTAAATAGTGAAAAGATTGACATTGAAAAATGACATAGAACGATTAAAATGTAATATTTAAATATTTAATCCAAATAAATAAATGTTTGTGGTTCGCACTGATATTATTCATTTGTTCTCACACACTTCAGCGTCACCGTCACTGGTTTAGACGAACACTGACCACTATCTAGCGCAGCGGCCGTCAGCTAGGCAACTCTTCACGTCATGTCATCACAAAAAGAAATATACAAGAGTAAGATAAAGGAATTAGGAATCATAGATCCTTTTGAAGCACCACAAGTTCTTTTTACAGGCATTAAATGTGTAGAAAAACTTCCTGACATTGAGTTCGGTGACATTTACAGCTACCTTATTCACTTCCCATCACGCTACACCGGAGCTTCATTAAAAGCATACAAAAGCTTAGCAGGCTATCGGTATCACGAATCCGGATGGGTCAGCGACTCTTTGATTCGGACGTTTGCTTTGATTGATCCCGTATCTCATCGCATCCAACTGCACAGCATCGCTCAGGCATGATAGAAGAATAGGTGAATATTTCACGACGACCTGTATTATCACCGGCGGTTTAGCATTTTCTATACCGTCAAAATGGCTGCTCCAAATGGCGTGACGTCACGCGGGACGTCCCTATACAGTATGTAATGTGTAACAAGGACACTGTTAAAAAGTGTTACCAAAACGTATTGTAAAGTGTCATTTTATTGATAAAAAAATCTTTTGAAATACAACTTTGTTGTACAGTCAAGTCAAGCCACCTTCATTTATATAGCGCTTTTAAAGGGGTCATATGATGGTTCTAAAAAGAACATTATTTTGTGTATTTGGTTTAATGCAATGCATTTACGTGGTTTTAGGTAAAAAAAAAGTCATTTTACACATACTGTACATTATTGTTGTTCCTCTATGCCCCGCCTTTCTGAAACGATTTTTACAAAGCTTATCTTTTTGAAAAGCGTGGTGTGCTCTGATTGGCCAGCAATCCAGTGCTGATTGGCCTAAAAACCTTAAGCGTGTGACGAAAATGTTACCATATTTGGAACAGTAGCTCCCAAAGCAATAATGACAGGTGATCATGTAGCACTACCATAGACATAATAAATCAGACGCCCTATTGGCCGCTGGATCGTACATCAACAGCGCCACCATATTGCGGAGGGCAACTTTCCCATAACTCTCATAACAGGAATTGAGAAAAATGTCTGCTTCGTGTGCTGCTTGGGGCTGTACAAATCACCACACAATTGAAAACAGGTCTCGGGGGAATTACCTTTCACAAGCAAGACTGAACATTTGGTCATTATATAATTAGTAATAGTAATGTTAGGCCACCGGAGTCAGACTAAACTAGCTAGCGATTTCGCTAGATAACTTAGCTGTGAAAGTTGAGACATGAGTTGACATGATTTATAGTTTTAGCTTATATTATATTTTATATTATAAAGTAAATTTCCTGAAATCTAAATATTCATCTATATTTTCTTAAAACCGATTTTTATGACAAGTACTCGTTTCGGGTAGGTACTAGTCACTATTTCATTTACTATTTTTTATTATTGTCTATGTTATTCTGCAATTGATATTACATTATATTTACTATTATTATTATACCATTTTCGATCTATCAATCTATTATAGTTATGCTGTTAAATTATTGTACTTTTCACTAGTCACTATTTAACTTTTTTTTACTGTCTTTGTTCTGTCATTGATATTTAATATTCTATTGCTATTATTATAGTATTATACTATATGCTATTATCAACCTATTATTATGTTATTGTACTTACCTGTATGATATTATATAATTATACTATTCAATACTATTTTATTTTCTGTAGTTTTTTTTATTTTTTATTTTTTTATTGACTATACACTAAACTATTTACTATTACTTCTCACTTGATCTTATATTTACTATTTGCATTGCACTGTAGTTGTACCATATCATATGTATTACCACAAAGGATCCATCAGTTATCTTTGTTATTGTATATTTGGAGTATCTATCTGTAAATATCTATCATTTTAGTGCTATAAAAATACAGAAAGCAGCCTGCTGGCCTTCCACAATAAGAAAACTTTATTTCATTTAATGTGAAAATGTAATTATATCTCAGTATGCGGGTCTTGTCAAAGCTTTGACAATTTCTTATTAAAAAAATATTTTATAAGTCTAACTATCGATATTTTAAATAACTATGGAACTTTTTGTACACCGTGTACAAACCACTGAAATCGGTTGATAAATGCAAACGTTATTTTTGTTTTTATCCATCAGCGCAGTGCAGCCTTGCCCTCAGCAATATGGCGGACGCGTTGACGTATCGCAGCAACGTTCCAAAGCAGCCATAAGGGTATCTATGTATTTAATATGTCTATGGGCACTGCCACTAGATGATCAAACTGATCGGTCAACTTTGACAGCGCGACTGGACCAGATCATATCAGGTTTTATTGTAAGGTAAGTAAGGTAAGTAAGGTATAAGTAAGGTTTTATTTCATTGGGGACATAATTACTGATAATAATGACTTATACTGTCTTTCTACTTGTCGCGCTGCGATACAGGTGTGAGAACACTATGTTACATAAAACTATGTCTGCATTTGTGATTTAGAAACGACAAGCAAGCGCGACAAAGTAGCTCAAAACTTACGCTTGAATAGTCAGTAGCAAATTCTTAAAATATGAAAACATACTTACAGGCTGTGTAAGTCAGAAGAGCTAGAATGTACATGCAAAGATGGAATTTCTCTTTAGAATCAGCTTTGTGCACAGCCGGCCTTGTTGGCTCTCTGGTTCTGGAAACAGTCCTCCGAAAAATAAGCAGCACACAGAAAATGTTAGTTGTACTGTTCTGGAACAGTGTTGTAAATAAAGCTTAACCACTGTTTTATAATTGTGTCCTCTTTTGGAAGGCCAAACAAAGTAGGTTGGCTTTTGCAACGAAAAACCACGACATGGCGGCGCCGGCGGCAACAATAATACAGCGAAAATTAAAGTTACGCCTTCTTTCTTTGCGTATACATTTGGGCGGTGTTATGAAACTCTGCCCCCACACACTGACTTGTGGGGGCGTGTTTGAACGAAGCGTTTTAGGAAGATGAGGCTGAGCCTTAACTCTTATAAAGAATATCTCCTTAGGTTTGACACTTTGAGCTTTGTAACTCTGCATATCCTATACTTGCACTAACAGCTACATAACACCCTAAAGAAAAAGGAAAACATGAAATCGCATCATATGACTCCTTTAACAATATAGAGTGTTTGAAAAGCAGCTTTACAGTGATAATAAGAAATTAAAGTAACAGAGACTGATTTGGCTTTACAACCGCTCTAGAATAAATGTATTGTCCAGCTAAAGTTAGTTTTGATTGATTCACTTCCGTTGCAAAGATCATTTGTTATTAACTTAGGGGCCGCTTACACGACACCGTTCTAACAGAAAAGCCTTAACGCGATCCGGTCGGCTCATCCACACAAAACAGTACCTGGAGGCTTGAGAACACAAACCTTGAAATAGGTTTCAAGGTGCAAGCCTTGAATTTTTTGTAAAAAAAGGTTATCTCTGCGCAAACTTCAAAAACACAAACCTGTGAAACCTGCGTTTGAATATATATGTGTGTAGGCGTGTAGTCTTTCTTTACAAATTGACCTCAACAAATTACTTGTCTGGCCTTAAAAATGTATAATACAGAATTATTTATCGCTTCCATGTAGCCATGTGAACTGGAATTATTTTGACAACGTTTTATCTGTACAAAGGTAAAGGGAAGGAGAAGGGGCCTTCACAGGGGAGAGACTAGTAGACACTTCAGGACTGCGTTGTCGTTATGTCCAGGTGCAGGTCCTTCATCAGATCTGGATACGGCCTGGGTCCGGCAGACTGCGGTAAACCTCGGGATAAACAGAGAGACTAATATTAGCGTAGACGCCATGCATATATTTATACATGTTTATAATTTGTGATATATAATATTGATACTATGTTTGGCTACAGAATCCAGATGAAAACAAGGTGCTTTATATCACATGATACATCTTCATTAAAAAAAAAAAAAAAAAAGTAATCAACTTCTAAAGATAGTTAAAGTTTATTCCATTAAAACAGTGTAGTGTTGCATTATCATTTCCTATCTTTCCATGATCCTTAATTAAACAGGCTTTTTTCCCTTGATTCTGTTCCATTGAGACTTTTTCTTAAACACTGTCTTATGATTGCACATAAATAAATATAAAATAAACTCCAAATACTGTAAGTGCTTGTGTGTGTGTGGGTGGTCATAGCCTATGATTATGTATTCAAGAGGGATTTTGTTTGCCCCCTGAAAGTTAAAGTATGGTTTCATCGTACATCAAATGTTTTAATTTCAAATGAATTTTAATTTTTCCTGATCCAACTAGACTTTTTTTCCTGCAAGTGCTTAAAATGATTGAGACTTGCATTTGAGTCTTGGCAGCTATGATGACCTTGCAGTATTTGGCTTGGTGCTGTTGTGAGTGTGGCATTGTGTTGGAGCCCTCGCTGCCACTTCCTGCCCACCACTGAGAGCCTTCTGTCCGTCCCCAGCTGGCCCCAGCAGCGCTCACAATCCCCACAGTGTCTGGCACCACCACAGGTACTCCCCCGACCCACTCCTGCCCTGACAGACCCATAACGAAGGCCTTTATGGTCTTGCCAGCCTAGCCCCTCCTCAGCATTCAAAGGCAAATCCATCAGGATTGACTCCCAATCGCCAGCTATTACCTTTCAGGCATCCATTGAGAGAATAAGATTGAAAAGATCTGTATTACGGTAACGTATTTAAACATACTGCGCTTCAAATTGCTGTAGACAGATTAGCTACTGTACTGTAGAGATGAAGGTTGAGTAAATACTTTTGAAGTATTTAATAGGGTAAGTAATATTTTGAAAGACATTAATACTTCTGTTCAGCAAAGACGCTATATTAACAGTACAAAACAGAAAAGACACTTGTAATATTACAAAAGAGTATAGACTTTTTATTCATCAAAGAATCCACATAAATTTGAATCAGCACAGCTGTTTTTAGCATCCAATCAGCATATTAGAATGATTTCTGAAGAATCATGTGATACCGAAGACTGGAGTAATGATGCTGACAATTTTGTTAATATTTCACAATACTAATATTTTTACTGTATTTGATCAAATAAGCACATGGCCAGTAAAACAAATCACAAGCCATGTGCTAAGACAAAACGAGACATGAACACGCAGCCAATGAGAACACTCATAAGCCACGCGTTCACACAAAACATGACAACATGAAAGCACACAGCCAGTGTAAAACACAAGCTGCGTGCTACACAGTACAATAAAATAAATGACATGAAGGCACATGAAACAAGGCACACAGACGAGACAAAACAGGAGTGTCAGGGCTCTGTCACAAAACCAAGAAATAGACTAGACAGAAGTGACAGAACCCTGACAATAATCTTTGAAAAAGTACAAATACATATGTTATTATTAGGGGTGTAACGATTCGTTTTAACAACGATTCGATTCGTATCGCTATTCGTGGTTGTCGATATGATTCAAGGGCGATATTGGTTCATTTAGAACGACACGATCCGAAACGATTCAGTGACTTGAAATCGATTCAGTGACTTTTTAGCCAAAAATTCTTGTAAGGGAATCAGGTATCAATTAATTATAGATATAAACAAACAAGTAAACAACAATTAATGTCAAATGCATTCACATTTTATTTGAATAAAGTAGGGCTGCACGATTATGACAAAAGTCATAATTGTCGATTATTCCCTTGAAATTGTAATTGCGATTATTAATTACGATTATCACAACATTGAATGATGTTTTGAATAGTTTGGCCATGGGACTTGGGACCCACATCTCCCCATGGTCATCAAGCCGCGACCCACCTTTTTAGGAATTATATAGGCCTATTATAATACATTTGTTTACACAAAAATTGTTGACACAAGTTCTGTCCCCCTTTACTTAACATACAAAAAAAATTTTAAGAATATGACAAATACTGATAAACAGCAGGCACTGCGAGGTTAAGCTATAAATAGCAGTCCCAAACTAGTTTTTGTTAATACAATCTTGGTATGAGCCAACACAGACATATACAAATATACAAAATAACCAGTAAGTGGCATTTTGTTATGGAAACAAACAACAATTAGGCTACCATGGTGATACACAATACTTAGAAGAACTGGTAAAGAAACATGGAAACTGCTCCTGATAAATAGCAACACACATGACGTACCAACAACGTAATTTATTGATATTCTACTTTTATTTCGTAACTTACTAATTTACGACGTTGCATGCTCGTATTTCTTTTGTGCTTTAGTGAAGTGATACAGCGCGCTCCGCCGTATAGCGGCTGAGAGGACAGGAAAGTCCGTTTTTCTGAGGTGAGAGACTTTGCGCTGCTTGTTGTCTTTGCGCTGCTGCTGGCGCGTCACGCATGGCGATGACGTCACAGATAGGCAGACTGAATCGAGTAACGTTTAACGCCTTTATCATTAAAAGTGCTAAGAAAAAACATCCATATAAAGTCTGACGTGCTTAAATCCAATGCGTTATTTCCAGCCCGTTCTCATCCCAAGGCGTCATATACTGACGCTTTTGACATTTCGTCTACATCGAACGCACATGGCACCCTTTAGCGTCAATATGAGACGCAGATAGATATGGGCCAGAAGGCGCCTCCTAGCGGTCTAACCCTAACCCTACCCCAGACCTAAACCTACCCATAACCGAACAAAGCTCTGTGCGTGTCAAGTCAAGTCAAGTCAACTTTGTTTATATAGCGCTTTTCACAATGCAGATTGTATCAAAGCAGCTTCACAGTATTAAATAAAATAGTACATCAGTGTTTGTTTCTAGTGTAAAACGTCCACGTTTGGTAATGCTGATCAATAGTATTGTTGATTGATTGATTAAATTAAGTATCCCCAACTGAGCAAGCCAAAGGCAACAGTGGCAAGGAACCGAAAAACTCCATCAGGTGACCTAATGGAGAAAAAAAAACCTTGGGAGAACCCAGGCTCAGTCGGGGGCCAGTTCTCCTCTGGCGTTTATGAACTAGAGACCGGATTTAACTGTAAGATTAAAAATATTATATAAATGCCTGGCTGAAGAAATGCATCTTTAATCTAGTTTTAAACTGGGAGAGCGAGTCTGAGCAACGAACAGTATTAGGAAGGCTATTCCAGAGTTTTGGAGCTAAATGTGAAAATGATCTCCCTCCTTTGGTGGATCTGGATATCCTAGGTATGACCAAAAGCCTCGAATTTAGTGATCTTAAAGAGCGCGATGGATTATAGGGCGATAGAAGATGCGTTAAATAAACTGGAGCTAAGCCGTTTAGGGCTTTATAAGTCAGTAGCAATACCTTGTAATTAATACGGAACTTTATAGGTAACCAATGTAGTGATGATATAATTGGTGTTATATGGTCAAATTTTCTTGATCTAGTTAGAACTCTAGCGGCGGCATTTTGGACTAACTGTAGATTGTTTATTGAGGATGCAGGACAACCAGCTAATAAAGCATTACAGTAATCTAGTCTCGAGGTCATGAACGCATGAACTAACTTTTCTGCATCAGAAACAGATAGCATATTACGTAGCTTAGCAATGTTTCTAAGGTGGAAAAAGGCTGTTTTTGTAACATATGAAATATGATTTTCAAAAGACAGGTTGCAGTCAAGTATAACACCCAGGTCTTTTACTGTAGAGGATAAAGTAACAGGACATCCTACTATGTTAAAGTTGTATTGTGAGAGGTTTTGTGGGTGGTTTTTTGAACCGATAAGTATTACCTCTGTCTTGTCAGGATTTAATAAAAGAAAATTGCGCGTCATCCAATCTTTTATATCTTTAACACACTCTGTCAATTTGGATAATTTAGCGTTTTCATCCGGCCGTGATGAAATATATATTTGAGTGTCATCAGCATAACAATGGAAACTAATTCCATGTTTCCTTATAATATTTCCAAGTGGCAGCATATATATTGAGAATAATAGAGGGCCTAACACAGATCCTTGCGGCACTCCATAGTTTACTGGAGTTATGATCGATTTTTCTCCATTTAAATAGACAAAATGGTAGCGGTCAGATAGGTATGATCTGAACCAGCTTAATGCTTGTCCTTGAACACCAGTATAATTTTGTAGTCGATCTAAGAGTATTGTGTGATCTATAGTATCACCATATCACCCTGTAGCCCAAGACTGGTTGCCCACTGAAGCTAAGCAGGGCTGAGCCTGGTTAGTACCTGGATGGGAGACCAACTGAGAAAACCAGGTTGCTGCTGGAAGAGGTGTTAGTGAGGCCAGCAGGGGGTGCTCACCCTGTGTTCTGTGTGGGCCCTAACACCCCAGTATAGTGATGGGGACACTATACTGTCAAAGAGCACCGTCCTTCGGATGAGACGTTAAACCGAGGTCCTGACTCTCTGTGGTCATTAAAAATCCCAGGATGTCTTTCGAAAGAGTAGGGGTGTAACCCCGGCATCCTGGCCAAATTTGCCCCTTGGCCTCTGTCCATCATGGCCTCCTAATCATCCCCATATATACTTGATTGGCTTCATCACTGTCTCCTCTCCACCAGTAAGCTGGTGTGTGGTGGGCGTTCTGGCGCAATATGGCTGCCGTCGCATCATCCAGGTGGATGCTGCACATTGGTGGTGGTTGAGGAGATTCCCCCTTCTATGTAAAGCGCTTTGAGTATCTAGAAAAGCGCTATATAAATGTAATGAATTATTAGTATCGAACGCAGCACTAAGATCAAGTAAAACTAGTATTGAGATACAGCCTTGGTCAGAAGCTAAGAGTAAATCATTTGTGATTTTAACGAGCGCAGTTTCAGTGCTATGGTGCGGCCTGAACCCAGACTGAAACTTTTCATAGATGTCATTTTCTTGTAAGAAAGAGCCTAGTTGGGCAGACACCACTTTTTCTAGTATTTTAGACATAAAAGGAAGATTTGAAATTGGTCTATAATTTGCTAGGTTATTTGGGTCTAATTGTGGTTTCTTAATGAGTGGTTTTATAACTGCCAGTTTAAATGTTCTTGGAACATGACCTAAAGTTAAAGACGAGTTAATAATATTGAGGAGACGCTCTTCCACTATAGGTAACACTTCTTTCAGTAGTTTAGTTGGTATGGGATCTAATAAACATGTTGTTGTTTTAGATGAAGTGATAAGTTTATTTAACTCTATTTGTTCTACAGTTGTAAAGCACTGTAATTGTTCTTGCGGGGTGATAATCGAGGCTGAGTTATAAGGCGCGATTGAGGATTGAACGTTTACAATTGTGGTTCTGATGTTTTCTATTTTCTCAGTGAAAAAATTCATGAAATCATTACTACTAAACTGTAACGGAATATTTTGTTCAGGTGACGCTTGTTTATTTGTTAGTCTAGCCACGGTGTTAAATAAAAACCTAGGATTGTTTTGGTTATTTTCTATTAGATTGTATGATATATTACAGGAGTACGTAATATGCAAGTTACCATGTAATGGTCAGTGACATCATCACTTTGTGGAATGATATCTATATCGGTTGGATCGGTTCCATGTGATATAATTAAATCGAGTGTATGATTAAAACGATGAGTTGGTCCGGTAACGTTTTGCTTAACCCCAAAGGAGTTTAATAAATCTATAAACGCAGCCCCTAACGCATCATTTTGATTATCTACGTGTATGTTAAAATCTCCAACAATTAATGCTTTATCGACATTGACCAATAAGTCTGAGAGAAAATCTGCAAATTCTTTTAGAAAATCAGCGTAAGGCCCTGGCGGTCTGTATACGGTAGCCAAGGCTAAAGATAATAGGGATGTTTTTTTAGCATCTAAGAGCGTAACATTTAGTACAAGTACTTCAAATGAAATAAACTTATAACCCGTTTTCTGAGTAACACTAAGAAAATCTCTATAGATTGTTGCAACACCGCCGCCACGACCAATCAGACGGGGCTCATGCTTATAACAGTAACCTGATGGAGTAGACTCATTTAGACCGAAATAATCATTTGGTTTAAGCCAGGTTTCAGTAAGGCAAAGTACATCGATGCTATTATCTGTGACTATTTCATTTACAATAACTGCCTTAGGTGTGAGTGATCTAATGTTTAATGTTTAAAAGACCTAGCTTTAGAAAATGTTTTTGTTTACTAATAGCAACATTTTCTGTTTTAATAACAATTAGATTTTTCCTAGATCCTGCAGTAGATTTATGATTTGATCGCACTAAACGAGGAATAGACACAATTTCTATGCAATGTTCTACACTAGTATTTATATCAGTTAATTTGGTGCAGCAGAGACTATGATTTGGACTTTTGGTTACTAGTCAAAAGGTATTTAACATTTTGGAGATGTTATCCGACAGAAGATCCGCTCCGAATCTGCTTGGGTGTAAGCCATCAGCACGGTAAAGCCTAGGACGCTCCCAAAACAGATTCCAATTATTTACAAAGAGCAGTTTCTGCTCATTGCACCATGACGTTAACCATTCATTTAGCGCGAATAATCTACTAAACTTTTCATGTCCTAGACGGTACGTGGGAAGCGGTCCTGACACAATGATCGTTATATCAGGAGATGTGCTGCGTACCGTCTCAATCAGGCTCCTGAAGTCTTTCTTCAGAACTTCCGTCTGCCGCAGCCTGATGTCGTTCACTCCCGCGTGCAGGACAACAGTTCCGACGCGCTCGTTCAGAATCTCGGGAACGTGAGCGGCGATTTCAGAAACACGAGCACCAAGCAGTGACTGTGCACCTTTCTCTTACCTAATGTAGCGTGGACGTGCCGAACGATGGAATCGCCGATGATCACAGCATCGCGTTCGGTTTCGCGAAGAGGGGAGAAGCGGTTTTGTGTGGATAACTCGAAAACCGGGAGGGTCAGAGAGGGTCTTGGTCTAGACCTGACTCGCTTCTTCCGCTGCGGAAATATCCAGGCTTCGTGGTGGCGTGTTGGAGCCGGAGTGAACGAGACCATGGCTGATCGCGACCTCGGCGCTCGGGACCGATGCTGAGTAACACACGGAGTAGACGAGGTCGGAATCAGCGGGTTAGTACCGTTAATCTCTGATTTGTGTGCATCGGCGCGTGATGTTTCAAGAGCCAAACGCCGGTCTATCAGCTCGGCTTGTCTCACTAAAAGGTCGTGGATCTGTTTCTCAACAGCTTCCAGCTCAGACTGCACCGCGTGCAGCTCAAATGTGTCTTCACCTGCACCAAAAGGTAGACTACTTACATCTGATATATTCGCCATTTTAACAGATGGACAGTAAGTTAGCAACTACGCTACCAGTGATGCTAACAATATTAATACTAATTTATGGCTGAAGTCTTAGATATAATCCGTCTTTTTAGTGGTAGGGTGTAGAGTAGACGCACGATAGGCGAAAAATGTTTGTAAGTGAGTGTTGAGAAGACGCGTTCAGCCGTGATCCACGGACGTAACCTATAAGAGTATCCAGCGTTGGATCACTTGTGTCATATTGATGCTAAAGGGTGCCATGTGTGTTCGATGTAGATGAAATGTCAAAAGCGTCAGTATATGACGCCCTAGGATGAGAATGCGTTGTTATTTCCTAGTATCGATACAATCGATTCATTACCTTTTAAAACGATGTTAGATCGATATATATATGTCGTCCGGAAGGCCAACTTGCCGAGCACAGATCGATGTAGTTGGATCATAGGAATATAAATCGTTGATGAATCGTTACACCCCTAGTTATTATAGGACATTGCTTTCAATTTCATTTCATGTAATTGTATTTTGCATTTAATTGTAATGAGTATTTTTCAGTATTTTAGGTAAAAAGGGAAATGTTTGATTTTCCTCTTGTGGTGTCCCAGTAATGACGTACAGTGCAGCCTATGACTCATGTAGGGTTGAGAATGGTGACGTCTCATTACACACATTTGAGGGGTTTGCAGAGAAAATACAGTATACTCCCCCGGAGCAGGTGCAGATCTGCAACTGGAGTCATTCTGGAACACACACACACACACACACACACACACACACACACACACACACACACACACACACACACACACAACTGGTTCGCTATCTTTGTGGGGACTCTCCATATTTGTAATGGTTTTTATACAGTAAGCTGTATATTCTATCCATTTACACTAAACCTACCCCTAAACCAATCCATCACAAAAAACGTTCTGCATTTTTACATAAAAAAAAAAAAAAAAATGTATGATTTACAAGCTTGTTTCCTCGTGGGGATCTAAATTTAGGTCCCCAAGGTGACATGAGTCCCCATGAGTCAGTGTGATTTCAGGTTAAAGTCCCGGGATAGAAAAACATGAGCACACACACACACACACACACACACACACACACACACACACACACACACACACACACACACACTTGACTGGCTTTCCACACACTGTGTGATGCAAGAACATCTGAACTACTTTATCACCATCTAGTGGATTTCAACCATAACACACACCTGAACACTGATGAAACAAAATTAAAGATTACTTTTCATTGCATAACATGCTTGATATTATGCAAACAGTGCCAAATGCTGTCACATCCAGTAAGCTTTAAATTAAAATGTTTGCAAATGAAAAACATTGAGGGAAAAAAACAACGTGATCACAAAAAGAGCATATTTGATATTTAGAATACCAAATACTCCTTTTGCTGAACACAAATGATTTATCAGTTTATAAATTATTTAATAATTATAGCATTTTTGTAGTTTCTCAACAAGCAATTTGACATTTTGAGAGAAGCTGTTGGTAACAAGTAACACTAGCAAAAGTGATGTAGTGTTACCTTATATACGTTGCAATATACTGTTGCTGTGTTTACATTGCATCACTGTACTGCAACATACATTCCCTAAAGACAGCAGAAAAGCACATTGTCAACAGTTGCTGTGGAAACCTGCAGAGAAATCCACTGCAACAGATCTGCAGGTACAGAAAAGCGCTCGTTCGACACAAGGGGACAGTGTTGCTTTGTAAAACGAACTCGCGCCCACTGCACCAACACACATCTGAATCACTCATTCACTTCCCAGACATTCACAAGTCATTTGGCCATTTATCTGCATAGCGCCTAGCATTCCTATCATGCATTCAGATCAACTTGTAGTTATCCTTTTTGCAGAATGGAATAATGTGGAAGTGAAAGTCAAATCTGTTTGAGGCGGGGAGTAGAGCTTGTATTTACTGCTCAAGGCACCATCCCATTACAGCTTACTCATAATGTTAAAGCTGCTTGCTCAGTTGGCAGCTACTGATGCTGGATATTTGTGTCTGTGGCAATTATATTGCTCTAATTGAGCTGCAGGCTTCAGTTAAGCAGGTTAAATGACTTCCATCTTGTTTATACAGTATCAGATGTCTGGTTTGCTTTCATTCCTTTAGTGTTTTTTTTTTGTTTTGTTTTTTTGTTTTTTATTGCCTCAAAGCCAATGCGTTTCGATTGTAGATCATTTGAAGATTTGAAAATAAAATCGTCATGGTTCTTGTTCTATAATCTGAGCACGCTGGGCCGTGCTTCCCCATTTTATGGGCTTGAAATTGGAGTTATATAGGACTTTTCATAATCAATTAAAGCAAAAAACAAAAACAAAAAAAACAAAAAAAGGCCTTCATAGCTTTATGAAACACACTGAGGAAATGATGAGTGCCTGTAGATTTCTTCCACTTGACTCGTTTCCATGGTCACCGTTGCTTTTACTTTATCTGAGGTGGAGATGCAGGAAAGTTCATTTCACCTTGGGTTTATTGTGAAAACTCTTTTCCCAGGGCCACAGAGACTAGTGTGTGACATGGTTTTCATGAAATAAAAAAGATCTAGTACACAGAATTGCTGGTTTTGACATATTATGACATAAAGCTATTCAACGAACTGCTGTGAGACCCACAGCAAGAGATTGTGTTGCATCTCACCGTTAGATCAGAAAAGATGAAACACTGAACAATGGGTTCCTCCTGTTTGAAAGAGGAAGGGACTCGCTAAGCACACTGCAACATGGCAGATATGGAAATTTTGTGGATTCAGGACACAAATAATTAACAAATATGGTGTCTCAAAATAAACGTCTTGAAAAATGTGTCAGAGGTTTAGAATAAAAATAAAAAAATAAATAAATGAAATAATAGTAGACTGAAATTTGCCATATTAAGACACAAGGATATTCAGAAGTCAGTTAAAGTCCACCTGTATAATTGTAACTCAACGTTTTAAACATTTTTTCCTTGAATATATCTAGATAGATAGATAGATAGATAGATAGATAGATAGATAGATTGTAACTCTACATTTAGTATACAAGTTTCTATAAATATGCAAATTAGCCCCACCTCCACTCACTCACACCAGCTCAGAGAGCTCGTTGATGATCACACGTTGACCTGATTGGTTACAATGTAGTTTGTGACGTCATAAACACCAGCGATTTCAAACCGTGTTTTTGAGACTGTCTTTAAAGAGTTCACAGTTTTAAAGAGAAACTACTCAGCAATGGTGTTGACTTATGAATTTTTAGATGGTTTTGGCTTATTAAAAAAAGCATATTAAAGCATATTAAAAACACTTTGAAATGAATATGTAAATTCAGTTAATTTTTCAAATGATAAATAAATAATTATAATAAAATAATTGAATTCATTTAGTTAATTTATTTTGTAATGTCAGTCAGTTCATAATTTTGTCCTGTGAAATGGATTTAAATATCGTGTCGAATAGTTTCATCAGGGAGTACTAAATAAAACAAAGTTCAGTTTTTAAATTCCCTCCTATTTTGGATCAAACATCTAGTAGATTCTATATACTTAGAACTCTATCATATGTTTGACACCCACATTTTCTTGTCTTATGAAAAGTTCTGGATAAAGAAAAAAGGTTCTTAATGGATTGAAATGATATGGTTTTCATGGCTTTTTTTCCCTCCCTCACTTCAAAGCATTAGGAAAATAGAAGCTATTAGCTGTCATGCTGACTCAACCTCGGGAACAAAGGATGAAAGCCAACAAACAAACAAATACAAACATGTAACCTGTGCATCGTGTGGGTCACCTTGATTTTGCCAAGTGCAACATGTTCATGGATCAACATATTTTGTTGATCCTGGAACAACGTTCCTGTCTGAAAATGTAGCTCTAAACCTATTCCTACCCCTAATCCTACCCCTACCCATAAGTTATCCCTGAAATCAAAGGGAAATAATATGTGAATAAGACTGATATAGAAGCATCTAACCCTGATTGTAAGCCTAAACTTGACATAAAATGTAAAATTGTCCCTCAAATCTGATTGGTTGATTGGAATTGTTGATCCAGGAACATGTTGTACTTGGTGAAATCGCGTTCATCGCATTGGTCGCATGATGTTATCAGCAGACTGCATGAGTTATGGAGAGATCTGAGTGGAGTGCAGAGGAGGGATATAGTTATCTTAGTTATCAAACTGTACTCGGTCCCCATCAGATTGGCCTTACTGTGACTGCTCTAAAGGCTGAGCCAGTCCAAATCCTCTTGTGAGCTTCGGTAAAGAATAAGGCAATCATTTTTGCTCTAGTTCCTGCCCTTCTCTTTTCAATAAATGACACCTGCTTTATAAATACTTCCCTTCTCTCGCCGCAGAACTGCCTGAACTCTCTTTAAAGCAAAACAACTTGAATAACTTTTGGCTGCTGCATATTATAAAGGCTTTTTAAAGCTTTTAAGTTTACCAACAAAAACAATGCTGCCCGCAGGAAAGAATATTCGCAAATGAGATCTTTTTAACATCTGCATTGCAAATTTAGCCTTTGCTGAAGTCTCCAGCTTTTCCTCTGAGAGTTCAAAAGAGACAACAATGTCTCAAATTATGCTCAGATCAAACTCAAATATCATATCATAGACATTTAATTCTGTTGATGCTGAATTATCAGTGCTATGCAAATGAATTGTTATGCATAACTTTATGTCTGGAATGGTCAATGATATGTTGTTTACAAGCTGTTTTATTGATGTCTTTCCGCGGCTGAAACACTGATTGAGCGATTACATGAGAAATGAGACATTTTAGTAAGTTGTTCCGTTTCTTTCAACATTTCTGCTGATGTGCATTCATTTTTATTTCCTGCTATAACGTGACTTGAACTGAGGCAGATGTCACGCCACATTAAAGAGTGCCAAAACCATATTTATTGTTTGATATTGTTTTGTGATAAAATTGACATAATTTGAAAGCTGAGACTATATTTCAGAACAAAGCAAAAAGCTTGCTGTGATTTATTGAATGGATGGAAAGGCCTCTAAAAATTATGTTTAGGGAAAATTTGTTCGCGCATGAACTGAAAAGATTTAAGATTAAAATTGAGAAATCCATTTTTTCAATCCAGCCCTATTATACGTTTTCTCTTGAACTCTATGAAGTTTTGAGGGTGTTGATGGACTAGATCTACTCAATTTATGTTTTGATCATCGTTCTGAATCCCATCCAGATGATAGTGTCGGCCCAGATCCGGCCCACATCTGGATTCCACGTGTACCAGATATGGGCCGGATCTGGGCCAACACTATGTTGCTGTGTGGGTTTGCTCAAAATTTAGCTTTTTTTATGAAACTTCACCCACATTCAAGTGTTGATAAAAAAGAATGCTTTAAGCATTTTTTTAAATTTTTTTTTTAAAGCAGATAAGATTTTTTTTGTTCTTTCTTTTGATATATTGCATAATCAGATATTCATACAACAAAATATTCAGGGGGGCATGAAAATGTTATGAAAAACGATCAAAAATGCTGGTGTTGGCTTTAAAAAAAAAAAAAAAAAAAAAAAAAAAAAACACTTGCGGGGAAAGAGTTAAGGCAAAAATATGTCCTCTAAATGCATATTTTTTTCAGTTAACTAGCATGATGTTGTCTCCAACGAATCAAAACCAAGTGCTATCATTCTTCAGTGGCTATTTTAGTCTATATATACATTAAGACATTTTCAAATATTGATGCTTAAAACACATCAGTCACTGAAACCGCACATATCGTGCCAGACACATGATAAACGCCTACAGTTGGATCTCGCTGTACAAAGTGCTCTTGTTCAGCTGAGAAGGAGTTTTAATTAATAGCATCAACAAATCAGCTCTCAGAAGCTGCCACAATGTCAAGTAAAGAGAAGGCGTTGCCATGGTAACAGGCTATGCCAATAATACATTCCTGAGGCTGAAGGAAAAGGAGGAAAAAATATATAATGCGGCAATCACGCACGTCAAGTCCGACCTATGCAGTAGCCGTCTGTTTGCGTTCACAGAGGACTCCTGTCTCCCGCACTGCAAACAATTTCATAGAATCTCAGCTTCTGGGCTAAATTAGACCGCTCAATACCGGTGTCGTTTTGTGACGTCCCCCGAGGAGCTGTTCACCCAGCAACCTCTGAGCTAAGGCCACACCATTTATCATATTGGGTTTTTTTTTTGCATTTATTTTAAGTCACTCCACAGATTCACTTGTCACTCGGTCCCTCAAGAGGAAGCTTTGCGCTCATTTCTTCTCCCTCTTCGTCTTCTTTCCGTGTTGCTCTTTTCTAAATCTTCAGGGCTGAACGAGAGCAGAATGACAGACAGGTTCTAGCACTGGTTCTCCTTCACTAAAGAGGCCAGGTCTTAAAAAGCAATTTGGCGGTTCAGGTGTTGGAAGGCTGTTGTCTGTTGCAGCCTGAAGGGCAGCTCTGTGCTGAAGTCTAATGCATTCTATTGTGTCCATGGGGGGACAGGATCTCTAATTCCAAAGATTCCTGGCACTAATCGGATCCGGAACTTCATCCCCAGATGCGACCCCCCTCAGGTTTTAATTGATTTGGATAATTATGCCTGGACAGTTCACTGACATCAGTCATGGTACAATTATATTAGAGTTATTCTAATGCACAGAAACACAATTTTCAAGTCTCATTTTGCCTCCACAGCCCCATGAAGTTATTATTTTAATGCGTGATATAATTCGCTGGAGATTTTCCACTTGAAGGAGGTACTACATCTTCAGGAATTTTTGGTTTAAAATATTAAAGGGTAATAAAAGTGGAGGTTTTTACTCTCATGTTTAATTCAGTGCAAAAGTTTTATTAAGGTTAGCTAAACAACAGTCATTAGTTGCAATACTTATTCATACAGTAGCCTATGTTAAAAGAAATGTCTTGTTTTTTTTCAGGACAAACAGGCCCAAATTGAGTACAACAGGGTAGTTTTTTTTTTTTTTTTTTTCACTACACCCATAATAATAATAATAATAATAATATGTTTATTTCATATACAGCCTTTCTGCAAACTCAAGGTAACTTAACAATATGATACAAATAAACATGACAGTAGACAAAGCAGCAATACGGATAAACTGAATAGGTAACCGAATTAAACTGAAAAAGATAAACATGACAAGAATCAGATCAAAAAGTCAGGGATCAGAGAAACAAGAAGCAAAAAGATATGTTTTAAGGTGGGTTTTGAAATCATGTAATGATGGAAGGTCACGAATGTGTTGGGGAATAGAATTCCAGAGAGTGGGGGCAGCGGTACAAAATGCCCATAGTGTATGATTGCAGACAAAATTTATATCTTATAATGAACATTGATGCAGCAACACATTTTGTGGGAAAATAATTCATAAAAAGTTTGTTTTGTTAAAGAATCTCGGAGAAAAAGGCTCAGAAAATGGCACCCAGTGTTGATAGAAAAAATGTAACTAAAAAAAGATACTTTGCACAACAACTCGTGGTCGATCGATATTGTTGATGGCCGATATCTTAGAGAGCAGGCTGGCCAATTGCCGACATAAGGCCGATCAGCTGTATATTTAAGATAAAAGTCTCACTTTCAACACATCAGCCAAGCAGAAAAATATGTATTCGGTCTTGGTGATTTAAGTGTCGACCACTAATAATAATAAGTTAACACTTTTATGTTTATTACTTTAAAATAATTGCTTCAGTAAAGATTTTATTTAATAAATAAAATATTTTATTTTTGCTCAATAAATACATTGACTGTCACAAGTACACCGGTCCTTCCAACCCGATCTCATGGCAGTTCGTACGAATTTTGCTAAATCATAAATATTTTACGAGTTGGCTTATTTGTATGAATTCGTACAAATGTCCTACCCCTGCCCCTGCCCCTAAACCTACTGTAACCATCACTGGGGTTTAGACAAATCGTACGATTGTGGTTGTACGAGTGAGGTCGTACGAATTAGCCACCTTTTCTCACTCGTACGAATTTGATCCTTCCTCACATCTGCACTCATTCACTCACACTCTGAACTACAATTCCCAGCATTCCTCCTGCTCATCACCTGCACCTGCACCTAATCAACCCCCATAATTCATCTATGCAATAAATACCTGTCTGGTTCAGTTCCATCTCTGTCTCTGAGTCTGGCATCCCATTACGTTGACATTAAAATTTGTTCATTTAAAACAATACAGAAAAATGTAAAGATTCTGAAAATGTCAGTAACACTGTAAAGTTTTATTTGTTCACATTAGTTGATTACATTAGATAACATTAACTAACAATAATCAATACTTCTTTTAATCTTATTTAATGTTAATTTCAACATTCACTAACTCCTTTTCAATTGGTTGCACTTTATTTTGAGGTGTCCTTATTACAGTGTAATTATACATTTATTAACTACTGAGTAATATGAATTAACAACATGTACTTTAGGGTTTGGTTTAGTGTTATTTGTATGCAATTATGCATAATTGACTGTTATTACTATAATAAGTACTTGTAGCGTGTAACAAGGAAAATAGAGTGTTACGTCAAAAGTGTTAACATTAATGCACTGTGACCTAACATGAACAAAAAATGACCAACATTAACAACATTAGTTCATGTTATGCATCAACTAATGTTAAGAAATGAGAGCTTATTGTAAAGTGTTACCAAAATGCATTTCACTGCTTGAAGGATATTATATACAGTAGTCAACATTTGAAGTGGATCAAAAAAGGTAATCAAAGTTGTCCTAAGACAAGAACGGGTATTGTTCAAAACTAATGTATAACTTTGATGAAATATTTTGATCCACTTTAAATGTTGAATGTATATATATATAAATGTTGAGTGATTTCCATGTGCATCACGAAACACGGATGTCTTGGAAAGTGTTGCGGTGAGTTTTTGTGGCAACTAGTGGTTTAGAGAAAAATAAAATCAAATGCGGCCAGCCAGATCAAATCAAATCAAGAGAACAAATCAAGCAAAAATATTTAATAAACAAAGACCCAAGTGTCACTTTTTAAATGGAATAGGTAGCGCACATTTGCGATATTCATAAAATCTACACTTTGAGTCATTGAGTTCTGAAACAATGCTTCACAATCAAACAAACAACGTTTTGATTTGTTTCTAGGATTAGAGCTTAACATACCCAAAGGCAGTCAAGACCGGATAATAGATTTGACCCTGAGTGACGGCACTCTCTTTCAGAGCACAAACTGTCTTTCCATTCACTCTAAAAACAGGTCTGAGAGCAGCTAATTTCCCCAAAGAACGCAAACAGATTGGCTGTGCTCCTACAAGCAGTCCCTACTGCATCCCATGCCACCATCACCGTCTTTGTTATGTTAATAAGGTAGTCCTTTCCTGAAATATATATGCGAATGTGTGTGTATTTTGGGTTGTCGGTTAGGGCTTTGTTGTCGAGGGTGATAAACACACTAATGAAAGTGTTTTCATGAGCAACTCTCTCTCATAATTCCGTAAACAAAGGGCAGTGGTGGGAGTGCAGCGCCTGCAAGCATAATGACTTATTTTCAAGGACTGTTCTCTGGGGAAGTTTAGAGTCAGGTAAGATGGTAAAGCAAAGACACCTTTACACAATCATTTCAAATATTTTTCAATCAAGTCGGAGAGCTGTGGGGCCTACATCAAATAAACAAAACGACGTAAAGCGGGTTTATTAACAGAGCCCCTGGCTGTTTTACATGCATGATGGTAATGGATGCACAATGAAATCATTCAATTGCATTGATGCAAATTTCTTGAAAAGTTTGGGTATTTTTAAATGTGAAAGCTTTGCCTGAAAGTGTCTTTTGTTTGCTTTTCTGTGCACTGAAAACAAAATAATAAATAAATAATGATTATATTACAAATGTATTTTTTTGCCTTGGTTTCCAATTAAAACATCCAAACATTCAAGATCTTGAATTAAGTTTTGTTATACTTGTGTAAAGCATACATATATCAACATTTAGTGAGGTTTACACTTAAAACAAAAACTTAATTCAATACATTCTCTAAAATCATGTCAAAGATACTGATTAAGAGTTTTTTTTTTTTTTTTTTTTTTTTTTTGCATATGATTTTAAGATTCTTACACTGTATTCCGTCTATGAGTAAACTGTACAAAATGTCCTTTAAATTCTTCAAAATGTACATCAAATTTACAGTATATACAACATCAATATAGTTTTCTTAATTGTTAATGACAATTACATCATCAATGTGTTGATCAATGTTTATTTGAGAATAAAAGCCTAAATTAAATCGTCAAAGTTTTGGTCGAAAAACTGTTGATCTAATTACATTGAGCAAAGCTGAAAATCATTAACAAGACCTTTGTCTAAAAATATATTTGGTCGTTTTATCTGTAACACTTTACAATGTTTCATTTGGTAACATTAGTTAATGTATTAACTAACATGAATTAACCATGAGAAATACATTTGTTGCTTTGTTTGTTAATCTTTGTTAACTTTTGTTACCGGTAATAAAAATTCAGCTGTCCATTGTTTTTTCATGTAACTTCACAGTGCATTAACCATTCCGTTTTGCTTTTGATTGAAATCTAGGTGCATTGAACTGAAGTGTGTTTGGCCCAGGAATATCTAAGAATGAGTCCTTGAGCAGAATGTGTGAGTGTGCGTCATCCCTGCATGGACTGGCCATCCGTCCAGGATCTTTCCCTGTGGCCTGAGACGCTGGGATAGGCTCCAGGTTTGGAGATGGGACAATCGGTTTGGAGAATGGAGGGATGAATGGAGGGAGTCCTTGAACACACTCCATATAGTACTTTACTATAGTACTTTAAAAGATCACCACTGTTGTTTACTGATAACCAATTGCAAGATTCCTTCAGAGTGAAATATAGAGTCTAGTAAGACAGCAGTGTCTAACAAAGTACTGCACATTATTTAGTGTTCAAAGGCCAGATTTACTAAACAGGGCAAATTATCGTGTGAGCGCAATTCCCAAAAAACGCAGATGGGAGTGGAAAGTTCTGCGCATCAACTACTGACAACACAAAATTCAAAGAATACAGTCAGATCATTTCCATAATGACCAACGCAATCAACCACTAACACCAGTAAATTGACTAGCGCAAGCCTTAGTAAATCACCTTCTGTGATTCATTTAAATACTCTCCTCCCATAAATGTCTAAAAAATAAATTAATAAATAAATAGTAGACTAACAATATACGGAACCAATTACCTTCAACTAACTCCAGGTTCAGATGGAAACTGTTCACTTTTAATGGACATAAATTTATTGCAACAAGCACAGAGACTAAACATCTTGCACATATTATATATATTGCACATATCTTGCACATATCTTTCATCTAGTATACATTTAATTAAACACAGCGGGACTTTATTAAAATTTTATTTTTAATATATATATATATATATATATATATATATATATATATATATATATGTTCATATAATATGTATACACTCACCTAAAGGATTATTAGGAACACCTGTTCAATTTCTCATTAATGCAATTATCTAATCAACCAATCACATGGCAGTTGCTTCAATGCATTTAGGGGTGTGGTCCTGGTCAAGACAAACTCCTGAACTCCAAACTGAATGTCAGAATGGGAAAGAAAGGTGATTTAAGCTATTTTGAGCGTGGTATGGTTGTTGTGCCAGACGGGCCGGTCTGAGTATTTCACAATCTGCTCAGTTACTGGGATTTTCACGCACAACCATCTCTAGGGTTTACAAAGAATGGTGTGAAAAGGGAAAAACATCCAGTATGCGGCAGTCCTGTGGGCGGAAATGCCTTGTTGATGCTAGAGGTCAGAGGAGAATGGGCCGACTGATTCAAGCTGATAGAAGAGCAACTTTGACTGAAATAACCACTCGTTACAACCGAGGTATGCAGCAAAGCATTTGTGAAGCCACAACATGCACAACCTTGAGGTGGATGGGCTACAACAGCAGAAGACCCCACCGGGTACCACTCATCTCCACTACAAATAGGAAAAAGAGGCTACAATTTGCATGAGCTCACCAAAATTGGACAGTTGAAGACTGGAAAAATGTTGCCTGGTCTGATGAGTCTCGATTTCTGTTGAGACATTCAGATGGTAGAGTCAGAATTAGGCGTAAACAGAATGAGAACATGGGTCCATCATGCCTTGTTACCACTGTGCAGGCTGGTGGTGGTGGTGTAATGGTATGGGGGATGTTTTCTTGGCACACTTTAGGCCCCTTAGTGCCAATTGGGCATCGTTTAAATGCCACGGCCTACCTGAGCATTGTTTCTGACCATGTCCATCCCTTTATGACCACCATGTACCCATCCTCTGATGGCTACTTCCAGCAGGATAATGCACCATGTCACAAAGCTCGAATCATTTCAAATTGGTTTCTTGAACATGACAATGAGTTCACTGTACTAAAATGGCCCCCACAGTCACCAGATCTCAACCCAATAGAGCATCTTTGGGATGTGGTGGAACGGGAGCTTCGTGCCCTGGATGTGCATCCCACAAATCTCCATCAACTGCAAGATGCTATCCTATCAATATGGGCCAACATTTCTAAAGAATGCTTTCAGCACCTTGTTGAATCAATGTCACGTAGAATTAAGGAAGTTTTGAAGGCGAAAGGGGGTCAAACACAGTATTAGTATGGTTCCTAATAATCCTTTAGGTGAGTGTATGTATACATGTTCTATGATTGACCATCCATAATGTGACAATAATCAGGAGATTTGATCTCCCCCGACAGCTTCTTTTCATTCTCTACTAAATATATGTCTGATAGAAAGAGACAAAAATGCCTCAACCACCCCAACGCCACCTCTATTTTTATTCTTTTCGATTATACATTCTGTAATTAAGTAGGGGATTTAGAGCTCAAGTCAAGTCTCATGCTTGAGCCCTCCATCATACACAGCAACCTTCACTTTACTTGGGGATTATACAGTAGTGCAGAACTGGACATTTTTAAAGGGGTCATGAATTGAGAAGTAAAATTTTCCTTGATCTTTCGACATGAATGAGGTCATTGTACTATAAAAACATCCTGTAAGTTTCAGAGCTCAAAACTTTTATTGAAACCAAGCTCCGAAAAAGACTCATTTCGGATTTATGTAGTAGTGCAATGAAAGACCACCTTTGCAGAAGAAAGTCAACGCCTACTTATACATCATCACGTCTTTGGCCCCGCCCACTGACGTTTTAGTGAGATGAGAGATGGTACAGAATACAGAAGAGAAGAGTGATACAGGATCACTGGAATAAAAATAACATTACCTTCCAAAGGATTATAATGCAAGGGGGTTATTAATTTAAACTATGTGAATGTCTCGTTTGTTTAGTACATTTTAATGTGGATTCTTTGATAAATCAGTCACATTTCAGTGCAGGCTTTGCAAACAGTCTTTTACTGTAAGATATGGACCCGACAGTAATGCCACAACACGTAAGTAACTGTGTTAAATTCTAATGCATAATCTGTGATCAGTGACTTCTGATATGATGCAGTACAGTCAGATGTTCTTTGTCTCAAAATGTTTTTTTTTGCTGTTTATGGGTAAGCAAATCAAGGATCAACGTCAAATAAACGATCAACGTCACATTGTTTCTCTTAGGCCTCGTTTACACTGCAGGTCTTGATGCCCAATTCTGATTTGTTGCCTATTATTTTGACCGTCAGGGTTAATGGTTTCTTTCAAAAAAGAAATAAATTTTAAAAAAGGACAGAGCCTCTGTTAAAAATAGATAGATAGATAGATAGATAGATAGATAGATAGATAGATAGATAGATAGATAGATAGATAGATCTATCAAATGCAAATGTAATCTTCTATCCACTCCTTCTGGTATTACGCAAATCATCTTTGATCCGAGATGCTGTACTATTTCAGAAGATCAGTAAGCCCCTAAGATATGACATTAAAAGCATAGATTGCCGGAAAAACTTGTCAATGGTAAGCATTGTTACATATGATGGAAAATATTGTCAATGCCGGGGAAAGTGTTAAAGAGAGCATAGTTTCATGAGGACGCTTAAAGTGAAAATTAAAGTCAGCATGAACCGGAAGTTGCGACCAACTTTACTTCTGTATTTCAATGTATATATTTCTTGAGTTAAACGGCATATTGAATGAGAAAAAAAGAGGGCATGTATTTTTACTGATTGAACTGAAGGGAACTGATAGGATCTGGAAAAGTAGGCGTTCCATTCGGCTCGTCGTCAAAGCTCGCAGCAGACTGACAGTTGGAGGCGATGTTCTATCCAAACCGTCAAACTCACGTCATCGGACAAGGAAGGCCATTCCAGAAGGGAAGTACATTTTCAGATTAAGATTACCACAAGATTCCAGATTACCAGAAGACCATGTGCACTAACAAAATTAAATAGGATCAATTTTGATTTCATGCCGACTTTAAAATTCTATCATTTATTCGCTCTCATGTCATTCCATAAGACCCATAAGACTTTGGTTAATCTTCGAAACACAAATTAAGATACTTTTAAGGAGGATACTTTTCTCTTCCTCCAATGAAATTCCAAGTCACCTGGTCAAGTTTAAAAGATCTAAAAATGTCACAAAGGCTTAGTAAATACATATGAATTGAGCTGTTTAATCAGTATTGTGAAGAGATACAGTTGCTTTATATTCCAAATACATTTTGGGATCACAATATTACCAACTGAACTTGTGCAATAAAATGTGATAAGATATATTCAGCAGTCACAAAGTCCTGTCTTTCGCTGCCCTGTAGATGCAGTTTTCCTAGTAGGCCTACTCCAAGTAATTATAGTGTTCCCTACTGACCTCCTCCTAACCTGCTGGGATGAGCTTGTATTCGTCTCATTACCTGGAGCTGCACCTCCACCTTGCCCCTTGGCCTTCCTCTATTTCAGCAGACAGTCTCAAGTTGAACCCCAGCCAGCATATAAACAGGTCTGACAGCTTTCTCCCACAGGCTTGGGCACTCCGGCTACATGACCATCTACGACTGCCCACGGTCTGCTTGACGTCTAGCTGGACACGTTGGCTCATTGTTTTGTGAATGTGTGTGCAGGTTTGAAGAAAAGCTGCCCAGCCAGGTGTCAAGGGAGCAGTGCTCTTATATTGCAGAGTGCAGCATCCTTGTTTTGCAGGTCAGTTGAGGTCTAGTATACTTAGGGCAGATATTTCTCATAGAGGAAGGATATTATTGAACATTTTGGTCATTCGGACAACCCACACCAAGAATGTTACCATAATGTTTTGTAACACACATATTAGATCAGTATCTTTTTTTTTGTTTTACCTGCAGAAGGCCAACAGAAAGCTACTATTCAGAGACAAATGGACCAAGCCTCTTTGTTGGCCCTTTACACAAGACAAGCAGTAGAGAAAGGAAGGAAGTGCATGTTTAAAGATAAGTATATTATCAGAATTTGTTCATATACAGGAATATTTCCATAGACGTGGAACATGAAAAACTCTGTCACAGGCTTAACTGGAATACAAACAAAAGTAACTGAACACATGACCCTTTAAACATTGCAATTTGGTACATTATTAGAGAAGTCACCAGGAGTATATTCCAGAAAGCAAAGTTAACTTACCATCACATACCCTGAACTCTTGGATAATTATCCCAAACCTTGCCTATCAGGGGTATGCCTGTTACAAAAATGCGGCTGGGAGAAAGTTAACCCATGCAGTCAACCCAGAGTATGTTAACAGTGAAAACACAAACATCCTATTTGAAGGATCTAAGCGCATGGTCTAAAGCGCACAGCTCAAGTGCACTTAGGCCGTGTCCGAATCCACTTTTGTTAGTTTAACGACGGGGAAAATGGTCGGCGTACCCAGCACATGGTCTGAAAGCGTTGTCCCAATCTCTTAATGAGTAATGGGTGTGTTTTGGCCATAACGTGCAATAAACCAATCAGAGTCTCATGTCCCATTACCTTTATAAGCTGTTTACATGGCGGAATTTGCAAGTGGAAAGACTGAACGCTTCTCTAGCGAGGAAACGGATCTGCTTGTCCGCAAGGTTAAAGCGCACAAGCAGACCATCTACGGGACAAGCCGGATTCCACCATATCTTTATGTACACAATAATAATCTTTTACATTGTAGTCCTTTTATTTTTAATATTTGGCTACTTTGTATATATTGTATATATAGACGCATATTACTAATGCGCCCTTTAAATAACAGAAAAAATACTGTTCCATTGACTTTAGACCAATTTTTTGTTGGTCAGTGGCGCAATCTTTTTCAATTGCCTCAAAATAGCAACACTATTGTAATAGCAAATGGGTGCAAATGCATTTGTTATTTAAACAACGTGGCGCAGGACGTGAAAATGACTGAACTGCGTCAGGCTGAAACTAGCAAAAAACATTTGCGTTGTGCCTGACGCTGCATTGCACCGGGTATATGATAGGGCCCAAGGACATTTTCAACAGACCGCCAAATCCATATTTCTTTCTTCTTTTGATTAATTGTGATTTACATTCTTATTGCATATCGCCACCCACTGGGAAGTTGTGTAATAGTTTTTTTTTTTTTTATTACTGTGAACAAGAACGTACTCGGTTACCTAATGTAACCTCGGTTCTCTCTAGAACAGTGATCTCAAACTCAATTCCTGGAGGGCCACAGCTCTGCACAGTTTTGCTCCAACCCTAATCAAACACATCTGATCCAGCTAATCAAGGTCTTCAGGATTACTAGAAACTTCCTTGCAGGTGTGAGTTGGAGCTGGTTGGAGCTAAACTGTGCAGAGCTGTGGCCCTCCAGGAATTGAGTTTGAGACCACTGCTCTAGAAGAGGGAACGAGTATTGCGTAAGTTAGCTTACGCTACGGGAAAGTTATCTTTTCTCGAGATCTGAAGCCAAAAAATTATCCTTAATTTTGTATTTATTGTCAACGCAGTGCGACAGCCGGCAGACCATGACAGGCTACATAAGCGTGCTCATTGGCTGTCCAGCGGCAACTGCTGCAGCCTACCAGTGAGCCCTGTGTGACGTCGCGCCCTCCACACCCCTCTAACCGTCAGGATGGGTGTGGCTAGCGTGTATATAAGGAAGGGCTCACAGGCTGAAAATCTGGTTTTCATAGTCTGAAGCGCAAAAGCTCGTGGCGTGACACGGCAGGTTACACAATACTCGTTCCCTCTTCTAGAGAGAACCGAGGTTACATTAGGTAACCGAGTACGTTCTCTTACGAGAGGTTCTCTCGTATTGCGTAAGTTAGCTTACACTACGGGAACCCTTTGTCAACGCCGTGCGCGCCGAGCATCCAGTGCATGAGTCCCAGGGAAAAACCACATGCTGGAACAGGTGGCCGGTCGGAGAAACGGGCCAGCACATGTAATAAGCACTTCATATAAAATAGAGCGGCGCTGCCGGTCTATGTATCAATGTAGGCAATGCGGCCAGCAGCGCGGGCCAGCACAGTACATACGCACATCATAGGGGAAAATAGAGCGGTCTCGCCGGTCTATGTGTAGAGAGAATAATCCCCAGCGCAACTGAGTGGAGGATAGGCGGCCAGAGGCGCGGGCCAGCACCGGTACACAGGCGCATAATGGGGACAAGAAGACAGAGCGGCACAGCCGGTCTGTGTACAGAAAAACTCTTCCCTTGGTGCCATTTACCAGAAATATTAACAGTACATGAACGTAGTCTGCACATGAGCAACTGGGCAGATCATACATATCACTTATACTGATAACAGTTTATCCTGCAAGGCGGGAACTTCCAGGTTATAAAACCTCACGAATGTAGATGGGGAGGCCCAGCCCGCCGCCATGCAAATATCGTGAATAGAAATCCCGCTAGACCAAGCCCACAACGAGGCCATGCCTCTAGTGGAGTGGGCTCTGATACCCATAGGGCACTGCAGCTGTTTGGAGGCATAAGCTGCTGCGATCGCATCCACTATCCACCTGGACAGGATCTGTTTCGAGGCGGCAAGACCCTTGGTGCGCCCCCCAAACGAAACAAAGAGCTGCTCGGAACGCCTAAAGGCGGCGGAGCGCGTGATGTAAACTCTCAGCACCCTGACGGGGCATAAGAGGTTATCACTGTCCTCGCTATCGGATGCTGGCAGAGCCGACAGGGAGATGATTTGCGCCCTAAAGGGGGTACCAATCGCTTTGGGGATGTAACCGTGTCTCGGTTTGAGGATGACTTTGGAGTCATTTGGTCCGAACTCAAGACATGCGGGGCTAACAGATAGCGCGTGTAGATCCCCCACGCGTTTTACTGAAGACAGAGCTATCAGAAAAACGGTTTTGAACGAAAGGTATTTCAAATCCACGGATTCAAGCGGTTCAAAGGGAAAAGCCTTCAGGGCCTCCAGGACCAAGGACAGATCCCAAATAGGAACCGAGGGGGGCCGCGGGGGATTCATCCGTCTGGCTCCTCTGAGGAAACGGATGATGAGCTCGTTCCTTCCTATTGCACGGCCGCACGTCGTCTCCGCGAACGCTGCAATAGCCGCAACATACACTTTGAGCGTGGAGGGGGACCTGCCCCTGTCCAACAGCTCTTGTAGGAAGGAGAGCACCCGTGGAACCCCGCCTGTATGTGGATCCAGGCTCTTAGTAGCGCACCATTTAGAGAACATAGACCATTTAGACGCGTAGAGCCTTCTCGTGGAAGGAGCTCTAGACTGCGTGATCGTGTTTACGACCCCTTCTGGCAGGAGCGCAGTGAGTGATGAGCCCAAGCGAGAAGGCATTCTGTCAGTTTGCAGAGGTTCCTGGATCTGACACCGCCCTGTTGGTTCACATAGGACACCACGGACATGTTGTCCGAGCGGACTAGCACATGGTGATCCCGTATGAATGGGAGGAAACGTTTGAGCGCGTTCTCGACCGCTATCATCTCCAAACAGTTTATGTGGAGGCATTTCTCCTGGTCTGACTACAGGCCAAATATCGTTTTGCCCTCAAAAAGAGCGCCCCAACCTAAGTTGGATGCATCCCGTCGAGATAACTTTGCGGTGCGAGACGGCTCCCATTGTCACTCCCCGCTGGTACCAGTCGGCCGCTAACCAGGGCTTCAGTGCTGAAACGCAGCTCTGAGTCACTCTGATTCGAAAGCCGCTGGAAGCCCAGGCTCTGTGAGGCACTCGGGCATTCAACCAGCGTTGCAGTGGGCGCATATGCAGTAGACTCAGCTGAAGCACTGCTGCAGCTGAAGCCATAAAACCCAGCATCCTCTGAAATGTCTTGAGAGGTGCGGTGCTGCCCGGCTGGAAAGACGCGGCCAGGCGTCGAATACAGCGCGCGCGCTGTGTCGACAGGCGGGCCGTCATTGCCACAGAGTCCAGTTCCACACCCAGAAAAGAGGTTGACTGACTGGGCAGTAATGAGCTCTTGGTCCAGTTGACTGTGAGACCCAGGCTTTCCAGGTGGCTGAGAGGCTAGGGGCAGAATGGCCTCCGGGCTCTGCTTGCCGCGTATCGCGGGCTCGAGAGCTCGATACGGAGGCGCGTGCGCAGCGCGTGCGCTCTCGGTGCTTAAAGACGGTGACTCGCATGCAGCGATGGCTGGCCGTTTTACACACAGTGTCCCGGTGGCTTTGGACGGGGAACATATAGTGTGAGGCGCGACGCGCAAGAGCGGCGTCGGGGGCGAAATGTTTGTTAGTATGTGTGAGCGCTCGAGGGCGGGCACAGGACTTACATTTGAAACATGACCGCGGGCTCGAGAGCTTGATATGGAGGCGTGGGCGCAGCGCGCGCGCTCTCGGTGCTTAGATACGGCGGCTCGCATGCAGCGATGGCTGGCCGTTTTACACACAGTGTCCCGGTGGCTTTGGACGGGGAACATATAGTGTGAGGCGTGACGCGCGAGAGCGGCGTCGGGGGCGAAATGTTTGTTAGTATGTGTGAGCGCTCGAGGGCGGGCACAGGACTTACATTTGAAACATGACCGGTAGTGAGAGGCCGTGTAACAGAGCGGTCAGTGAGTAGGTGTGGGCACGGGGGGTGGACACGTGACCTACTTCTAACACTCGAGCGGCTTTTGCCCGCTTTATGAGAGTGGGCACTGTGAGAGACACGGGATTTATAGTGCTTGTGTGTAGGGGTGAACACAGAAACGTGGGCACATTTACCACACTTGAAACACATGTGGCATGAGCCGTACAACCAGACATCATACTCTTTTGAGATTTCTCTGGGTCGCTGTGAAAACGGCGGTTGTGTGCAGGCGAGAGGGTAGATTTACCGGCTCGTTGGCTGCGAGGTAAACAACTGCAGTAGCCGTGGCAACTGGGACTGACAGAGCGTGAAGCTTTGACGGTGGTCCGGCCGCAGTGGGACTTAACCGTGGGCACTGCATGAGTGAATGACACAGGGGAAACCGTGCTTGTGTGTAGGGGTGAACACTGGGAGGCGGGCACATTTTCTACACACCATCGGCGCCGTAAAAACAGTGTTTTGGTGCAGGCGAGCGGGTTGTACAACGTGCTCGTGGCTGCGGAATACACATCTGCAGTCGCCTTTTTAAGGGGACTAACAGAGCGAAATGCTTGAAGGCTTGTATTTAGATGCTCAGCAAATACTCGAGCACCATCATGTGAGCGGGAGGGTGCGAGAGGCGGGTTCGCTTTCTGTATGTAAGAAAAGCTGGCCGCGAGCTCGGAGAAGCGAACAGCATAATTGTTTTATCTGCCGTGAGAGCCGGGATCGAACACGGGTCTCTGGTGCAAAAGCTTAAGATTCTGCCACTTAGCCACAGGGGAGAACACATTAGCTTTTGGTTAGCGTGAGCATATAAGAGAGCGTCATCATGTTTCGTGTCGGCGTTTGTTTGCAGGCGTGCGTGTATTATAACAGGCTCGTTTACTGCAATAGTAATATTTCCAGCCGCCTGAACTTAAGAGGGGACTGAGAAATGTGTGAGAATTGGAGGTTGGTCCGACCTCAGCGGGACTAAAGCACTCTTCTCCTCTTTTCGCCGGTGAGTGAGGCGCGCACGCTGAACATTGCTCGTGACCGTCCGCTCTGTCATCCCTTGTGAAGGGCGCAATCTGCGCGGCTCAACAAGGGAGAGAGCGGGATGAGTGACGCGCGCGAACGGGGCGAGTAGCCAGAGAGCGTCATAATGTCTTGTGACAGCGTTTGTTTGCAGGTGTGCGTCTATTATAACAGGCTCGTATACTGCGATATTAACAATTCCAGTCGCCTGAACTTAAGAGGGGACTGAGAAATGTGTGAGAAATGGAGGTTGGTCCGGCCACGGCGGGATGAAAACACTCTCTGTTCTCCTTTCGCCAGTGAGTGACGCGCGCGAATGGGGCACGAAGTCGGAGTAGCTTTCTTGTAACGTAAAGTGTCTCTTCTGCCATCCCTTGTGAGCGGCGCAGTTTGCGCGGCTCGAACAGAGGGAGAGGAAGCTCGCTCCGAGACCGTCCGCTTCTGCCATCCCTTGTGAGCGGCGCAGTCTGCGCAGCTCGAACAGAGGGAGAGCGAGGAAGCTCGCTCTGAGACCGTCCGCTTCTGGCATCCCTTGTGAACGGCGCAGTTTGCGCAGCTCAAACAGAGGGAGAGAGAGCGGGAAGTCGTGCGAGGCATTTGAAACAACGCCTCGTAGAAATTGCTCTTTTAGAAGAGGAGAGAGAGTGTGTGTCACAGGGGCGAACACACACAGCAGAAAAGTATATGTCACCGGATGGCGTAGCAGGCACGGATGACAATAAATACAAAATTAAGGATAATTTTTTGGCTTCAGATCTCGAGAAAAGATAACTTTCCCATAGCGTAAGCTAACTTACGCAATATGAGAGAACCTCTCGTAAGAGAACTATATTATTTGTTTGATGCTAAATATTATTAAAAAAGTTAAAAAAAGAAAGATTAACTGAACTAAACAAGCAGAAAAAAATGTCTGTGAACATACTGTATGTATTCTGTATTCTAGAAATACATTCTATAGAAACCCTGAATACACATCTATGAGGAGAATGAGAATAAAATAAATAACATTGCTTTATGTTATAATGGTATATATTGTGCAGAGTAGGTTATGTTCAAAGAGTAAGTCGCTATGGTTACTTACATAACCTGAAAGTTACCCGTGTTTTTGGAAGTTTCGAAGTTGAGTTTATATGCTTATTTATCCATCACCCAGTGGTCTGTTGCACAAAACTGGTTTAATTTACTACCAAGGTAAGTTCAAGATTAGTTTGAGCAAACTCTGTTTTTTCGGGCTCAAGACGGCGGATTGATTTTTAGCAGTGTTCCTCGCCATGGTAACTTACGCTACACGGCTAACCTGCTCCGGATCAGGTTTTATTCTGGGTTAGAGATCGCAAACCCAAACTAGACCAATCAGCTGTGAGTAAAATGACATGTATCTGATGCAATAAAGCCCCTCCCCCTCTATATCTCACTCCAAATTAAAGCAGTTGATAGTGAAAAAAAAACTTCTCATCTTTTGCCGCTAATTATTTATTATATTTATATTGTATGAATTATAATTTTTCATTTCATAAATATGTCCATATAATATTATAGCCTATTAATTGACAAGTAATATTAATCTTTGCTTTTAAATTAATATAATTATAATACATGCATTCATAATGCTTTTAAACAACATGTATTCATTTGAGCTCTTTGTGAACCTAATTATGAGGCATATTTCTTTGATTCACATCATGCATTGATATAGTCAGATATTTTCTTTCTGCTGCCTTCTCAAACTTTCACCGCAGCAGCAGCGTTTATTCCTGCCTTGTAAAACGATTTTAATCTCATGATAATTTTCAAAACGATCTCTTAATCTTCAGAAGAGAAGTGTCATTTCTTTCTCGAGAAGTGAATCAAACCGACGCTCTCCATGTTCCGTGTGATTGGCCGTTTGCCGCACGCGTCACACTTTCAGGTGCACGCGCTCCAGAGTTAATCACAAACTCTGGATCAAACCTGATTTGATAGAGAATGTTTATACCAAGCTTTGTAAGACCGCTGAACCTGATCTAAACCAATTAGGATTTATCTTGAATTGAGAACTCTAAACCTACTCTGAAACTCAGAGTTTGTTCAGCTAGCGTCGTGCAACAGGCCACAGGTATGTTGCATAACCTGCTATCTGGAGTACCCCTCAGATGTGTATATTGTATTATACTGCATAAGCATTATGATTTTGCTTTTATGCAGCTTTATTCATTAATAATAATAAAAATCTGCATTTTTCCATTTGTCCCATCTGTCTGTTGGGTCACAATGGGAGCCAATGTCCCATTAATAATAATAATAATAATGGTAAATGAAAGTACCAATATAAATAACTATTTAATTTGTATGTAATACAGAAACAATTTTTTGCCAATATGTTCTGCATATTGATGCAATCAATAATCATTGGAACGTTTGGGCACTGCGTTTGTGCTAAAAACAACTGTTTTATAATTTAAAAAACTGAGAATAATTGATTCACTGCGTAGCACTATTCCAGTGCATTTATTTAGTAACTGGATTGCAGGCGTTTAGTGAATAAGATTCAGGTTTCTGCACACAAAAGTGCTGTAGCTGTTTAGCGAATGGGGCCCCTTAACCTTTATGTGCTCCTTATGGTGTATTACATGTCATCCTAACACAGTAGGTAAACCTCTACAGATTATAGAGTTCAAAAAGGCTTACGTTTGCGTGGCCCTGCATGTGTGAGCTGAACTACTAGAGCTTAGCTTCTACGCATGGAATAAAAAAAGAGAGAAAGAGAGAAGGAACTAGAGCACAGAGGAGGGAATTTCTTCAGCCGTGTTATTCCGGCCTGTTGTCTCAGTGGAGTTTGCCGCCACTCACTACAGGGATGATGAAAGGGGGGCTCATGCTCCCCTCTGTCTGCCTTCATAGCCCCTCTTCAGCTGACTGCTTTTTAATTAAGGACGAGAGAGAGCACACTGCGCCAGCTAGCCCCTGGAAATTGAATTTCATTTTCTTTTCCTAATTTATGTATCTGTTTGCGACTGACTTGTCTTTATAGTCTGTTCTGTTGCTTTTGTTACCACTGATAAAAGGGAAAAACCGAGATGGTCCGAATTGTAAATCATACTAATGTTCACGAGAGAGCAAGGCGTGATCACTTATATTCGTAAGTATATGGTGGGAAAATGTTTGTGTCTGCTTGAGTGTGTACATTTATAAGCACTCGTACGTACACCGTCGCCTTGGGTCGCTGTTGTGTGCCGTGTTGGTTTTGATTAACTCAGATATCGCTCTACTTTTCCGCTCGCACCTGATACGCTGATAGCGTCTGTGATGTTAAACTTCTCAAGTGCATCTGGTTTCCGTGAGCTGAGATTTGGCAGCAACTGCTGGTATTTAAATGTAAAATATGGCATGCTTTGTCAAGCTACCCTGCGCGCTACCCTGGGGTGGAGTCCCATCTGTTGCTGTCAAAAGTAGCACTAAATAAAGACCATCCTCTGTGTATCCGTGGAATAATTTGACTTATAAAACAGGGTTTGTATTGTAAAGGGAAAAACACAAGACTGATGGTGGAGATATTTACGAAGAATAATTACCGCCTAATTATTCAGCAGTGACAGCACTATCAGAGCACTATTTCAAGGTTGCAAAAAAAAAAAAAAAAATTAGTTAAAACAAAAGAAAGAATAAAGGAGCATATATATGTTTGAGTTTTGCTTTTCATACAAATAGTCATTTAATATGGATTTGATACCAGAACTACAACTCAGCTGTTTAATGTACAGTTCATGAAAAATTCAGTCTGATCTCATGGGAAAACGTCTCTGGTTGATGTATATAATTTATAATACAGTCATTTATATAATACACTAATTTGTATATAATACACATTTAATTATGCAGGTTTGCATAATGTTCTGAGTTTGCATTTCACTGTTTTTATTCATTTTGCGGAATACTGAGTCTGTTTTTGTGCAGGTGAGATGAGTAAATGCATGCGTTTAGTCTAGAACTACAATAAGCATCATGTTTACACACTGTGCACGCAATGCCTCTGCACTTACTCCCGATTTCACTCATCATGGGAACGGGAACTGTCAGTCAATAAAATGGGAAAACAAAGTAACTTGCATTATTTTTTTGAAAAAGTTATTCAGATATTTTGTAAATTTAAAAGTAATTGGTTACTTTATTAGTTACTTGAAGAAGTAATCGGATTACTTAACTCACGTTACTTGTAATGCTCAACATGCATTATCATTGGCAAACTTTAGTAATCAAGGTGCTGATAGAGTTACCATCAAATCTCATTGCATATTTCATTCGCAAACAACTGTGTTATTAGGTAGCTATAGCTATAAACATTTTCAGCTGATTTATTTACCAACATTTTCTTCAGACTCCACAATGGTTGACAAAGAGAAAACTGACTGCATAAGTTTGTTAATGTCTGTTATAGTGTTGTGAATTGTGGTTTGACCCATTTTGAAGAAAGAAAAAAAAAAAACAATACACAATAAAAGCACTAGTAGTCTATGACCTGTGCACTGTATTCCAAGACTTATGTAGTTAAACAGATATATTATGTAGTTTTTCTTTTTTTGTGAGAGACTGAATGATTGTGTAATTCGTTATTCACAGAAAGTTGTTGTCTCTTCTGAAGCTTGTTTGGCACCAATTTGTGAAAATAGCATGTTGATGCTGAAGCGGGATTGATACTTGGCTTCAGACAACTTGCAATAAAGCACATAAGTCATATGGACCACTTTTATTAAGCTTTTATAGTGCTATACATGTGTTTTGTTTTGTAAAAAGTGAGCTTCTACTTTCTATGTTCCATGGAGAAAAAAAAAAAAAAATCATCCAGGTTTTGAATAACAAGAAAGTGTTGAAAAAAAAAAAAGACATTTTCATTTTTGATTGAACTATAATGTCAAACGTGCCAAATAATGTGAGTACTGTACAAAGGATCTTGAACTTTTTGATTGACAGTCCACATTTTAATTCATCATCGGACCTTTCATTCTTTTCCGCAACAGTAATTATAATTTATATCAAGGCATGCAAAGCAGCAAAGTTTTTAATAAATGGTTTGACACACTAACAACGTGCAAACAATCATTTTTTCACAACATGGCAAAATGCAGATTAGCATACAAATACAGAACACTTCCACTAATTCATTCTTGAATAATCCTCATATTTCCATTTTACAACAGTGATTTCACGGCCCATAATGAGAAACTTGGTTCATATTTGACTTTTTTATTACTCAAGAGTTATTGAAGGGAAAAGTATTTTCTGACAGCTCATTGATTTAATCAGGTGCTTGAATTATTGTACATTTCAGTTCATTATAATCTATTGGAATGTCTTTCATTGTCAGGATTTCATTGCACTTTCGTTGTCCTTTGCATGAGGCCTGTCTGGACAGTCAAGAGATTATCTTAATTGGATGCGGCACATTGATTGGCAAAATAAATCTTTTGAAAATATTTTTCTGCTTTTGAAAATTATGACAAATGGGGTGAGATGTGTACAATGCTGAAAGTGTCCTATAGGTGAAAAGAACATAAAATATTTTCAACTAGTAACCATTTTCGAAGTATTGAATTTTACAGTCATTGCCAACCCTTTGAAAATCAAAACTGAAGTTAAAGTTTTTAGTCCATGTGTGTTACCTTCAAGGCCATCTATATGATAGATTTATCATAGAATGTTGACTTTTAGAAGATAAACACATTCTAAATGCAGAATGGACCAAAAATAATGATGACTCATCTTGCATGTATAGGGGGTGTCCACATTTTTGTGCAGTAAAATGCTCTCTAGCATGATAAAATCCCCTCATAATATAAATTCATGAGTTCACACTTGCATATACTTAAATAGAGAAAAGGTTATGCGTATTTGGCGTACTGTCCGAGGGGAGGGCTCCGAGCTCGGAATTTGGCCTGAACCCAGAGTGCTCCCCCGCCCATTAAGGCAATTCATTGGGCCTTTAAAGGTCATTAGCTATATATTTATAATGACTATTCACAAAATATCCACAAAGCTTTGAAGTGAAACAGGCTTCCAATAAATGACCCTTGAGAAAGCATATGCAGTCAATACATTATATATATATATATATATATATATATATATATATATATATATAAAGAAGAAAAGATCAGGGGCCCGTTTCAATAAGGAGGTTCAACGAACTCTGAGGTAAAACTTTAACTCTGAGTTGACTTACCCTGAGATGGGGAAACTGAGTTTTTCAGCTTCAGAACAGCTGAATTGATTTAGTTCAATCAACTCTTGAGTAGGCTGACTTTTAGCACCTGCACCACGACTATGAAAAGTTATTATCAATGGAGCTCCGAAATTACGATTCACCATGGCAACAACACCTGACAAAAAGACGTCTGCATACTTCCGAGTCAATGCATACGTTTAATTCTTAAACACTATAATATCAGAGGTGAAAACTGTCAGAACAAATATTAATTTTCATGGTGTCCCACATGGCAAAAAAAAAAAAAAAAAAAAAAAAAAAAACATGGCAGCAGCTAAAAATGAAGTATAGAAACATAATTCAATCAGGTAAAGCTTCCCTAAAAGATTCATGGCTGTAGGCTACATGACTTTACAAACATTTGACATATATATAAATATCATTCACTGTGTCTATTTCACTGTGCAGAAGCTTTTTCCACATAGTCTAATGTTCTTTTCACATAATTAAATGTTCTCTAATCCAACCTGTTATATTTCTTAATTAGGGAAATTAAATTAACATTTGACTTCTACTCAGCCAACAGCAAGAAGGCAGAGGCTCACAAAACCTGCACCACCACCACTGGCAGATGAAGAGGAGATTGTGGAAGAGTATTAAAATCCAAAAGGAAAAATAATAACTGTTGCTTTTGTATTTGTAGGAAATAAAGATGACCACATAAATTGTGAATCATTTGTGTTTATTTAACAGCTGTGGTGGTGGTTATGGCATATATATTGGATACCCTTACATCTGGCATCATTCCATTCCATACAGTAATCTGTTTAATTTTTGGAAGGTGTGACGATGGGAATATGTGTGCCATCAGTGCATCCGACCACATTGGAAATCCTAAAGGAAATTCTAATAATGTAACTCCCTACGAATGAATGCAGCTTCCACATCTACATGATCCTGTATAAAAGCATGTTTTTTTTGTTTTTTGTTTTTTACTTTGACGATGTCTGCATGATGAAAATATGCGCAATGAATGAATGTACCTGCACTGCACAAAATGCTTCTCTTACTAAGTATTTTTGTCTTGTTGTTTCCAGTCAAAATATCTAAAGATTCTTAAATCAAGATGCATTTTCTACATAAGAAAAATGACATAAGGTATTTAGTCTTGTTTCCTGAAAAAAAAAACAAATAAAATAAAATAATTTAAGTGCATTTTTCGTATTTTGCAAATGATCTGCCAATGTTTTAAGAAAAATAACTTGTTTGCATTATCATTTTTCTTATATAGAAAATGCATCTTGAATTAAGAATTTTGTTGATATTTGTACTTGAAATAAGACAAAATACTCAGTAAGAAAAGCATTTTTGCTGCGTGAATGAATGAATGAATGAATGAATGAATGAATGAATGAATGAATTAAGTATTTAAACAACGCTTATGCTTTAAAAAGAGGGAGGAGACCAAACTCTGGGTTTACCAGAAAAACAAGTAATAAAAACTCAGTGAGTGTTTTAGCGCAATTTTCTGACGTCATGGGATCACAACACTAACGCCGCCTTCACACTGGCAGTTGAAATCAGCTCCGATACGGCAGCGAAACGACCGGAAGTCATTCATTTCCTATGGAGATTCGCAGACCGCATGCGAATGGGTCCGAACCAGGTGCGAACGAGTGCGGTGCGGAAAAAATCGTGTCCGTTGGCCATCCGGATGCGTTCAAAAAATTGAACTCTTGCGAAAGGCTACGGACGGGCTGCGTCCGAAATCGAATACTTCCCTACTATATAGTATTCGAAAAACAGTACGCGAGCAGAGTAGTATGTCCGAAATCATAGAATTCGAAAAACAGTAGGCGAGAAGTACCCGGATGACCTACTACATCAGGCGAGATTCTGAAGTGCGCATACGATGGACACTTTACTATCCCATGATGCCACGGGAGAGGAGTTGTCGTCGTTATATATTTGAAAATGGCGGAAACGGAGACGCGGCTGTTTTCAAGTGTAAGTACTTTACAACACACTTTTTGTTTATTTGTGGTTAAATTGTATTCGTTTAATATCATATAAGTAAACGATTGACTTGTTAAAAGTAAATCGAGGGTAGTGCTACAAGTTTGTGAATTGGCTGCAAAATGATAATTTTATCATTATTATTATTATTACCGAACAGAACGAGCTAATGCCTGTCAGCTAAGTTAACGTTAGTTAACACTGTTTTATTTAAACGACGTTGTTTCTCAGTTAAATGAGAGGGTTACAAAACTTTTATTTTACAACGATTTTATTTCTCCTTTACCAGTGTTGATGTAGTATGTGTTGGCTATGTAGCAAGCTAACTTACTGTTATCAAGTGTACCTCAACTTGTCCATGTAACATTAATATTAATTTAATAATATAGATTGACCATGGTTCATCACTAATGTTAAATTCTGTGTTGATTTTGCAGGGGGCTGATGAACACACCTGGAGAGTGGCTAATGAAAGGGAGGAAAGAAAAGAAAGAGCGACGAGAGAGAGGAAAGATTCCTTCAGCTTTTAGAAATAATTGCTAAAAAAAAAATTATAATAAAGAAAACAAATGTTACACACTCTCTTTCCATTTATTTGTTAGTAAGTTCATTTTGTAATGCTGTTTTAGCAAGTTTTATTACAAAACACTTAATTCCCAGGGATTTACAGTAGTTAGATTGTCAGTTGTAAAGTGTTTAATATGTGGCATGGAGTAATTAATATTTTTAAAGGGTGTTGTGTGTGCACTTATTTTGTGGCAGATTCCAGATGGTTTTTGAAACAAGCAAATTGCAGGTATATCTGAAAAATATGAGTACCACACTGAAGAGAAATACCCACACACACCAGACACCTTTAAAATGTATTTGCTTTATTTTTGTATATTATTTAACTTTTAAATGGATACAGAATACAAACGTTTAAAACAAAATCACAAAACTTTGGCACAAAGTAGTATAATAGAGCTTAAAGCACCACCAAAAGCAAAAGTGTCGCTTTTTTTATTATTAAAGTGTCATCTTGATGGAAGAAAATGAACGTCAGCAGCTTCAGTAGGTAACCTTCACAGGTTTACAAAAGATCTAAAGGGACTTTCTTACTAACAATCTCATTTGTTGGGCATCAATAATTTAAAATCTGTTTCTTTAAAAGCATGTGTACAAGATGAGAACTTTACACCTTGGGTAATTTTTGGATTTCCACTTGTATTTTTCCTACCCAAATTTAAAGTAAATAATTTGTAAAAAATTAAGCTCAAATATGTGATATGTAGCTAGAACACCAGCACCTCGATGTCCTTTTTTTCCACCCATGGTCGCAATCAGTGACTGGATGGACCACCATGAAAGTCGGAGGTCGGGGTGGAGGTCAGCTCCATCTTTAAAATATAGATGAAGAATTGGCGCAGTAGGTTGTAGGGCTCACAATCTGTAAACGTGTTCATAGTTTATTTTAGAATACAATTTGAATCGACAAGACACTTGTTTTCGGTGTTGGATTATTTATAAATATAATATGTATGTATGTATTATATGTATATGATCCATTTCTTATGTATGTGTGTGTGTGTATATATATATATACACACACATATATATATATATATATGAATACTTAAGATGTAAAAGCCTCTAAGTGTCATCTGGAATTTTCTTCTAGTTTGATTATTTTTATCAAGCTTGTATGTTTATGTTCAGTTATTTCACTTTAATGGCAATGAAAAGGACCTATTAATTGTCATTAAAGTGAAATTACTGAACCTAAATAATACAAGCTTGATAAAAATGCTCATTTTAGAAGAATTTTTTTTCTTTTACGTCTGAAGTCTTCATACACGTATGAATGAATGTGTGTGTGTGTTTAATTTGTAAATACAAATTAAATGTGTGTGATATATATATATATATATATATATATATATATATATATATATATATATATATACACACACACACACACACACACACACACACACACACACACTGTGATATTGCCATCCATGAATGAATTGACAGAGATAAACACACGCATACTATTGATTCATTCATGTTTATTCATTGATGGTAATATCACAAGCAAATAAATTACTTTTTCCTTACCAAAAATCAACCTCTGTCATTGTTCACAGGTTTGTGTGTGCGAGCAACTGACCGACGACTCTGAATTGTGAGCACGAACGATGTAAAAACGCAGACGAAAGCGGAGAGAAGAACTAAAAACATTGCAGTCAGTGGAACGGGCTCTTTAAATTTTCGCGCTGATGTGACCGCGCATGTTACGTGACAATACCAACATGGCGCATGTAGTACGTCCGGACTCCATTCATACTACCCGTATTCATACTATATAGAACGTACTTTTTAACGGTCGCGAAGTACGTTCTAATTTAAATGTAGTACCTACTCACAAAGTACGCGATTTCGGACGCAGCCACGGTTTCTATCCAAAAATCCCAACGGAAGTTAGCGTTGCTATGGTACTGATAAACAAACCTGGATTCTTAACTTTTAATAAAATAAATAATGATTTTATAACGATTAGTTGTCATGTCATTTTTTTATTTTCATGATGTTTTAACGTTATTAGGGCAGTTAATACAATTAAATAATTCAATATTTAAATATACTCGCTTCCGAGGCTTCCGACCACTGATCTATATAATGACATATATATATATATATATATATATATATATATATATATATGTAAGGGATAATGTATAGTGAGCCGGTTGTTATAGTGAATAACAACCCCGACAGGCTGAACGGGATCCCGACGCGAAGCGGAGGGATCTTGAATCAGCCTGAAGGGGTTGTTATTCACTATAACAACCGGCTCACTATTCATTATCCCGCTTATTACATGGCTACCTACAAAATAAATAAATAATTTGACAAATTATTTATTTAAAAAGGAGTTTATTGATTTAAAAACGATTGTATTGCTTCCGCCAAAGAAAATAGTCCGTTCCGCGTCCATAGCAACGCGCTGTTTTTCATGGCAACGGTCTGTTATACTTCGCAGCGGTCTGTTATCAAGAAATAACAGACCGCATTCTACATTGGAATTCAGCCAAGCCATGTAATAAATATATATAATGTCATTCTATATAGATCAGTGCTTCCGACGCTTTTCACCGTTGTGTACGACGTCCGCTGGGGGCGTATTGCGTATTACGGAGCTGATTTCAACTGCCAGTGTGAAGGCGGCGTAAGAGATAGTAAATCTTTTCCTGGATTTTTTTGTGCGTTCCCGAGATTAGACCTTCCTTAACATAATGCCGAAAACCCGAAGTCTCTAGGTGGTCTGGTTGAGGAGTAGATAGAAGTACAAGTTTGGTGCGCACAGACAGAACAGAAATCATGAGTTAACAATCGCAATTTTGTCCGGTGGAAAATTGCGCTAAAAACCTGCTCCCTACCAGGTTAAGTTAACAGAATAAGTTACCATGGTAACTGACTCTGAGTATAAGTTACTTCTCTTTCAGAAACGGACTTGGCTTACCCTGCTTTCTCGGGATTGACATACCTCCCATTCTGAAATGGAAAACCCAGAGTTTCCCTTATTTCAGGATTAACATACTCAGAGATTTCACTTAACCCCCTTTCTGAAACAGGCACCTAGTTTTCCAGTATTAACAATGAAATAAACAACTGTAGATGTGGAATACTGCATTCATCAGGCATTAAAATAAAATTACACTAGTTCCCTTGTGACACCCTAATTTAATACAGTGCGCTAAGCCCAGAAGCTTTAGTCAAAGACCAAACATGGCCAATGGAGAATTATTTGATAAGGGAGAGCATGTATTAATTTGTATCTCATATGGGCTCTGGAAGCCTTAGGCCACGTACTGTTCTCTTTAACATGATAACATTTATTAAATGGACCAGACATGACCACATCAAATGTTTGACCTACCTACTGATCGAAAATTTGAATCACGATCCCTTGTGACACATTAATCCTTGCTAGGGGCTTCTTCTCGTGAAACATTATTAAGTCTATAGTGTACTCTGTCGCATTGTGCTCTGTCATTTCTCCACAGTCTTCCAAGTGTTAAGAATAGTTTTTAGTGGCTTTTGTACTGTACAGCCTGAAGAAACCAGCATGAAAACTGCAAATGTATACTGTGTTTGCACTGAAAACATTTACTAATTTAACTCATTATTTACTTAACTCATTATTTTAACTTACTATCTAAATGAACTCAATTTAAGTCCAAAAAAATATTATTTAACATTGCTGAATCAACCTTTATGCATTAATTAATACCATCAAAACATATTCTTATGGGTACTTCAGGTGCATCAAGTTATGACACTGACCCAAGAATGTGAAAGGTTTATAAAGTTTTTTTTGTTTGTTTGTTTTGTTTTTTAATGCAATATGAGGCTTAAAATGCTCATGGACTAAAATGCTAAAAAAAAAAAAACATTGTGATGCTGTCAACAGTCAAAGACTTTTGTCTGACTTGGGCACATGAACCAACTAATTTAAAAAATGGCACAGATGAAAGGAGAATGGATCCTGTGAGAATGTCTCATCAGAAGTCTTCACTTTGAGGTATAAAATAAATGCTTTGTTCTTTATCATGGTAAAGCAGATGGCACGGATGAGAGAGAAACAAGACCTAGCAGATCAAAAAGCAGGGACATAGCATTTGTAAGCAGAATTTCAAAGATCCAATGTTGATTTAGAAGAACGCTTTCATTCAGTCCATCCTGAAGGTCTATAGAAGTTTCAGACATTGCACATTAAGAGTCATAGAAAAGTCTTCACATGTTTGTGGACTCAGATTTAGTCATCATGACATCAAAATGGACCCTTGTATGTGTTAAATACACGTTATTTGTATTTGCATTACATTAAATTGGTTGAGTCATTATTTCAAGGAATTGTTTAATCAATTTTCAGTGGTCTTATTTGCACTAAATCCATCACCTCTTTAATTAGCAGACTCCTGACGGCAACACACACAAAAGCAGCTTCAATTAGCCAGTAATTGCCAGGCAACCTTTCAACTTTCCACAATTCTAACCAACAGTAGAAAGGCCACAGAGCATATAGAGAGAGCATGGTTAACATACATGTCAAGCTAACAGTTAATCTGCTGCTGCTTTGAAATGCACAGAATATTCCCTGCTCTGTCTGATAAAGAGAGGCTAAAGGAGCACTAGATCCCAAGCTGTGAACTCGGGCAATTAGCCTGTCCATCTGCTTTGAAGAAGTTCAGTGATATTGTCCAATGACCAACAGATATGTTTTATCATGCCAAATTAGCATGAGAGACATGTTCAGAGAGCTGACTCTGGAGTTTTGTGGAAGTGCTTTGCTGCATCCTAATTAACATGCTATCCGTTCTACAGTATCAGTAGCAGAAGAGATTAAGGTTAGTGTGAATATAGTACATTGAAAGAAATATGTCAAACATTCCCAGATATACGATGGAAACACACAATCTGGGAATGTTTGACATATTTCTTTAAATGTACTATGTTCACAGACACACTAACCTTAACCTTAAAAAACTCTGATTTAAGAGAGTCTAACTTGTCTCCCAGTATGTCAAGTAACTGAATAGCCTAGGCTGTATCAAGCTAGGATGATATATGTAAGGCATGTTTCTTGTATTGCCTGTACTGCAGAATAGAAAACATCTGTAATGGTTGTCTATGGATATTTTGAGCTGTATAAGCATGGCAAGGAATGGCAAAGCTACCACAGTATTATTATTATTATTATTATTATTTTATGTTTAAATCTAGGCTATCAATCTAACAATCATAACAAATTTTAGGTAATGACTTGGGCCCGGTTCCCCAAAATGTTCTTATTGCTAAGTAGTTCTTAAAGGGATAGTTCACCCAAAAATGAAAATTCTGTCAGTAATTACTCACCCTCATGTTGTTCCAACCCCGTAAGACCTTCGTTCATCTTCGGAACACAAATTAAGATATTTTTGATTAAATCTGAGAGTTGTCTCACTCCTCCATAGGCTTCTAGGTGACCGAAACTTGCTGGCCCAGAAAATGTATTAAAGACATCATTAATATAGTCCAATTGACTCCAGTGGCTCGATCTTAAGTTTATAAAGCGACGAGATTACTTTTTGTGCGCAAAAACAAACAAAAATAACGACTTTATTCCACTTTTCATTTCCTTCTCTCTGGGCCTCGGGTCTTTGCACGTAGTGTTTAAGCGTAGCGCGTCTGTGTTGCACGTCACCACGTAGGCTCACTATTGGCCGACGCTGGTCATGTGTGATACGTGGTGACGTACAACACAGACGCGCTACGCTTAAACACTACGCTTAAGATGTTTAAATATCTTAATTTGTGTTCCGAAGATGAACGAAGGTCTTACGGGGTTGGAACAACATGAGGGTGAGTAATCACTGACAGAATTTTCATTTTTGGGTGAACTATCCCTTTAACCTATTCCTTAACCTCTCTCGTAACATTATGGCACGATTCCCGACACGTTCGTACGCTAAGTATATCTTCTGTAAGTCACACTTTCGTAAGGTTGGTCTGGACCACTCTTAGCTTTACCTTATCACTGTTGCAGGTCTATATGAATATAATTCAGAAGTTTTAATACACCCAGACAGTATTCAATTAGGCTAATTCAAGTGTTTTCATGCAAAGAATAAAATTGTCATTACACTGATTGTTGTTAGATTTTTAATTATATTATTATACAATATTATTAATTTAATTAAAAAGCGCTTTTAAAGGCCAGTGAAAGCATAGGCTACTGTCAGTTAAGTCCTATTCGGACTCTAATATTGTTTCTCATGGGCTTGTATGGTATTTTAAACATTTACAGGGGCAAGTGGGTGATTTTAGTGCCGTCCGAATCCATAATATCAGTGTTTTTCTCACCCAACCCGCGTAAAAATCCCTGTCCAAATTAGTACCTACTGTTTTTTGACAAACAGGTCGTGTGGTAATTTAATTGCCGTCTGAATCCACATCTCTGAGTTTACAAGAAGAGATTCAAAATTCACGGTTTAAATCCTTTTTGATCACTGCCGAGCACCGTACGTAAGATGTAAACTTTTATTACTGAAATGCTGGAAAGTATTTACAAGAACAATATTTCAACGCAGCTCCACCTCAGCGAACAAAAATGGGAAAGAGAAGAAAGCACGTAAAAAATTTTTGTTACAATTTTAAAATATGTAGGCTAGGCTACGTAAGAAGGTATATCTTAAGCAGCTTTCTAAGGTATAGTTCGGGGAACACACTTAGGAACATAAACAACTTTGGTAAGATATATCTTTCGAGTCTTCTTTTTTCACTAAGAATAGCGTTATCGGGGAACAGGGCCCTGGTTGCTATTGTTTACATTCAAATGGCAACAGTCTATATTATGTTATGCCCTAATATTAGAAGAGAACATTGAACTCGAATTTGTTACATTCAAATGTATTTGTTATTTTACCCTAAAGCTAAATGTAATATCATATGAAATAAGAAAAACTAAAAACATTGTGTTGTGAACATTTCTTCCTTACTGTGATGTATATCAAAGTTAAATGGCTTCTCAAACAAGAGATAATGTAGGCCAGAACTAGATTCTCTCCATGTGGAATTGTTTGGATGGTTGTGGTTTTCTATTGGTGGATCTCATGTGAGTGACAGGTTGTCCCGCCTTCACCAGTAAACACACACTCAGATAAGAGAAGAGACGTCGCTGCAAAATGGAGGGGAAGTTATTTTGATTTAAAAATGAAAAAAATATTTTTTTCCTCAATTAAAAAAATAATAATAAATATGACATGTATGGATATATAATTTATAATAAATACTGCACTACTCCATAAAAAAAAGTACATTTTGATTTTAGGGTGACTTTAATGTTTTAGTGGGGAAAGGGAGGAAAAAAACTAAAACAATTAACGCTGATGATGACGTTGTTTAATACTAAAATACAAAACTAGGCAACACTGGTAATATTGACAATACTTCTCCACATTCACAGCATTTCTTGCAAAGTCAGCACAAGCACCCAGTCAGAACCAGCGTTGGATCCTGGAACAGGCGATATACAGTAGGCAAGGACTGCAGCACTCCCTGGGGAAGTATCTGCACACTGCCGCGCACTTCAGTGTCTATGGCTCATCTGCGACAGATTTGCGGCATTGTGCCCGCTCTCTCCGTTCTGCCTGACCGCACCTCTCATATCAAAATGAATTGTGACCTACAGCTGGTAACTTTTTATGTGCAGTTCCCAGTGCTATACTTCCTCTGCTCTCAATTCTGATGCTATATGAAGAAAAAAAAAAAAGTCTTCACATGCTTGGAGCCATGTTAACGCTGAACAGTTCAGTTTTGGTTGCACTTTATTTTGATAGACATTATATACATTGATTGTACTATAAGTAACTTTGCAACTGCATGCCAACTAACTCTCATTGGAGTATTAGTAAACTGTTAGGTTAGGGTTTGGGTTAGTAGAATAAGCTGGCATGTACTTAAGCAGAATTACTCTTAATTAGTAGTTTCTCTAAATTAGTCAGTAGAATGTCTGTTTGGGGGAGCATCAAAATAAAATCTTAGCAGACATTAAGCAGACAGTCTACTAACACTCTAATGAAATGATATAATAAATAAAGTGTTTTTAACGCTATTTGAGTGTAATGTCTTAGAGAAAGTCCATGTCACATTTTGTTGCTGAATTGAAATTGTTATTTCAATGTGAGTTTGGGAAGCTTTATATATATATATATATATATATATATATATATATATATATATATATATATATATATACCCATTCAAGTAGATATAGCATGTTTATAGAGTAGTTTTTGCATGCCTGAAATATCTGCCTGAAGGTGTTGCAAATGTTGCCACAAAATGAACTGACTTCTTTGAAAGTGAATTTGTATACAAACTGACATATAGTTGATACAGTAGTACTGTGACAAAAGGCCCATCCATAGTTTAATTTTATATTTTCTCTTCAATTCTTTTTTTTTTTTTTTTTTTTTTTTTTTTTGCTGGTCACTTATTATGCAGAAGAAATAATAATAATAAAAAAGGTACAGTACCTTAATATAATAAGAAAATACATGTTAATTTGATGCCAAGTGAAATATCAGTGCTCTTTTCACCTACTAAAAATAAAAACAAAATGCTAATATCACCATTATCCTGAGTGAAAATAAATGAAGCACGGTGGCCTGAAATTTCGTTCATGGTCTGCTATTATTCTTATCATTTTTCAATTGCCATGTCATTGTTTGGCGCTCTGAAACACAGTGATATTGCAGGTGCAGTGCCTCTATGGCTCTGTTATCCTCCAGCAACACTGCGGGTCAAGTGACAAATGTGTCTCGCTTCTGATGTTCATTGTTGAATCTGCTGAGATGTGCTGCTTTGGTAATGTAGGGGCTGCAACGATAAAGGCACAACAACAGTAGATAAAAGAGAAAATGAAGCGGGAAAGGAGTGTGAGTGTGTCCTAGACGTACACTCGGCTGTATCTGAGAGGAAAGTTGGTAACCTCAATGTTTGGATACATTCAAATGTTTCAGTAACACTTTATTTTACTTGTTTTTTCCTACTCATGTTACCTATAGTTGCTATATTAATAACTATAAACTATTCAGAATTACATGCAACTAAGCCTACACCAAACCCTAATCCTAACCCTATAGTAAGTACAAATATTTAATTATTATTACTCTGTGCTTAAATGTACACTCTGAAAAAATGCTGGGTTGTTTCAACCCATGTTTGGGTCAAAAATGGACAAACCCAACTGTTGGGTTTGAATTTGAAATTTAAAAATCCAAACCAACATTTGGGTTTGTCCATATTTGACGTAAACATGGGTATAAACAACCCAGCATTTTTAAAAATGTACATTTAAGTACTGAGTAATAATAATTAACTATTTGTACTTAATATAGGGTTATGATTAGGGTTTGGTTTAGGCTTAGTTGCCTTTAATTATTAATAATTTATAGTTATTAATATAGCAACTGCAACATGTACATGGACACCTTAATAAAAAAAAAAAAATAAAAAAAAAAAGTGTAACTGATGTTACTTATCCACTGAATTCAGCAATACTGATTCCAGGCCTAATGTTATACTTGTGGTGTGCAATGGAACGATGAACTCTGATTGAACTATTCAACAAAAAATGTTAGGTAGGATTAGGTTTTGAAGAAATCTGTTGAGACACAATACTAATCTCTAATTTCCAACAACCAAGCATGTCCTCATTAAATCCTCTGAAAGGTCAGCTCATTGACATCTTCACCCACTGGCATGGACTCCCCAACTCATGTCACTTTAAATGCTGTCTGACTTTTGACTTCTCTGTTGACTCTGGCTGACAGGAGGTTAGTCCAATGGCAACTTGTCAATTTACAAGTAATTTTAGTAGAATAACTTGCTACTTACATGCAGAGTTTACCAACAGTTTACTAATCCACAGCCTGACTCAAAGAAAACCATAATTAAATCACATCAGAGCACACAATTTGTGCTTTCCATCTGCATGATCATTAGTGGCAATTACTGAAGTATGGACACATACTTCTATTTCGGTAGACAGACAATTACAAACACTAGTGCTGCATCCGAATATAACAGTATGGGTGTCGAGTAGTATGTTCAAATCATAGACTGTAAAAAAATATGCACGTAGCATCCGTGATGTCACCCGTAGGTTTCTGAAGAGCAATTTTGAAGCCCAAAGTGGGCGGAGCCGGCCATCGCCATCTTGACAGCGCGTTACTGCGCGTCACTCCGGATGACTGAAAATGGGCAAAGAGGCAGGACGTGGGTGGAGCTGAGGTGCCTGGTTTCTGAAACCACGCCTGCCTAGCTCAACGTGATCCAGTTTGCTCAGGCTTAGGAGCTAATGTTATTTACTAAAGTGACAGCTGACTTGATGTAAAGCCAATAGTTAAAGTTCAAGCTTTTTCTCTTCAAAATGCTATAATAGTTAAGAGACATAGCTAAAAGCGATACTGTATGTATCGTGGTGCTTTATTATTCTGCTAGTTAAAAATGTATTATGCAGCAATATTGCTCTAAGTGTGTGACAGTGATTCATGAGCAAACACGTCAGTCAGCGTGGCATCGGATGCCAAGTTCGTAGAGATCTTTATTAAGTCCATTTTAAATTCTGATTTTGGCCATCTCTCAAATGGGTCAAACTAAAGATATTACTTTAGAAGTTCAAGTAAATGCGCTAGAAATCCGCACTCATTCAAGGATGTGCATTTATTGCATGGACGGAGAGAAAGGACCGACATCTGCAGGATTTCATCTGATGGTACTTTTTATTTAACACTAACATAAAATAAATTAATAAATAAATGAATATATAGTCCATCTGTTCTGTGAGAGCAACGGTACTGCAGAACGAGTGTAGCCTTTATATCTAGACGTTTTTAAATCTGAACTCCAAAAAGCAAGGAAATTGTCAGACATCCATGAGTGCATGTTCACAGAGGAAAACGTACTCGGTTGCCTAATGTAACCTTGGTTCTCTCTAGAAGAGGGAACGAGTATTGCGTAAGTTGCTTACTTACTGCGGGTAAAGTCATCTTTTCTCTAGATATGAAGCCAAAAAATTATCCTTAATTTTTGTATTTATTGTCAACGCAGTGCAGCAGCTAGCAGACCTAGAGCGGGCTGTCTAGCGCGCTCATTGGCTGCCCTGCGGCAACTGCAGCAGCCAACCACTGAGCCCCGTGTGACGTCGCGCCCTCACACGTCAGAGCCCGCCAGAATGGGAGTGGCTTAGCGTATATAAGGAAGGGCTCGGGGGCTGCTACCCTGGTTTTCATCGACTGAAGCAAAATCAGCTCGAGGCGCGAGCACGGCGGGTTACGCAATACTCGTTCCCTCTTCTAGAGATAACCGAGGTTTCATTAGGTAACCGAGTACGTTCTCTTACGAGTGGTTCTCTCGTATTGCGTAAGTTGGTTACGCTACGGGAACCCCTTGTCAACGCCGTGCGCGCCAAGCATCCACTACATGAGTCCCAGGGGAAACCCGGGGAACACAAATAAGTGGGAATCAGGCGGCCAGCAAAGCGGGCCAGCACATGTACATAAGCACACCTTAGGGGAATACAGAGTGGCACTGCCGGTCTATATTAAGAACATCAACCCTTATAGTGCAGCTTAACCAGGAGAGCTAAGTCACGTGAGAGTAGCCTGCACACGAACACTCTGGGCAGAACATACACACCGCTTAGACTGACAAAAGTTTAGCCTGCAAGGCGGGAACTTCCAGGTTGTAAAACCTAACAAATGTAGAGGGGGAGGCCCAGCCTTCCGCCATACAAATGTCATGAATAGAAATCCCGCTGGACCAAGCCCACGAAGAGGCCATGCCTGTAGTGGAATGAGTCCTGATGCCCAGAGGGCACTGCAGGTGTTTTGACGCATAAGCTGCCGCAATAGCATCCACTATCCATCTGGACAGGCTATGTTTCGAGGCGGCGAGACATATTATTAGGTATTTTAGATCCATGGAATCTAATGGTTCAAAGGGATGTGTCTTCAGGGCCTCTAGGACCAAAGAAAGATCCCAAATAGGAACCGATGGGGGCCGCGGGGGATTCATCCTCCTGGCTCCTCTGAGGAAGCGGATGATGAGCTTGTTCCTTCCTATTGACTGGCCGCGCGTTGGACGCTGCAATAGCCGCCACATACACTTTGAGTGTGGAGGGGGACCTGCCCTCGTCCAACAGCTCCTGAAGGAAGCAAAGCACCCACGAGACCCCACAAGTACGTGGGTCTAGATTTTGTCGGCGCACCATGAGGAGAACACAGACCATTTAGACGCGTATAGCCTTCTCGTAGAAGGAGCTCTAGACTGCGTGATCATGTTCACGACCCCTTCTGGCAAGGCAACGGGTATCCGTTGATTATCCATGCATGCAGAGACCAGCGCTCTCGATGGGGATGCCAAATTGAGCCGCCGGCTTGAGAGAGAAGATCTCTCCTCACCGGAATCGGCCATGGGGCCACGTGTGACAGCCGCATCAGCTCTGGGAACCAGGTCTGGTTTTCCCATCGCGGGCTATGAGGAGCACCGAGTGGCACGCTTCCCTGATTCTCTCCCTGATTCTCTCCCTGATTCATACGCAATAAGCCCAGCTGAAGCACTGCTGCAGCTGACACCATACAGCCCAGCATTCTCTGAAATGTTTTCAGAGGAGTGGTGCTGCCCTTCTGGAAAGACGCGGCCAGGTGTCGAACATGGCGTGCGCGCTGTGTTGACAAGCGGGCCGTCATAGCCACAGAGTTCAGTTCTATTCTCAGGAAAGAGATTGACTGACTGGGCAGTAATGAGCTCTTGGTCCAGTTGACCGTAAGACCCAGGCTCTCCAGATGGCTGAGAAGCACTGTCCTGTGAGATATAAGTTCTATCTCTGACCGTGCCAAAATCAGCCAATCGTCCAAATAGTTCAAAATTCGCATACTCCGATTTCTCAGGGGAGCGAGAGCCGCGACCATGCACTTCGTGAATGTACGGGGTGCTAAAGACAGGCCGAACGGAAGGATGGTGTATTGATACACTTGACCCTCGAAGGCGAATTTCAAGAATGGCCTGTGACGGGGTTTTATCTGAATCTGAAAGTACGCGTCTTTCAGATCGAGGGAAATAAACCAGTCCCTCGGGCAAATTTGCGCGAGTATCTGTCTGGTTGTGAGCATTTTGAACGGTCTTCTTATGAGAGCTTTGTTAAAATATCTCAGATCTAAGATAGGTCTTAGAGCTCCGTCCTTCTTGGGTACGAGGAAGTAACGGCTGTAAAAGCCTGACTCGCTCAGAGAAGGAGGTACCGGTTCTATGGCCCCTTTGCACAGCAGTTTCGCTATTTTTGCGAGAAGTGTGCTACTTCCGTATTCACTGTCGTCTTGGTCCGTGCTTGAAAGCGCGGGGGATGGCGAGCAAACTGCAGCGAATAGCCCTGTTTTACTGTGCTCAGCACCCATTCTGACACACCTGGAATAGCTTCCCATGTTTCTGCATGTACAGCTAAGGGCAGAATGGCCTCCGGGTTTCGATTGCCGCACTTCGTGGGATTAAGAACCTGAATCAGAGGCATGAGCGCGGAGCGCGCGTTCTCGATGCTTGAATACAGCGGCTCGCTGACAGCGATGGCTGGTCGTTTTACACACGATGTCCCGGTTGCTTTGGACGGGGAGCATTTTGTGGGAAAAACCGGGACGCGATTTAGAAGCGCGGAGGGAGAGATCCGTCGCGCTTCGTAAATCCATGATGGCGGCCGGGTCCGGGCCTTTTTCATCGATCTCACGGAGGAGATCGGCCTGGAGGATCTGCAGGACTGCCATGGAGTGCAGGGCGGATGCAGCCTGTCCGGCGGCAGAGAAAGCGCGGCCGACGAGAGCTGATGTGGTCCTGCAGGCTTTGGATGGGAGAGCAGCCTTTGAGCGTCATCCTGCAGAGGGCGGACAAAGGTTCTGCTACCGCCTCCTCCACTTGGGGGATAGTGTTGTACCCCTTCTCGGTGGCGCCGTCAACCTGGGAGAGCGCCGAGGAGACATGAGAATGGAGTCTCGCGGAGAATGGTACGTTCTACGAAAACAGCCGTCGAGTCTGTTAGGCGCGGGCTCCTTAGGCGGTGACCACTCAAGGCCAAGCTGGTCAACGGCCTTAGAAAGGAGGCGCATTAGCTCCGCATCCACGCCGGCCCGCGTCCGGCCAGAATCCTGGACAGAAGAGGCAGAATGGTGAGAACCGGACCATTCCTCGCTGTCTGAGGCCAGAATGGAGCAGCTGTCACCGGCGGCATCTCCTTCCGCTTCGTCCCCTGAGGCGGCAGCAGTGAGGGCCGAAGCCGGCAGCTGCGCGTCCGGAAGGGGGAGCGGAGAAGGGGAGAGAGAGAGAGAGGCTCGAGGGCAGGGTTCCAGCGAGCTCTTGAATGACGCCTCAGACTCCGGCGGTCTCTGGGAGCGGCGCTTCTTCCTGCGCTGTCCAGCAGGGACGGGCGGAGTGACAGCTTCAGCGTTGAACGCTTCAAGTCGAGCCCGCAGGGTCAACATTGAAAGCTCTTCGCAGTGGATGCAGCCTGCCGAAGAGAGAGCGAGGGCTGCGTGTTCTCGACCCAGGCAGGGAGCGCAGATCACGTGGCGGTCTCCGGCGCTGAGCGGGGCTCGGCAAGAGCCACATGAACTGCAAGGCATTTTTAGAAAAATGCTCGCGCACTTTTAGACAGAAAAAAGTGTGTGTCACAGCAGCGAACACACACAGTAGAGCAGAAAAAGGATACTTGTCGCCGGATAGCGCAGCAGGCACGGATGGCTGAAGGCGGCGAAGACGACTGGCTTCTTCAGACGCTTTCCTCTGCTTGCTAGTCGCTTGATTCCATGGCGGCGGCTTCTCTCAGGATTCAGTGATGCGTAGAGCTTCGCAGAAGAGATGAAAATCAGGGTAGCAGCCCCCGAGCCCTTCCTTATATACGCTAAGCCACTCCCATTCTGAGAAAAAATTCTAAATATAATTTTATATAAATATAAATTATAAATATAAAAAATTCACCCCCTCACAGTTTTCATGAAGTGCAAGATTAGCTATATAGACCAAAACCACTTTTTACACCAGGCTGTAATCGAATTTTTTTCTGCTGTAAAGTTGGTAATTTTAACATGGGGGAGATACAGATTTTACTCCCTTTTGCATCCAGCCTTCAGCGGCCAGTCGATGAAGTCACTTCCGTATTGGTTTCAAAAGAGAGACAGGGAGGTTGGCGCTCGGTTCAAATCCATAGTAGGTACTCATAAAACACTAATCTAAAAGTACTCGGATGACATATTACTTGGTTAATGGAAGTGAAGCAAAGCAACTGATGCCGTATGTCACATGACAATGACAACATGGCGAATGTACTTCGTCTGAATTTCATTGATACTACACACATTCATATTAAATAGAACATACATTTTAAAGGTCATGAAGTTAGTTTCAAAACAAATGCAGTACCTACTCTACATTATGCGATTTCTGGTGCAGCTTATAGCTCTTTTATGAAGTTTATTTATGTAATGCTTTTTACACACTATATATCTACTCCAGGTATTATTACAGTTTTTAAAGAAGATATTTGGAGATCAGTGCTTTAACTGAGCTTGTTTTGCTTAATGCAACACTGTTATGCAAATTTTGCATATTAAATATCTGTTGAATGCATGACAAAGTCCTTTGAGACAAGCATATCGGGCTAAATGCTTTCACTTTCCATGATTCCCTATTTAAAGACCAATCAAAGCCTTATTTTTTATAAGGCAATTATCCTTTAACCCATAGTTTGTTAATTAGAAGATAATCCCTCTTCTGATTAACTGCTGACCTTTGAAGCTTGAGATAACTTGGACTTGCCTCATGCCTTCATTACACTATCACTATATTACAAGCAAGCTTTGCTTAGCAAAGCATAACTTGTGTGAATGAATGTGTTATTGAAAAGCATGCATTTATTAGAAGCACAATATCAAAATGACCTCATAAGCAGTTAAGGCTTTTATATTTATAATTGTTTTTTTCATACAAATGTGTAATGACGTTTTGGTTTAACTGACAGTAATGTGCTGTTTTGAATCTGGATGCAAACATTGACTAGATGTGAGATTTGGGGAAGGGACGAGTTTAATTTACATAGCTTGCATAAAGCTGTCATATGGCTTCATGGAATATATCACACTTAATTACATATTCAAGTGATATACTTTTATAGTTTTTGTAGCGATGGGATGTTTTGAATCAGTTCTTTATCAATTCTATAGAACACTTGATGCCAAAAAGGTTCAATATAAGAAATGTCTAAAACGATAACATAATACTTTAAATGATTATTAAAAAAAATAATAACTATTTTAGTGATATAGTATTGTTACAAGCTGTTTAATTCATACAAGTTTATTATAATTAAAAATGAATTAGAACTTAATTAATTAATTAATTCAACCTAAATCCATAAAACAATCCCATGATGGGAACCTAACAAGTTCTGTATATGAGGCGCCTGACAGAACTTCAGTTAGAACTTTTTATTCTAAGAGTGTAGACAATACTTATAACATGTCCCTTGACTGATTTTGTATTTCTTAATTTCCTAATTAAAAATCTGCTTTTTGGCTACAAAATTAGCCTGATAATTAGATAAGAATGGCCAGACTGACTTTAACTGATAGAAAAGCAACAGCAACTCAAAAAACTACTCCTTACAACTGTGGCCTTTTACACAAAGCTGGTTTCAGCTGGTTTTACACTATACGACTAACCTGCTCCGAATCAGGTTTTATTCTGGGTAACAAATCGCAAATCCAAACTGGACCAATCAGCTGCAAGTAAAGTGACATGTATTTGATGCATGTAAAGTGACATGTACCCTCCCCCTCTATCTCTCAGTCCAAATTAAAGCAGATTATGGTGAAAAAATTCTTTGTTGCCGGATTCCATGTCGTGAGTAAAAGCACTGCTACTTGGGCGCAGAGATATCACGCAACACCTGAAATCCGCTATCTCTGCGCCCAAGTAGCAGTGCTTCGCCTGTGCTTCACCCCAATACAGTCCCAAGTCAATATAGGAAATTGCCTAGTCTTAATCTGCATTGCTATTTGTACTTGATGTGAATACGCAGGCCACAAGAAGTAATTTAGTTGTTTTTTTTTTGATTACTTTTACTCAAGACATGCTATGTGCATGCATGCAAGACATGCTATGCCAACAAAGGATTCCATTCATTATGCTAAGCTAAGCTAGCGGCAGCGCTGCCAGACTAAGACAATGCATGCACTGAGACAAAAACGCATTTGCACACCTATCTAAACGTAGGGGAGAGAGTGAATAACCCCTATTTCAAAAAACGGTGGCATGTTCCTTTAAACAAACACAATCATATCGGGCAAAACACAGATGTAATGAATTAGGTTTAAAGGAACATGTCTACTTTTTGGGACTTTAGCTTATTCACCATATCCCCCAGAGTTAGATAAGTCCATACATACCTTTTTCATCTCCATGCGTGCTGTACCTCTCTCTGACGCACCCACCGCTAGCCTAGCTTAGCACAAAGACTGGAGGTAAACGGCTCCAGCTAGCGTACTGCTCCCAATAAGTGACAAAATAACGCCAACATTTTCCTATTTACATGTTGTATACATGTACAACCGTATCCATACCGGGAACTATATTCCCAGAAGGTGAAGCACTGCTACTTCTGCGGAGTGATTTACTCCAACTCTGAGCGAACTCTCTGCTCCTCACCACGGGGCTTCTCAGGTGCTGTGAGCAAATCACTCCACCCAAGTAGCAGTGATTCGCCTTCTGAGAATATAGTTCCCGGTATGTATATGGTTAGAAGATGTCTGTGTCTCATGTGACCTTATTTGTACACGCTGTGACTATACAAATCACAACATGTAAATAGGAAAATGTTGGCGTTATTTTGTCACTTATTGGGAGCAGTCGGGCCTTGTTTTTTTTTTTTTTTTTTTTTTTTTTTACAGATCTGGCTTTGGTCGGACTCGGCTCATTTAGCTTTTCTCCTTTCATCGTGCCCATAGCGTGCAGAGCGCAGGCTACTGTATGAAATATTGTTATATTGATAATATTATAAGTATGCAACGCAATATGCGATTACGCGAGTGCAATGCATTAGGTGACAGTTGACCATGCAGAGCATCAGGGAGAAGTTGGAGCGTGGGGAATTACTAAAAGTTCCCAATACTTCAGGAAAAGCTGCATTTCGAAAGAGTTTTGATTTGATTACCACAACAAACAATGAGCCTGAAGCCTTCAACAGTGGATGCTATTCTTTTTCTTCACAACACTCGCGAATAAACAGTGAATGAGCCTACTCAGTTCAACCGACTTTTTATTTATTTATTATATTTGTATTATTATTAACGTTAGCCAGTTGGCGAAGAGTTCTTTGAAACGTTGTTCTTCAGTAAAGTTACTAAACATCAAAAAAAAGGTAGGCCGTAAATCTTTATTTACTACTGGATCACATTTGGCTATATAATATTCTCTACTGCATGCTTATGCTTCTCTGTAATGGACAGTCTGTATTAATATTTGTGGGCATGATTGTCGGTGGTGGTAGTTATGTTTGAGGCCTATAATAAAATGTTACCTAGTAGCGTGTGTGTATGTGTGTGCATCTAGCAGAGACAGCGCGCATCAGAGAGTGTGCATCAGAGAGAGCTTAAAGTGATATTGATGTTGGTTTTGGGTCGGGTTCGGGCTGAAAAATTGCAGATGTTTTCGGGCTGGGGCCGGATAAGGGCTTGAACACCACGGGCCAGGTCTCGGTTAGGGTTGGATTTTCCGCCCCGTGCAGGGCTCTAAGCAGTATGCTAGCTGGAGCTGTTTACCTCCAGTCTTTGTGCTAAGCTAGGCTAGCGGTGGGTGCGTCAGACAGAGTTACAGCACGCACAGAGATGAAAAGGGTATGTATGGACTTAACTAACTCTGGGGGATACGGTGAATAAGCTAAAGTCCCAAAAAGTCGGCGTGTTCCTTTAATGAGTGGTGGTGTTCAGCAAGAGTCTGGAGAGTGGCGCCACCTGCTGACTTGGAGGAAACTAGCAGTCCAGAGATGAGTTATTACACTGTCAGCTAAGAACAGATAAGTGAGACTACAATTTGCATGGACTCAACAAAATTAGACAATAAAATGTTGGAAAAACTTTGCCTGGTCTGATGAGTCTCGATTTCTGCTGCGACAGTCTGATAGTAGGGTTAGAATTTGGTGTAAACACCCGAGTCTGCGCAGTAGTGAGCATAATGTGGTATCAAGGCTCCACCCACACTCCATCAGAATAGGTTAGTAGTTTACTGCTGAACAACTCATTAGGTCGGTGTGAAATAAACAGTTTAAATGTAATTTAAAGCTCCAATTTCCTCCCGAAAATCCCGAAAAAATTCAATTGGTCCCTCAGTGACTACTTCTCTCAGAGAAGCTGTCAATCAGCCATCAATCATGACGTCACACTCCCGTTTGTATAGCATCAAACAAACGAACACTTGAACTTACATCAGCGGAAAACCACCTTTGGAAAAAAAGGATTTGATATGTAATTGAATTGTATAGTTTGTCTAGCATGCCATTTGATTACATGGAGAGGGCGGGGTTTTTTACCTATACTTTCTGGGACCAGCCACCTAGGGGCGATCGAAGCGTTTTGGCCTCTTTTCAGGACATGTGCGGCACACTAGCATGGAGGCATGGATCCATCCTGCCTTCAATGTCTGGTTCAGGCTGGTGGTGCTAGTGGTGCAATGGTGTTGGGGATAATTTATTGACACACTTTGGGCCCAATACCAATTTTAGTACCAATTGAGCATTGTTTAAACGCCACAGCCTATCTGAGTATTGTTGCTGGCCATGTCCATCCCTTTATGACCACAGTGTCCCCATCTTCTGACGGCTACTTCCAGCAGAATGATGCACCATGTCACAAAGCAAAAATCATCTTAAACTGGTTTCTTGAACATGACAATGAATTCACTATACTCAAATGGCCTCCACAGTCATCAAATCTAAAAACCAATAGTGCACCTTTACGATGTGGTGGACCGGGAGATCTGCATAATGGATGTGAAGCAACAAATATGCAGCAACTGCTTGATGTCAATGTGGATTATGAGGAATGTTTTTCAGGCACCTTGTTAAATCTATCCCATGAAGAATTAAGGCAGTTCTGAAGGCAAAATAGGGTACTAGCCATTACTAGCAAGGTGTACAGAAGCGGCATGTGAGTGGAAGTGTTTTGCCATCTTTCTAAACACATCATAGTTGGCTGTGGTTAGACTTAAACACTCAACTGATACCCAAGTCACCTGATTCCAAAGTAAATCCATGTAAAATGATTCAATGCATTCATATTAGCTAATCAATGCAGCTGCACATATGCGACTGTCAGGCATGAGTCAGATACATCAAACATGCACATTAAAAGAGGCAAAGTTGCAAGCTGCTCAGATGTGGAGTGGCTACATAGTGACAGGTTTATAAATCAAAGGAGGCGGTAAAGAATGACAGGGCATTAGGGCATGTTTCACTTACTGAGTAAAGATGCTTTGCTATCACACTCTCTGGAGACTCTCATGAGGAACAGAAAATTGCTTTCACCCATTAAAAAAAAATCTTTTATAATACATTGAAGCTGTCATCGCCGCAAAGACTGTACAAAGCTTGAAATATGTGTCCTTAATTGATAAAGTGTGTAATTTCATACATGGATCATGTGAGGAGGTCAGACAATGAGGAAACTCTACTGAGAGTTCTGAGTGAAAATATGGCTTCAAATCCTCTTGGGAGCATTATAATACTATTAAAGTGCCCTTATTATGCTCATTTAGATCATGATTTTATTGTAATTTTTTAACACAAGGATACTCCATTGCTTTCAATGAGAAACCTTTGAAGTCATGCACAGACACATTAGGTATGGGAATGTTATTGTCCTGATAAAATTATATATTGGGTTTTGCCATTATGACATGTTGTGATTCTCAATTTAATCAGCCAGCATAATTGTATTTACATTCATTTTATGTTTTTATTCATGCTGTTTAGGCATGTTTGAACACGTAACCCAACCCCTAAACCTACCCATTTGTGTTTTATATAATATAAAACACAGGGCATAACAGGCAGATAAGACTACAGGCACAATTTATTCAAAAAGTAAAAAACATACCAAGTGTTCCAAAGCCAAATGATTGATTTGTGTGAACAAACCCCCAAAAAAGTGATCATCGTCTCCACCCCCATTGATCCTATGCATGGATTCAAAAATTGCAGCCCGAATAAGCGTTATGTTAGCTTTGATTGTGAAATGGCATTTGCTCTCGTGTGTCTCGTGACTTATTGCGTCATGCTAAAGAGTCGGGTGTATATTTTGAATGAAATACACCCGACTAATGACTGTATCTGCCGTTCATGATGTGGGATCATTTCAGCGATTAAAACATTAAGATCCAATCCGTTCTTCACATAAAGATATCGTATGGCTTCAGGAGACTTGGAATGCAACATGAGTTATTTGTACTATTTTATAAGGTTTTTGGTCAGTTTTTGCAATATGTACCTGTCACAGAATACTTTTATTTGCCTGTTATGTGTTTTATATTGTTGAGAAGTGTGTTTAGGATATGAGTGGGGTTAGTTGCTCCAACATATAAAGTATAAATATTTTAATATATGCATAAGGCAAATAACTGAAAGCAATAGAGTATACCTGGGGCATCTAAAAAATTATGCTAAAGAGGTACCGTCTGCCTTAAAAAGAGATGCCGAGGGGTCCTGACCAAGTGTCAATATGTCACCAATTGTGTTGCATAAACATAATATTTTTTATCATACCGTATATTAAAGCAGCACCTCTTTTTACCCTCTGCCCAAAATGCCCTGATTTAGTTCCTCTCTTTAAAGCCCACCTTTCCGAAAAGCCCAGTCTTCTCTAATTGGTCACCTGGCCCCAGTCTGTTGTGACTGGTGAAAGCGCGTGTCAGAAATGTAATGGCCCTTACCAAAATCGTGTTTCAGCTCCTGAGGCTTCATGAGCTGCAGTAAACATTATACGTACATTAACATTATACATTATACATTAACATTATATATAACATTATATCTATGCTGTCGGAATTGGAGGTTTTTGCCTATGCATCAGAAAAAAAAAAAAAAAAAAAAAAACTGTGTCTCCTTGACATCAATACCTTATCTAGCTGTTATTCGAAGGAGGCCAAGCAGCCAGTAGGCGGCATTATGCAAATATGTTACATGGTGACGTAGCAAAGTCAACAAACGAGGAGTTTCTGGCAAATGTTTTCTTTTGAAGAGATTTACTCAATTTGGCATATACTTTTTGCTTTTTTAACTATGCAGATCGTTTACATGTGCAAAAAGCTATAACACAAAAAGAAAGGTAAATAATTATAAAAGCAATAATGGGTGCTCTTTAAGCAGGATGAAAGTAGGAACTTTAGATTGTTCAAGTGTTCTCCGTGTACTGTACTTACATTTACATTTGTGCATTTGTTTCAAAGTGACAGTGAATTCATCACATAGGATATTTTTATCAACATGCTCTACCAGGAACGCTTGTGCCCAATTCTCAGTGGTAGTTCAGTTGTAGAGGAGATGTAAAAGATTCACAGATCACAATTTGTATACTGGAAAATAAGCTTCCTGTTTAACACTGATGTATCATAATGCAGTGTTTCCCAACACTGTTCCTAGAGGCACAACAATAGTACCTATTTTCAAACTATTTAGTGTTTCCTATTCATCAGCTAGACTATGGCAGCCTGCCATAGTCTAATCTTTCAAAATGTACCGAAAATGTATTTAAATATCTCATAACAACATAAAAGGTCTTTAACGTTCTGTTCTCTTACGAGAGGTTCTCTCGTATTGCGTAAGTTGCTTACGCATCGGGAAAGTCTTCTTTCTTCGAGATCTGAAGCCAAAAAATTATCCTTCATTTTGTATTCATCGTCAACGCAGTGCAGCAGCCGACAGACCTAGGCAGGCTGTATAAGCGTGCTCATTGGCTGCTCGGCGGCAACTGCTTAAGCCTATCAGTGAGCGCTCTGAACGCGGCAACCAATGAGGGCGCTTCGCGCCCTCCACACCCTTCTAACCGTCAGAATGGGTGTGGCCAGCGTGTATATATTCAGTGCTCACAGGCTAAAATTCTGATTTTCTTGTCTTCAGCGAAGCTCTTCGCATCGCTGGATCTTGAGAGCCGCCGCCGTTGAAACCAACGACCAGCAAGCTTAGGACAGCGCCTGAGGAAGCCGGCCGTCTTCGCTGCCTTCAGCCATCCGTGCCTGCTACGCTATCCGGCGACATATCCTTTACATTATTACTGTTACTTTGTGTATTCTAAAAGAGCACGAGGCGTTTTTGTAAAAACGCCTCGTTTTCCTGCGGCTCGTGCCGCGCCCCACTCAGCAACGGAGACCGCCACCTCTTCTGCGCTCTCCGCCTGGGCCGTGGGCACGCCGCCACCGCACTCTCTCAGGCGGCTGCCCCGAGTGCGAAGAGCTTTCAATGTCGACCCTGCGGGCTCGACTTGAAGCTTTCGACCAAGCTGTCGCTCCGCCTGTCCCTGCCGGGCCGCGCAATAAGAAGCGCCGCTCGCAGCGACCACCGGAGACTGTTGTGACTGAGGAACTCGCCGGAACCTCTCCCTCGAGCTCTCTCTCGCCCTCTCCCTCCCGGCCGCTCAACCGCCGGCTCTCACCCGCGCCGCCGCCGCGTCAGGAGATGAGGCGAATGTGATAGATACCCGTACTCTCCCTCTGTTCGAGCCGCGCAAACTGCGCCGCTCACAAGGGATGGCAGGAGCGGACGGTCTCGGAGCGAGTTTCCTCTCCCTCTGTTCGAGCCGCGCAAACTGCGTCGCTCACAAGGGATGGCAGGAGCGGACGGTCTTGGAGCTCTCTTTACGTTACAAGAAAGCTACTCCGTCCTCGCGCGTCACTCACCAGTGAAAGGGGAACAGAGTGTTTTCGTCCCGCCGTGGCCGGACTATAACCTCCATTTCTCACACATTTCTCAGTCCCCTCTTAAGTTCAGGCGACTGGAATTGTTACTATTGCAGTATACGAGCCTGTTATAAATACACGCTCGCCTGCAAGCAAACGCCGTCACAAGACATGATGACGCTAACCGAAAGCTAATATATTCTCCCCTGTGGCTCAGTGGCGGAATCTTAGACTGTCATGCTAGAGACCCGGGTTCGATCCCGGCTCTCGCGGCAGATAAAATTTATGCTGTTCGCTTCTCCGAGCTCGCGGCCAGTTTTTCTTACATACAGAAAGCAAGCCCGCTCTCTCCCTCGTTGGGCCGCGCAGATTACGCCGTTCAAGGGATGACAAAGCGGGCGGTCACGAGCAACGTTCAGCGTGCGCGCCTCACTCACCGGCGAAAAGAGAAGAGAGTGTGTTAGTCCCGCTGCGGCTGGACAACCGCCAATTCTCACACATTTCTCAGTCCCCTCTTAAGTTCAGGCGACTGGAAATATTACTATTGCAGTAAACAAGCCTGTTTTAAATACACGCACGCCTGCAAACAAACGCCGACGCGACACATGAGGTCGCTTTTTATATGCTCGCGCTACCGAAAGCTAATGTGTTTTCCCCTGTGGCTCAGTGGCAGAATGATACGCTTCATACGCTTTCGTGCGGGAGATCCGTGTTCGATCCCAGCTCTCGGGGCAGATAAAAATTTATGCTGCTTGCTTCTCCGAGCTCGCGGCCAGTCTTTCTTACTTACAGAAAGCGAACCCGCCTCTCGCACCACACCTACTCATGGTGTTTGAGTATTTATGCTGGACCACCGTCGAAGCTTAACGCTCTGTCAGTCCCCGTTGCCACGGCTACTGCAGCTGTTTACCTCGCAGTCAACGAGCCGGTATATCTACCCGCTCGCCTGCGCGCAACCGCCGTTCTCACGGCAACCCAGAGAAATTTCAAAAGAGCATAATGTCTGGTTGCACGGCTGACGCCGTATGTGTTTCAAGTGCAGTGAATGTGCCCACGTTTCTGTGCTCACCCCTGTACACAAGCACTATACATCCCGTGTCTCTCACAGAGCCCACTCTCATAAAGCAGGCAAAAGCCGCTTTAGTGTTAAAAGTAGGTCACGTGTCCACTTCTCTGTGCCCACACCTACTCACTGCCCGCTCTGTCACACGGCCTCGCACGGCCGGTCATGTTTTGAATGTAAGTCCTGTGCCCGCCCTCGAGCGCTCACACATACTAACGAACATTTTCGCCCCCATCGCGCGTCGCGCCTCACACTATATGTTCCCCGTCAAAGCCACCGGGACACTGTGTGTGAAACGGCCAGCTATCGCCGCGTGCGATCCGCCGTATCTAAGCACCAAGAGCGCGCGCGCCGCGCCCGCCCCTCCGTTTCGAGCTCTCGAGCCCGCGATGCGCGGCGATCGGAGCCCGGAGGCCATTCTGCCCCTGGCTGCACACGCTAAAGCGTGGGAAGCTATTCCAGGCGCATTAGAATTGGTGCTAAGCTCAGTAAAACAGGGCTATACGCTGCAGTTCGCTCGCCGCCCTCCGCGCTTTCAAGCGCGTATCGAGACCAGAGTGAATGGGGAAGTAGCACATCTACTTCGAGCAGAAATAGCTACACTTCTGTGCAAAAGGGCTATAGAACCGGTTTCCCCTTCCATGAGCGAGTCGGGCTTTTACAGCCGTTATTTCCTCATTCCCAAGAAGGACGGAGCTCTCAGACCAATTTGGGATCTGAGACGTTTGAACAAGGCTCTTATGAGAAGACCGTTCAAAATGCTCACAACCAGACAAATTCTCGCGTGAATTCGCCCGAGGGACTGGTTTATATCTCTCGATCTAAAAGACGCGTACTTTCAGATCCAGATAATACCCCGTCACAGGCCATTCTTGAGATTCGCCTTCGACGGTCAGGTATATCAGTACACCATCCTGCCGTTCGGCCTGTCTTTGGACCAAGAGCTCGCTGGTGCCCAGTCAATCAACCTCTTTTCTGGGTTTGGATCTGGACACTGTAGCGATGACGGCCCGCCTGTCGACACAGCGCGCGCGCTGCATTCGAAGCCTGGCCGCGTCCTTCCGGCCGGGCAGCAACGTACCTCTCAAAACATTTCAGAGGTTACTGGGTTGTATGGCCTCAGCCGCAGCAGTGCTACAACGCTGGCTGAATGCCCGAGTGCCTCACAGAGCATGGGCTTCCGGCGGTATCCGCATCAGAGTGACTCAGAGCTGCGTTTCAGCACTGAAGCCCTGGTTAGCGGCCAACTGGTACCAGCGGGGAGTGACAAGGGGAGCTATCTCACACCGCAAAGTTATCTCGACGGACGCTTCCACCTCAGGCTGGGGCGCTCTGTTCGAGGGCAAACCGGTTTTTGGCCTCAAGCTCAAGCGCTTCCTCCCATTCATACAGGATCACCATGTGCTAGTCCGCTCGGACAACATGTCCGTGGTATCCTATGTGAACCGACAGGGCGGTGTCAGATCCAGGAATCTGTGCAAGCTGACAGAACGCCTTCTCGTGTGGGCTTACCGCTCGCTGCGCTCGCTGAGAGCCGCGCACGTGCCGGGCCACCTGAATGTCGGTCCAGACAGACTGTCCAGGGACAACATTCCCCCGGGAGAATGGTCCCTGCACCCCCAGACAGTCCAGTTTCTCTGGCGCCTATTCGGCAGAGCGGAGATCGACCTCTTTGCGTCGGAAGACAATGCTCAATGCCCGAAGTTTTACTCGAAGAGCGAGGACGCGCTGTCCCAGACATGGCCCAGCCTCCCGCTGTATGCTTTTCCTCCGATCTCCCTGTTGCCACAGGTCATTTCGAGGATCAGAGAAACGCACCACTCAGTGCTTCTTTTAGCCCCGCGATGGGAAAACCAAACTTGGTACTAGTGATGTAGTACTCGAGTCCGGTCTCGGACTCGAGTCCGGTCTCGAGACCGATTTCTGCTTTCTCGGACTCGACTCGGACTTGTTCTTACAAAGACTCAGTCTTGACTCGGACTCGACCCTTCAAAGACTCGGTCTTGACTCGGACTCGGCATAGGCGGTCTCGTCCCATCACTAGTCCACTAGAATACATACCACTAGAAAATTTTAATTGACTGTTCGCAAAGACCCGCCCCCCTTAGTTACTGTCGCTATGTCCGACAAGCTACACCGTTCTCACGCCACACCATGTTCTCACGCAGTGAAAAATACATCGCGGAGCAGAGAGGAGACTGACAACACGCTGACAGACAGGACAGACCAGGTTACTTTTCGGTTACTTTTGATATTAAACATATTAAACAAAGTCTCGCCTTTCAAACTTGGTCATTTTTTAAAAGAAATTTAAACAATAAATACCGTTTTGTGGCTCTTAAATGTGTAGTGACAGATCGCTGTAGAGCATCAGTTAAAGCTGCTCGTGAACCGATCATCTCTTCCTTCTAGTTAATTTATAGCCTCAAAATCATAAACATGAACAAACATAAGAACCAATGTTGTTTTAACCACGGAAAGGCGTCAGTACACTCAGTGTTTCAAGTTCAAATCCTCCCATATTAACCAACGGACTCGGTCTCGACTCGGACTCGACCCTTCAAAGACTTGGTCTTGACTCGGACTCGACTGAATTTGAAAACCAACGGACTCGGTCTCGACCCTTCAAAGACTCGGTCTTGACTCGGACTCGGCATAGGCGGTCTCGTCCCCATCACTACTTGGTACCCAGAGCTGGTGAGGCTGTCGCACCCACCCCCGTGGCCGATCCCGCTGAGAAAGGATCTCCTCTCCCAAGCCGGTGGATCGATCTGGCATCCCCATCCAGAGCGTTGGTCGCTGCATGCATGGGTGATCAACGGATACCCGTTGACCTGTCAGAAGGGGTCGTGAACACGATCACACAGTCTAGAGCCCCCTCCACGAGACGGCTCTACGCGTCTAAATGGTCGGTGTTTTCCAAATGGTTCGCTACTAAAAGCTTGGATCCGCGCGCATGCGGGGTCCCGCGGGTGCTCTCCTTCTTACAAGAGCTGTTGGAAAAGGGCAGATCCCCTTCCACGCTCAAAGTATATGTGGCCGCTATTGCAGCGTTCGCTGAGACGACGCGCGGCCGGGCAATGGGAAGGAATGAGCTCATTATCCGCTTCCTCAGAGGAGCTAGACGGATGAATCCCCCGCGGCCCCCCTCGGTTCCTTCTTGGGATCTGTCCTTGGTCCTGGCGGCCCTGAAGGCTTTTCCCTTTGAACCGCTTGAATCCGTGGATCTAAGGTACCTGTCGCTTAAAACCGTTTTTCTGATAGCTCTGTCTTCAGTCAAACGAGTGGGTGATCTGCACGCGCTATCTGTTAGCCCTGCATGTCTTGAGTTCGGGCCGAATGACTCGAAAGTCATTCTCAGACCGAGACACAATTACATCCCCAAAGCGATTGGAACCCCGTTTAGGGCACAAGTTATTTCCCTTTCGGCTCTGCCAGCATCCGATAATGGGGACAGTGATAACCTCCTATGCCCTGTCCGGGCGCTGAGAGTTTACATCACGTGCTCCGCCGCTTTCAGGCGTTCAGAGCAGCTCTTTGTTTCCTTCGGCGGACGCACCAAGGGTCTCGCCGCCTCGAAGCAGAGCCTGTCCAGGTGGATAGTGGACGCGATCGCAGCAGCTTATGCCTCCAAACACCTGCAGTGCCCACTCTACTAGAGGCATGGCCTCGTCGTGGGCCTGGTCCAGCGGAATTTCTATCCACGGTATTTGTATGGCGGCGGGCTGGGCCTCCCCGTCAACATTCGTGAGGTTTTATAACCTGGAAGTTCCTGCCCTACAGGCAAAAATATTGTCAGTATAAGTGACATGTATGCTCTGCCCAGTTCTCGTGTGCAGACTACGTTCATATGCTGGCGCTATTCTGGTACTATACTCAGGGTGAAGTGTTTGACTCAGACCGGCTGATCCGCTCTGTTTCCTATTTCCCGTTACGCGCTGTTATCGGTGCTGGCCCGCGCTGCTGGCCGCCCGTATTCCTCTCTGTGGCGCGGGGATTTTTCTCTTCATGTGAGACCGACTATGTCGTTCTTCTCCTACCCTTATGAGTGCTTATGTACTGTATGGGCTCGCTCTGCCGGCCCTACTGTTTTGCACTGTTATATGCTTATAGACCGGCCGCGCCGCTCTATTTCATATGCTGCATGAAGTGCCTGTACTGCGCTGGCCCGTCTCTCCGACCGGCCACATTTCCCAGCAGAGTGTTTTCCCCGGTTTCCCTGGGATTCATGGGCTGGATGCTCGGTGCACACGGCGTTGACAAGGGGTTCCCGATGCGTAAGCAACTTACGCAATACGAGAGAACCTCTCGTAAGAGAACGTACTCGGTTACTAATGTAACCTCGGTTCTCTCTAGAAGAGGGAACGAGTATTGCGTAACCTGCCGTGTCGCGCCACGAGCTTTTGCGCTTCAGACTGCGAAAACCAGAATTTTAGCCTGTGAGCACTGAATATATACACGCTGGCCACACCCATTCTGACGGTTAGAAGGGTGTGGAGGGTGCGAAGCGCCCTCATTGGTTGCCGCGTTCAGAGCGCTCACTGATAGGCTTAAGCAGTTGCCGCCGAGCAGCCAATGAGCACGCTTATACAGCCTGCCTAGGTCTGTCGGCTGCTGCACTGCGTTGACAATGAATACAAAATTAAGGATAATTTTTTGGCTTCAGATCTCGAAGAAAGAAGACTTTCCCGATGCGTAAGCAACTTACGCAATACTCGTTCCCTCTTCTAGAGAGAACCGAGGTTACATTAGTAACCGAGAACGTTTTGTGCCATTGCTTTGGCAAAGTATCTGTCAAACAAACTAAAATTGAAAGTGCAATATCTTTAAAGTGCAAGTACCTTTATCAAATCGCAAAAAGGCTGTGACTTACTTAAATAAGTCTGATCGCGCTGTGCATTACAAAGTGAAGCATGCACTTTGCTCACACGAAAAGCTCGTGATCCAGTGTTTTGCACATCTCAGAACAGCTCAGTTCACAGTTAATGAATGTAGTGAACTCCATCTCTACATGTGCTGTGAGCTTAGAGGCACGTAGTGAACGTGAACTTGGCGGGCACCAGTTATGCATTCACATTTGCATTATTTCCAACATTTTTTGTGGGACGATGATTACAGCATTTCATTAGATTTTTAATGAGATGCTGTTTCTGTTTTCACATAAATGGTAGTTAATAATTTTGTATGACAGCCTTGCCAAAAAAAAAAAGATGTCCACACAATTTTGCATGTTTCAATGCATTATCACAAATAAAACAATTGACTCCAAGCACAACTATGCAACGTGCTAACAAAACCGTAAAAAAATTTAAGTAGTGAAGCCATCACTTTTGGGAATGAGATGCTGCGTCAAAACGCTGTGGGAACACCTCTGCATGATTACATCGTGTAGCACTTGGGGGGGGGGAGGTGGGGGGGGGAGCTGGAGTTCTTGGCGCTCAAGTGGGCCATGACTGAAAAATTTAGAGAATACTTGTTGGGCAATCAGTGTGTGGTCTTTACGGACAACAATCCACTGAGCCACCTGTCCACCGCAAAACTGGGAGCTACAGAGCAGCGTTGGGCCGCCCAGCTGTCCGCATTCAACTTCCAGATCCATTATAAGTCAGGGAAAAGTAATAAGAATGCTGATGCCCTTTCCCGAAAGAATCCTCCGGGTAATGGAGTGCTGGGTGGACTAGTGCTGGAAACTGAAGTGCCGGCTGTGTTACAGCAAGTGCGGGAAGCCGAGCCGGTGGTTGAGGTACAACAATCAGCGATTACTATCTTGCCTAGTTATTTGTGGGCGGATTTTTGTCAACTGCAGTTAGCAGATCCGGTTATCTCTGAGATTTTACCCTTTTGGAAGCGAAAGGCCCGTCCGGGGATGGATGAACGTCAGCAGATGTCGATTGAGGCCCGGAAGTTGCTCCATCAGTGGGATCGTTTCGTGGAGCGAGACCAGGTACTTTATCATAGAGTCTATTGTCCTAATGGTGGGGAGGAGGTCTTGCAGTTGTTATTGCCTGCTGTGCTGAAGTCAGAAGTGCTGACACAATTACATCAGTGTCATGGACATCAGGGCATTGAGCAAACTGCTGAATTGGTCCGACAGCGGTGTTACTGGCCCGGTTTGGCCTCAGATGTTGTCGGTTGGTGCCAGGAATGTGAAAGGTGCCAAGCTGCTAAAGACACGCAGCCAGTATCTCAGAGTTTTATGGGTCATCTTTTGGCTTCGAGGCCAAACGAAATCCTGGCCATTGACTTTACCTTACTGGAGCCATCTAAGTCAGGAGTAGAAAACGTGCTTGTTATGACTGACGTCTTCAGTAAGTACACTCTTGCTGTTCCTACTCGGGACCAACGGGCTGAAACCGTGGCTCAGGTCTTGGTTAATGAATGGTTTTATAAATTTGGCATTCCAGGTCGCTTACATTCGGACCAGGGACGTAATTTTGAGTCTCTACTGATCCACCAGCTTTGTGGACTGTATGGAGTGGAGAAATCTCGCACAACCCCTTACCATCCAGCTGGAAACGGTCAGTGCGAGCGTTTAAAGTGCCATTTTTAGGCCTTGGAATTGAGGTGGGGCGGTTGCCCATCGTCGGGTCAGCGATGCAAAAGCGGGGGGTAGATTGTGGTGATCCTCTACATTGCTGCTGAAGTTCCAGTCTATAAAAGAGATTCGATCGCACGTATAACACGGCGTGCTGTGAGTGACTGCTGCTCTTCTGCTCGTAAATGGGATGAGGGAATGGTTTGCCGGATATTTGAACGGAAGTCCTGCTGATCGGCCATTAAAGTGGGTGTTTGATCGCAACGCTGTTTAGCCTCGACGCTGCTGTTTTGTTTCTAATCTGTTTTGTTTCTATTTGTTTGGTTTCTATTTGTTTTGCTGATAGCTGTTTCTGACAACTGTTTTGCTGATAGCTGTTTTGCGTACAGCTGTGTTGCATACGGCTGCTTTGCTTTTGGTTTGTTTTCTTTTTCTCATTGTAATATTTGGCTTATGTTTAGATTTGGATATAATTGATTTATTTGTTTTTGTGCTCTTTGCCTTTACTGTCGGTAAGCAGTTAGTTAAGTTTCTGTGCGTTTATTTGGCGTTAATTGCCTATTGCTGGCAACATTAACAATTAATGCTGTTTTCTTATAGGCTGCATTTATATTCTTTTGTTAATTGGTTTTCTTCTTTCTCAAACAGGAGCAGGGGTGACCCAAAAGCGGGCAGGCTAGCCATCCTGTGCATGGTGAACAGCAATTCTCCTTTTAAGTGTGCGGTAGAGGTTCTCTTTCTCTCGTATTGCGTAAGTTACTTACGCTACGGGTAAAGTCATCTTTTCTCGAGATCTGAAGCCAAAAAATTATCCTTAATTTTGTATTTATTGTCAACGCAGTGCGGCAGCCAGCAGACCATAGCAGGCTGTATAAGCGTGCTCATTGGCTGTCCTGCGGCAACTGCAGCAGCCTACCGGTGAGCCCTGCGTGACGTCGCGCCCTCCATGTGTCACAGCCCGCCAGAATGGGTGTGGCTTAGCGTATATAAGGAAGGGCTCAACAGGCTGAACTCTGATTTTCATCTCTTCAGCGAAGCTCTCGGCATCGCTGGATCTTTGAGAGAAGCCGCCGCCGTCGAAACAAGCGACAGAGCAAGCCTAAGGACAGTTCCTGAAGAAACCGGACGATTCTCGCCGCCTTCAGCCATCCGTGCCTGCTACGCTATCTGGCGTCATATCTTTTCTGCTGTGTGTGTTCGCCGCTGCGACACACACTCTCTTCTAAAAGGGAAATTTCCTACGAGGCGTTGTTTCAAATGCCTCGCCCTACTCGCCGATTACGACCCCTCTTCCCGCTCTCTCCCTTTGTTGTGCCGCGCAATCTGCGCCGTTCACGAGGGATGTCAGAGGCGGACGGTCTCGGGGCTAACTTTCTTTACGTTACAAGAAAGCTACCGCGCCCCGCGTGCGTGTGTCACTCACCGGCGAAAGAAGGAAAGAGAGTGTTTTAGTCCCGCCGAGGCCGGAATAACCTCCATTTCTCACACGTTTCTCAGTCCCCTCTCAAGTTCAGGCGGCTGGAAATATCAATATTGCAGTAAACGAGCCTGTTATAATACTTGCACGCCTACAAACGAATGTCGACGCAAAACATGATGACGCTCTCTGGCTACTCGCCGATTACGACACCTCTTCCCGCTCTCTCCCTTTGTTGTGCCGCGCTAACTGTGCCGTTCACAAGGGATGTCAGAGGCGGACGGTCACGGGGCTAACTTTCTTTACGTTGCAAGAAAGCTACCCCGCCCACGCGCGTGCGTCACTCACTGGCGAAAGGAGGAAAGAGAGTGTTTTAGTCCCATTGAGGACGGACTAACCTCCAATTCTCACACATTTCTCAGTCCCCTCTTAAGTTCAGGCGACTGGAAACATCAATATTGCAGTAAACAAGCCTGTTATAATACATGCACGCCTGCAAACAAACGCAGACACAAGACATGTTGACGCTCTCTGGCTATTCGCCTATTACGACCCCTCTTCCCGCTCTCCCTCCCTTTGTTTGAGCCGCGCAAACTGCGCCGTTCACAAGGGAAGTCAGAGCGGATGGTCACAAGCAATGTTCAGCACCCCGCGTGCCTCACTCACCGGCGAAAGGAGGAGAGAGAGTGTTGTTAGTCCCACCGAGGCCGGACCAACCTCCAATTATCACACATTTTTCAGTCCCCTCTTAAGTTCAGGCGGCTGAAAATATTAATATTGCAGTATATGAGCCTGTTATTACGGAAGCCCTGAACCGCAAGGTGAGAAAAAAAATAAAGAAAACTTATCTCGTTATTTCGACTTAATAAGTCGTTATTTCGACATAATATCTCGTTATTTCGACATAATATCTCGTTATTTCGACATAATATCTCGTTATTTCGACTTAATAAGTCGTTATTTCGACATCATAAGTCGTTATTTCGACATAATAAGTCGTTATTTCGACATAAATATCTCGTTATTACGACATAATAAGTCGTTATTTCGACATAATATCTCGTTATTTCGACATAATATCTCGTTATTACGACATAAATATCTCGTTATTTTGACATAATAAGGGGACATTCTAATATGCATTAAGCTACATTTAGCGTTCTTATAATGAGTTTCTATGGGAGGAAAATGCTTAACGTCAAATTAAACGCTTTGCGTTCATATTCTGGACTTATCTGATTTTTGTAGTAGCATATAGCCTACTTTATTATGATTTTAGTATCATATTGATTAATAAATGCACGCACAATTATCCGTGAACTTGATAAATGTTGCAGATATGTTTTAGGCTACTATCCACAAACAAATTGCTTTCAATTATGTGTGCAAAATTCAGAATTCAACGAATGCAGTGCAACAACAACAATAATAGTTAAATTAATATTAGTATTATTAATAATAATAATAATAAAGGTCGCCGTAGTGCTAGGCTAAGGCAGTGCAAGCCAAGTCAAGTAAAACAGAGTTTCTTTGCGTTCATAGTCTGGACTTATCTGATTTTTTTGTAGTATTTATTATGATTTTAGTATCATATTGATTAAGAAATGCACGCACAATTATCCTTGAACTTGATAAATGTTGCAGATATTTTAGGCTACCCATAAACAAATTGCTTTCAAATGTGCAAAATTCAGAATTCAACGAATGTGCAGCGATTTGTACAAATAGAGACATTTTTGTGTATAAAAGACATTTTTGTTTTATTTTGTATTAGTGATTATAATTTGCGCGTCCATTTATTGACGTCTGAGTCGATCTCATTTGAGTGTATTCGGCAATTTGCTTAACGTGGAATTAAACGCGTATATTCTGAGCTCATCAGATTTTGTTGTACATATACTTTATTAGTATGATTATTTACTGTGTTTGGTCTGTTAGTAAATATGTTAAGATTTGTATTCATTTCGATATGCCACTAGAGGGCAGAATAAGACCGGGAATTATAGAATGCATTGTAGTTATGTTGACCTACTGTTTTCATAACACTGGATATTCTACTAATTTATACTTTTCTAAAACGTTGCATATTAATGGCAAATAAATTATTTGGCAATTACACATAGTTTTGTGCTAGTTTTGTTGTCAGTATTGCTCTTTCAGCCAGCTTGATAGTTTATCTATTAGATTGGTTTATTTGTTAACTTTACACAACTCAATCGCAGATAGCCTATTTTGCAGATCAGAAACTATGTTTTACTTGACTTGGCTTGCACTGCCTTATACCACTACTGCGGCTGTTATCATTTTTATTATTATTAGTGTAATTGCCAAAGTTAATTGCCATTAATATGCAACGTTTTAGAAAAGTATAAATTAGTAGAATATCCAGTGTTATGAAAACAGTAGGTCAACATAACTACAATGCATTCTATAATTCCCGGTCTTATTCTGCCCTCTAGTGGCATATCGAAATGAATACAAATCTTAACATATTTACTAACAGACCAAACACAGTAAATAATCATAGTAATAAAGTATATGCACAACAAAATCTGATGAGCTCAGAATATACGCGTTTAATTCCACGTTAAGCAAATTGCCGAATACACTCAAATGAGATCGACTCAGACGTCAATAAATGGACGCGCAAATTATAATCACTAATACAAAATAAAACAAAAATGTCTTTTATACACAAAAATGTCTCTATTTGTACAAATCGCTGCACATTCGTTGAATTCTGAATTTTGCACATTTGAAAGCAATTTGTTTATGGGTAGCCTAAAATATCTGCAACATTTATCAAGTTCAAGGATAATTGTGCGTGCATTTCTTAATCAATATGATACTAAAATCATAATAAATACTACAAAAAAATCAGATAAGTCCAGACTATGAACGCAAAGAAACTCTGTTTTACTTGACTTGGCTTGCACTGCCTTAGCCTAGCACTACGGCGACCTTTATTATTATTATTATTAATAATACTAATATTAATTTAACTATTATTGTTGTTGTTGCACTGCATTCGTTGAATTCTGAATTTTGCACACATAATTGAAAGCAATTTGTTTGTGGATAGTAGCCTAAAACATATCTGCAACATTTATCAAGTTCACGGATAATTGTGCGTGCATTTATTAATCAATATGATACTAAAATCATAATAAAGTAGGCTATATGCTACTACAAAAATCAGATAAGTCCAGAATATGAACGCAAAGCGTTTAATTTGACGTTAAGCATTTTCCTCCCATAGAAACTCATTATAAGAACGCTAAATGTAGCTTAATGCATATTAGAATGTCCCCTTATTATGTCGAAATAACGAGATATTTATGTCGAAATAACGAGATATGTCGAAATAACGAGATATTATGTCGAAATAACGACTTATTATGTTGAAATAACGACTTATTATGTCGTAATAACGAGATATTATGTCGAAATAACGAGATATTATGTCGAAATAACGACTTATTATGTCGTAATAACGAGATATTATGTCGAAATAACGAGATATTATGTCGAAATAACGACTTATGTCGTAATAACGAGATATTTATGTCGAAATAACGACTTATTATGTCGAAATAACGACTTATTAAGTCGAAATAACGAGATATTATGTCGAAATAACGAGATATTATGTCGAAATAACGAGATATTATGTCGAAATAACGACTTATTAAGTCGAAATAACGAGATAAGTTTTCTTTATTTTTTTTCTCACCTTGCGGTTCAGGGCTTCCGTATGTTATAATACATGCATGCCTGGAAACAAACGCCGACACAGAACATGATGGCGCTCTCTTATATGCTCACGCTGACCGAAAGCTTATGTGTGTTTCCCCCTGTGGCTCAGTGGCGAAACCTTAGGCTTTCGCGCCAGAGACCCGTGTTCGAATCCTGGCTCTGGCGGCAGATAAAAATTATGCTGTTCGCGGCCAGCTTTCTTACATACGGAAAGCGAACTCGCCTCTCGCACCCTCCCGCGAGTATTTATGAGCGTCTAAACATATGAGCCTTCAAAGCATTACTCTGTCAGTCCCCTTGGAAAGGCTACTGCAGAAGTGTATTTTGCAGCCAACGAGCCGGTAATACCACCCGCTCGCCTGCACGCAACCGCCGTTTTCACGGCAACCCAGAGAAATCTCAAAAAAGTGTAATGTCTGGTTATCCGGTTCAAGCCGCATGTGTTTTAAGTGTAGAAAATGTGCCCACGTTTCAGTGTTCACCCCTACACACAAGCACTATACCCCCCCCCCCCGCCTTTCACGGAGCCCACTCTCATAAAGCTGGCAAAAGCCGCTCGAGTGTTAGATGTAGGACATGTGCCCACGACCCCGTGTCCACACCTACTCACTGCCCACACCGTTACACGGCCACTTCCTGCCGGTCACGTTACGAATGTAAGTCTTGTGCCCGCTAACGAGCGCTCACACTTACTGACAAGTATTTTACCCCCGGCGTTCCTCGCACAATATGTTCCCCGTCTGTCTGCGAGCCACCGTATTCAAGCACCGAGAGCGCGCGCACTGTGCCCGCGCTTCCGAGTCAGGTTCTCAAGCCCACAGAGTGCGGCAATTGGAACCCGAAGGCCTGAGCACAGTAAAGCAGGGCTATTCGTTGCAGTTCGCTCGCCGTCCCCCGCGCTTTCGAGCACGAACTGAGACAAGAGTGAATGGGGAAGTAGCACACCTACTTCGTGCAGAAATAGCGAAACTTCTGTGCAAAGGGGCCATAGAACCGGTACCTCCTTCTCTGAGCGAGTCAGGCTTTTACAGCCGTTACTTCCTCGTGCCCAAGAAGGACGGAGCTCTCAGACCGATCCTAGATCTGAGATATTTGAACAAAGCTCTTATGAGAAGACCGTTCAAAATGCTCACAACCAGACAGATCCTCGGGCAAATTCGCCCGGGGGACTGGTTTATTTCCCTCGATCTAAAAGACGCTTACTTTCAGATTCAGATAATACCCTGTCACAGGCCATTCTTGAGATTCGCCTTCGACGGTCAGGTATATCAATACACCGTCCTTCCGTCCGGCCTGTCTTTGGCACCCCGTACATTCACTAAGTTCATGGAGACGGCTCTCGCTCCCCTGAGAAATCAGGGCATGCGGATTTTGAACTATTTGGACGATTGGCTGATTCTAGCACAGTCAGAGAAAGAACTTATTTCTCACAGAACAGTGCTTCTCAGCCACCTGGAAAGCCTGGGTCTCACGGTCAACTGGACCAAGAGCTCATTACTGCCCAGTCAGTCAGTCTCTTTTCTGGATATAGAACTGGACTCTGTGGCAATGACGCCCCGGATGTCGACACAGCGCGCGCGCCGTGTTCAATGCCTGGTCGCGTCTTTCCAGAAAGGCGCGTCGCTCCTCTAAAAAAATTTCAGAGGATGCTGGGTTGTATGGCATCAGCTGCAGCAGTGCTTCAGCTGAGTCTACTGCGTATGCGCCCGCTGCAACGCTGGTTGAACGCTCGAGTGCCTCACCGAGCCTGGGCGTCCGGCGGCATGCGAATCAGAGTGACTCAGAGCTGCGTTTCAGCACTGAAACCCTGGTCAGCGGCCAACTGGTACCAGCGGGGAGTGACAATGGGAGCTGTCTCGTACCGAAAGTTTGTCTCGACAGACGCCTCCAACTTAGGTTGGGGTGCTCTTTTCGAGGGCAGACCGGTCTTTGGCCTGTGGTCAGACCAGGAGAAATGCTTTCATATAAACTTGTCTGGAGATGATAGCAGTCGAGAATGCGCTGAAGCGTTTCCTCCCACACATACGGGGCCACCATGTTCTAGTCCGCACGGACAACATGTCCGTGGTGTCCTACGTGAACCACCAGGGCGGTGTCAGATCCAGGAATCTCTGCAAACTGACAGAACACCTTCTTGTGTGGGCTCATCACTCGTTGCGCTCGCTGAGAGCCGCGTATGTACCGGGCCATGAGAATGTCGGCCCAGGCAGACTGTCCAGGGACAACATCCCCCCGGGAGAATGGTCTCTGCACCCTCAGTCAGTCCAGTCGCTGTGGCGCCTTTTCGGCAAAGCGGAAGTCAACCTTTTTGCGTCAAAAGACAATGCTCATTGCCCGAGGTTCCTCTCGAAGCCTTCACATAGCCTTCACCATACCTAGAGATTGGCATGGAGTACTTTCCATAAGATCATCTCTCAATGCAAATCAAACCAGCTATTAGGCTAACTGAAATAAAACCATGCCAATCTCTAGGTATGGTGAAGGCTATGTGATAATGTGGGGCTATTTTAATTCCAAAGGCCAAGGGAACTTTATCAGGATGCATAGTATCCTGGATCCATGAAGTAACTGGTCTTTAAAAATAAAAATCTGCCTGCCTCTATGGGAATTTAACATAGGGGTGTCCAAACTTATGCACCCTGTATTTTAAGATTAACATTTATTTATTTACGATACATTATTCATTCACAAAGAAAATTGGTGTCCTTAAAGGTTGGATTTTTCCAATTTTTTTAAATTAAGGCATTAAGTTCAATTTCCAAAAGATGATTTTTCATTCCTCTTTTTAGTCAACTTTAGCATGGGTGTCTAAACTTATATATATATATATATATATATATATTATTTTTATTTTTATCTTGCACTATCAAAATGTCATTTTGTTGTCATATTCAAGCCAGAGAAATCCATACATTTTCCAAAGGCTACACTTTTAATTTAAAAATATTTTATATTAAAATAATTACATTTTTGGAGCCTATTAAAACACAAACCCTAGTGAAAAAAAGTGCACTGTAACAAAATTATTTTAAAGGAATATGAAATTTCATTAAATTAAATGAAAATGTATTACAGATTGAATTTATGTTAAATTCAATTAGCTAAACTTTAGAGTGCTTTTTGACCCGCTTAAGTAAATCCAATTAGTAAACTTTAATTTAAATTTAAAAAAGCATGTAAACCGATTGCCTTGAATTAACCGAGTAAAGTTAAATAGGAATAGTATGTAGTACTAACAAGTGCATGTCTAGTAGTGTACACTTACAAGAGAGTTCCAGTAACTTAAAACTAATTTGTATAGTTTACTTGATCATTTACTTTAGATGTACTCATTAATGCTAGTTGTGTTAAAGGTGCATTGCGTAAGTCTCTGAGTTTTTGCAGAACTATGCCCCCTTCTGGCGACACACGAAACTGCAACCAGAGTTGTGCACGCGGTTACATGGAGTTTGCGTTGGGGTTTGGGATGAACTAGAAGCCGGTCTCTTTGAATCCATCTTCTACTTTTGCAAAAGTCGCTCGAGTTGTCTTCGCTGATGCGGATAATGGCGGCGAATACACAAACCTGCCAGACATAACCAGGTGAGCGAGAACGCGCATGACGTCACGCCCAGTCGATTCCGTCCCGAATCCCTCTTATTTATTTTACTGTACAGGATTATAGAGGCAATCGCAGTGATCATAGAAGGGCTCATTCAGCCCATCAGGCAATTGTTTAAGCATGTATGGGTTAGAAAAACGGGTATTTTTAACATGAAAAGTTGCTTAATGCACCTTTAACTCTGATGCATACAACTTGGAATTACTGAGTTTGCTTTACTTAAAAAGCAATCCAGTTTATTTGTTAAAACCATGCAAACCGATTGCCTTAAAAAGAGCAAGTAAGCTTTACTCCAATAACTTAAGTGCTATCAATCAGCTATTATAAATCATTGAGAATAGTTTCACAATTTTACAAAGATAACATTTACAACTGGACAAATAAATGTAAGGCAACGATAGAGTTCAAAGGTAAATTTACTGTATTTGTTTTCTTAACAACTGACACAGGGGTGGTCCAGACATGTTTGCATTGGGGTATACAATTTATGTAAATAGTAACTTTAGGTTTTTTTTGTTGTTGTTGTTGTTTTTTTTAACAAAAAACGGAAACACTTTATAATAAGGTTCATTAGTTAACATTAGTTAGTGATTTAACTAACATGAACTAACATTGAGCAATACACTTGCTATTGTATTCATTAATCTTTGTTAATGTTAGTTAACCTGTTAACCGTTGACAGTGCGCGGGCGCACTGAAGCGTTTTTTTTATATATAGTTCAAAGTTACTATCAGATTTAATGTTATACCTTGACAAACTATACATCATTAAAAAGATATAAGACTCAAGTTTCAGTATTTGACCACAATTGTATTCTGAGAAACTTATAGCGACAGTTATTTCTTAATTTGTGTCAGGAGTTATGAAATGAAAAAATTAGTCGATAGGCTACCTTTAATATGAATTATCCCCGTCAGCCGCTTTCATTCATAAAAAAAACTCTGTGCTGTCGTCATGACAGCGCTTGACAAAACAACATCCCTCAGGGCTTTAGCTCAAAAATGTGCAGATTTGGAGAAATATTGATATATTCTCATAGGTTTACATCAGATTTCTATAGACAGGAATAATATTTATTGAATTTATACCCAAATGCGTCGATGTAATCATTATGAGCGCTTGGACACTCTGATACTGTATTTTCAATTCATACCAATAGCCTGAAGCCCAATTTATACTTCTGCGTCGAACTTACGCCGTAGCTACGTCGTAGGCTGTGTGTAGCGCGCGTACCCTTCGGCGTACCCTGACGTGCACCTCTCCAAAAATGTAAAGCCCAATTTATACTTCTGCGTCGAACTTACACCGTAGCTACGTCGTAGGCTGTGTGTAGATCACAGAAGATTATTTAAAATACTCGACTTGCGTTATAAAGTAAGTTTGGAGCACAAACATGGTTTTAATCTCATAAATTGTCGTGTATTGATGGTGTGCTAAGCTAACATGCTTGCTAGCTCTAGGTGCACCTGCAACCTAGAAGTTATCTTTTATGATTTTGTTTCTAAATAGGAATACTTACTGAAATGTTTCTTTATTCCAGAAGGCCATTTGATACAGTTAGATACAGTGAGAACTTTGATAAAAGAAATTAGGGATTGAAACCCTATGAATAGCCTGTGAATAGCCCGTCGTTAGTAGCTATAATGCAGACAAAAGAAATGCATATTTAGAGCCATAACCAGGCTGGAGAGGTGTGAATGTGTGCATGGGGGAGACTGAGACTGAATGGGGCTCGTTTGCACCACAAAACAATAGAGACAAAAGACTGAATAGATGACTTAGAAGATGACTATAAACATCAGCAGCATTTTAGAGTCAAATCAAAATAAAGTCATGACATGATCTTGAAAAACATTTAACTAAATACAGAGTTTTAGACTTATCATCTTCATATTTTACATATAACATGGTCAGACATGTGGCTTTAGCTGCAGTGCATTTCTAGATTGCTACAGTGCCAACTTCAATTTTATTTTCATGAAAATGTTTAATAAAAATACATTTCTAATAACTTTACAACATTTTGAAGCTATTTATAACTATATTTTTCATTATGACAATAATTAATTCTACATTTACAATAAACTGCCAGGTGTCAGCTTTCAAATGAGATCATACTTGTGCTTTTAGTGCAAAGGGAACTGTATCTGTTTCAGTTTGGGTATGTCATTTCTGGGGATTTTTCAAAAGTGGCGTTGCAGCTTAACAGGTTAATAAAAATTGAGCTGTTCATTGTTTGTTCATGTTAGTTCATAGTGCATTAACTAATGTTAACAAATACAACCTTTGATTTTAATAATGTATTAGTAAATGTTGAAATTAATATTAACTAAGATTAATAAATGCTGTGGAAGTATTGTTAATTCTTAGTTCATGTTAACCAATTAACATTAATGTAAAGTGTTACCTAAAAACCTTTAACAGTACAAGAATATAAATAAATGTATATAAAATCTGAATAAAATAAATATATTTGAGACCATACCCTGACTCTAACACATTCTCAACAAACAGCTTTAACAATTCAATACATAACAATTACTCACTTTAATCAATATCACTTCGCAGACCAAACTTGGTATATAGAAGTGCAAAAAAAGTGGCTACATTCATTAGCCTAAACGATGAAAAAGCAATGTCTCTGACACACATGTACATTAGAAATGAATACGCTGACAGCATCTTAAAGGGATAGTTCACCCAAAAATTTGTATTCTGTCAGTAATTCCTCACCCTCATGTTGTTCCAAACCCGTAAGACTTTCGTGGACTATTTTAACAATTTATTTACTACCTTTCTAGGCCTTGAAAGTTGCAATGACATTACAGTGTATGGAGGGACAGAAAGCTCTCAGATTTCATCAAAATATCTTCATTTGTGTTTTGAAGATGAACGAAGGTCTTATGGGTTTTGAACGACATTTTAATTTTTGGGTGAACTAACCCTTTAACTTGCTCATGAACTAATGGGCTGAAAATTTTAAACAAGTGGCTTAGTTTCCCTTTTATTTTTCTATCAACTAATCTAATTCCACTGTCATAAACAAATGTAATCTAATACCAAACATCATCAATCTTGCACATTTGATTACTCAACAGGAGATTTTTCAGAGATTGCAGTTTTGGTGAGAGTTTGTTCTGTCCCAAACCAAGCATCAATTTCTGAATGAAGTTAAAAGTATTTTTCATGTCTTTTGGGTAATCCAAATGTAAAGCATAAGACAGACCAAAATAGATGCAAATTGCCTGAGGCAGGTTCTGCAGATTATCCATTACAATACCTCTCTCAGCAATGATGGCAGTAGACACTGGGCAAAGGTAGAGTTTATTTAGAGAGGGAAGTTCTTCTTCATCAATGACAGTCAGCACCCCAACAAAAACTTGTGCCCAGGCTTCATCAACATCGCATACCTGAATGAAACCAAACAATACAAATATTACAACAGGGAAAAGTGAAAAGGCATGATTAATTGTCAGTTATCTGAATACAAATTAAGTTTATATCATTTATATATAAATTTTTACATTTTATTTAACTAATCCTTTAAGATTACAGTCCACAGTTAAAGAGTTATCAACAAAACCCCACAACACTTTAGACAACAGCTAGATAGATTGTAAACAAAACCATGATCAACTCAGAATAATAATAAAAAATGAAGGCTGCAGTAAACTCACCCCTGTATTAATTTGCTGCATAAGCTCATCTAATTTCTCTCCAATGCTTCTTGAACACTTGAAGATTGTGACAAAGCGTGGTGTGTAGCGATCCACGGCACCATAAAAGTTACTCTGCAGTCTGCAGATCTGTGGGGAATATCCTGTTAAACTCTGCAAACACCACAACACAGGCAAAAAAAAAAAAAAAAAGGCCATGGGACAGTGTGGAAATTTTTCAATGCATGGTCAGGCCTACAGGCCAATTCTAAAGCCAAACCTAAACAGAATGTGGTTTTTCATATTGGAAAAGGGTATGAATAAGTACTTACTTGTCTCTCTCTAAAAAGGGCTGGCCACTGCTCCATCTGCATCCACAATCTCACGTCTTCGCATTGAGAAGGTCTGGTCCATCTTTGATGCAATGAGAGTTCCACTAGGGCAGACCTGGGCATTGTACGGCCCCCGGGCCACATCAGGCCCTCTGGCTGTCCTTGACTGGCCCGCGTGAGGTATTTGGTTAATTAAAGCTGGAGTCCATAACTTTTTTGGTGTTCAAATTTTACAAAAATTATACATTGAGCGAGTACATCATGAATCAATTTTCCAAACCGTGTTTTTGTCTTATCCCGAATCACTATGGTACATCAATAATCAGTGTTTATATCCGGACTATTTTATGCCAGTCGGGTTAACTGCTGCGTAGTCTCCTAGTGCCTGCGTGACTCGTTATAGACATGAGAGAAGTAGCTCCGGCTGCAATGTTCTTCCACAAGACACATGCAGTTCTGTTTATTAACCGCTAGAGTGCCAAAAGTTATGGACTGCTGCTTTAAAAGTCAAGGCAACTGATTTTTCTTTTTTTTTTTTTACATGTCAGTCACAGTGTGTGTGATGCACCTTCACTCAAATGTGTTCGCGATCATGCAGCACACCTTTCAAGAAATGTGAGTTAGCCTTTAAATATGTTAGCTAACGTTAAAAAAAAGAAAGATTGATGCAGAATGTAGAGTTTTTAACAAGGCATGGACTTCTAAGTATTTATTTACTGAAGTCAAAGGTAAAGCTGTGTGTTTAGTTTGTGTAGAACAGATACTGTAGCTGTGCTCAAGGATTACAATTTGAATCACCATTACGAAACTAAACATGCAGAAAAATACAAGAATTTGACGGACGCAGAGTGGGCACGGACATCTGAAGCGTTGCTAGCTAAGCTGCAAAAGCAGCAAGGACTTTTTACCAAGCTTCACGGATCCAGGGATGCAGCAGTCAAGACCAGCTTTGTGATATCCCACAAAATCGCAAAAAACAGCAAGCCATTCTGTGATGGGGAGTTTATCAAAGAATGTTTGGTGGACTCTGCAGCGCTAATATACCCTGAGAAAAAAGACGCATTTGCGAATGTGTCCCTCTCCAGGCGAAGAGTAACGAGACGAGTCGAGGACATCGCGGGAAATCTGGAGCTTCAGCTGCAAAACAAAGCGGACAATTTTGACTATTTCTCCTTGGCTCTGGACGAGAGCTGTGATGTCCGCGACACAGCCCAGTTACTTATCTTTGTACGTGGGATAACGAAAGACTTTGAGATGACGGAGGAGCTGGCAGCTATGCGGTCAATGAAAGGGACTACAACGGGGAGTGATTTGTTCACAGAGGTAAATTTATCCATGGACAAACTGGGACTAAAATGGGACAAACTGACAGGTGTTATGTTACGTCTGAGGATGTATACGGTGTGTCATAGGTGTGAATGTGTATTTGGGTTTTGTTCTTTGCTCTCCTTGCTCTGTCTCAATGTCTTTTCATTATTACGACAGGTACTCGAACCTGTATTCAATCTATGGATGCCTGATGTGATTGGAGGGTGAAGGGGAGGAGCAAGGATATAACCTGGAGTGGATCTGTTGAGAGCAGAGAGAGACTGTTGATGCCAGGATTAATTCCTCCTCCTGTTGGCCCAGATCACATTGTTGATTTATTTGCTTATACCCTTGTTGATTTGTTCCTGAGTAAGTGAGCTCAGGACGTGTTGTAAGTGCTCTTAAATTGAAAAGAGAACTGAACCTGTATTATGTTTGATCTCCTTCTTATTTCATGTTAAGTATGTTGTCTTTAATTATCCTGATTTGGGGAAGGTAGGGGGAGGGTGCCATTTTTGTTTGTATTCTTCATTTTCTCCTGTTTATGAATAGACAGGGAGAGAAGGAAGATTGATGTTATTTATTTTCTTCAGATTATCTTGTTCTAGGTAATTTACTAAGATTTCTGGGTTAGTTAGTTTAAGTTTTGTTTGTTATTTTGGCCTAGCCCTCCCCTGAAGATATTATTATTATTCTTTTGGTTTTCTTTTTCTTTTTATTATTATTATTATTATTATTATTATTATTATTAAATTTTGTTTTTGTTATCCTTCTTGTGATTTGTTATTCTTTATATTTATTCAAATACAAAGTTATTATTTTAATTTGTGGTTGTGTGATTTCTGGGACAGGAGGTTGGATTTTCCTGGTACTCTCTCCAAGGGTTAATTTTCTTTATTTAATTTAAATTATTTTATTATTTTTTTTTGTTTGTTTTTGTTACTTTGTTACTGACTCCCCAACCCTAGATGGGTAGTTATGTAACAGTTACAACCGATGGTTGTCCAAATATGACAGGGAAAAATGTTGGACTTTTGAAGCAGATGCAAGATAAAGTGACTGAAATAAACCCAGAACAGAAATTGACATATTTGCATTGCATTATTCACCAGGAGGTGTTGTGCAAGTCAGTGCTAAAAATCAACCATGTTATTGATGTTTTTACTAAAATAGTTAACTTCATCAGGGCAAGAGCACTGAATCATAGACAGTTTGTTGCACTTTTGGAAGAGTGTGAAAGTGAACATAGTGACATAGGCTACCACACAACTGTCAGATGGCTCAGCCTGGGCAAGGTGCTTAAAAGAGTATGGGACTTGAGAGCAGAGATTCAGGAGTTTTGTGAGATGAAATGCAGGGACACCCCAGAGATCTCAGATGCAGACTTTATAGCAGATCTGGCTTTTGGTGTTGATGTGACTGCATTCATGAATGAACTAAATACTAAGCTTCAAGGTAAGGGCCTCTTTGTACATGAAATGTACAGCTTAGTGACGGCTTTCATGAGAAAGTTGAAGTTTCTTTCAAGCCAATTGGAGGGCAACGTTCTTACCCACATGTCAACACTGAAAGAAGTCACACCATCAGCTGATCACCTCCGCAGGTACTCATCCATGTTAGGGGCACTGCATGGTGAGTTTTCAAGGCGATTTGAAGACTTCAAAACAGTTGAGGGTGAAATGCACATGATTTCTTCTCCCTTCACTTGCAGTGTGGATAATGCACCCATTAATGTTCAGCTTGAACTCATTGATCTGCAGTCTGATAAACTATTAGCAGAGCATTTTAAGTCAGTATCACTACTGCATGTGTATTCTTCTCTCAAAGAGGAAAACGTTCCACACATAAGGAGGCATGCTCAGAGGATGTTGGTTCTCTTTGGATCTACCTAGTGAACAAACATTCTCAGTGATGAGGTTTAACAAATCCAGATACAGAACCTCTCTCTGTGATGATCACTTGTGTGCTGTCCTTTGCATATCCACCCCAACACAGGCTAGATTTCTCTCACTGAACAAGAAAAAAAAAAAGAAAACAAAACCTTGGGTAAACCAATCAAACAAACAACACTAGGGGCATTTATTGTTTTTTTATATAGTTAATGTGATGCTGGTCTTTGAAATACTTGCTTTTTTTGTATAAAGTTGTGATGCTAGTTTTTGAAACACTGCAAAAAAATGCACATTTTCAAAACTGTTTTTGTGAAATGTTTATTAAATAGTGATATAATTGTGTGCTCCACATTTTCATTTCCTGTTTTTTTTTTGTTTTTTGTTTTTTTATAAAGAGAAATAATATATTGGGCAGAACTGAGTTAAGTGTATTGGTCCGACCCTCTACAACCGCCCCAGTTTCTCATGTGGCCTCTAGGGGAAATTAATTGCCCACCCCTGCACTAGGGTAACATCACAAGAGATAACGTCTCGGTTACGGATGTAACCCTCGTTCCCTGAGTGGGAACGGAGACGTTACGTCGGATGACGACGATTGGGGTTTCGCTTAGAAGCCTATCACCTTCGAGTATATAAAACGAGCCAATGGCAATGAAATGCCATGGGTCTGCGGAATTTGCATAGCGTATCTCCGCCCACCGCAGGGGGTATATAAGGAAGTACGCTGCAAACATGCAGATATGTCTTCACTGAGGAGTCGAAACTGGACCCAGGCGTTTTTCAGCGATACAGCGGAAGTGGCAGGAAGACGTAACGTCTCCGTTCCCACTCAGGGAACGAGGGTTACATCCGTAACCGAGACGTTCCCTTTCGTGGTCACTCCGAGTTACGTCGGATGACGACGATTGGGGTTCCAGTCTAATCACGCCACCTCGGCTGTCATCCAGTGCCCTGCGTAAGTCTGAGCTCCCTGTTGTGAGACTAGCACAAACGAAGGAGTCCTACTTAACACAGGAATACCAAGGTACACTGGGAAGCATATCCCAGAGGAAATATGCAATTATGCCCAACCATTACGGGGGGGACTTGAAATACACATATGACCCAGAGGGATACATATGGGGAAAACACTGGGGTGTCCAGCCGCAGGTGGAATATTTAAACCCCAGGGGAGGCAAGGTGGCTTGCCAAGGGAAAGACACACGCTCACAAAGAGACTTACAGTGGAATACACATGTGGGGGTCGCCCAGAGGGGGGACCATGCACATGGAGGCACCTAGTCAAGCGCAAAAGCTGCATTATGGCAGAATGGCATAAGTCAGGCGTTGATGTAACCAGTGCTGGAGGAACTCAGAGCTTATCAGACTCACCTGAGAAGACGATCGCACGTATCCCGTCCGTGGAGAGGAATGGCGAGCAAGCGAAGACACCTGAGCAGAATCTAGTACCGGCTGGTTGAAGCGAGTACATGGGAAGAAACTGGCTCTACTCGGAGATTATAGAATCTCGCGAATGTGTTGGGTGTCGCCCAGCCTGCAGCTCTACAAATGTCTGTTAGCGAGGCGCCATGCGCTAGAGCCCAAGAGGAAGCCACACTACGAGTGGAGTGAGCTTTCACACCAAGGGGGCATTGACGACCTTGCTGCTGGTATGCCAAAGCAATGGTATCCACTATCCAGTGAGATAACCTTTGCTTTGAGAGAGCCTTTCCCTTCAGCTTCCCACCATAACAGACAAAGAGCTGGTCTGAGGTCCTGAAACACCGCGTTCTGTCTACATAAGCACGGAGTGCGCGTACTGGACAGAGCAGTGTCAAGGCTGGGTCTGCCTCCTCCAAGGGCAGCGCTTGCAGGTTCACTACCTGGTCTCGAAAGGGTGTGGTAGGAACCTTGGGCACGTATCCAAGCCGGGGTCTCAGGATCACGTGAGAGTTAGCCGGCCCGAATTCCAGGCACGCTTCGTCAACCGAAAATGCCTGCAGGTCCCCTACCCTCTTGATGGAGGCCAATGCAACCAGGAGCGCTGTCTTCATAGACAGGAACTTAAGCTCTGATGATTGCAAAGGCTCAAATGGAGCACTCTGCAGGGCAGTTAGAACCACTGACAGGTCCCAAGAGGGTACGAGGGGAGGACCAGGAGGATTCAGTCTTCTCGCTCCCCTCAGGAACCTGACGATCAGGTCGTGCTTCCCCAGAGACTTACCATCAACTGCTTCGTGATGTGCGGCAATGGCGGCAACATACACTTTCAGGGTGGAGGGAGACAGCCTTCGCTCCAACCCTTCTTGCAGGAAGGAAAGCACGACACTGATGGGGCAATTCGTGGGTTCTTGATGTTTAGAAGAACGCCAGTTGACGAAGAGGTTCCACTTCAACGCATAGGCATGTCTCGTGGACGATGCTCTAGCGGAAGTGATGGTAGCCACCACCGCTGGTGGTAGGGTACTCAAACCTGCCTCGTCCCGTCCAGGAGCCACACGTGGAGGTTCCAAAGATCGGGACGAGGGTGCCCCGTCCCTGAGAAAGGAGGTCCTTCCTCAGAGGAATTGGCCAGGGAGGTGCTGTCGCGAGGAGTACTAGTTCGGAGAACCAGGTCCGGTTGGGCCAGTACGGGGCAACCAAAATGACCTGCTCCTCGTCCTCCCTGATCTTGCGCAAGGTCTGCGCAAGAAGGCTCACTGGGGGAAACGCGTACTTGCGTAGGCCCCGCGGCCAGCTGTGCGCCAGTGCATCCGTGCCGAGCGTGCCCTCGGTCAGGGAATAATACAGGTCGCAGTGGGACGAGTCGTGGGAGGCAAACAGGTCTACCTGTGCGTCGCCGAACTGACCCCAAATCAGCTGGACCGACTGGGGATGGAGTCGCCAATCTCCAGCGAGAGGCCGAACTCGAGACAGCTCGTCGGCCGCCTGGTTCAGGTGTCCCGGGATATAAATGGCTCGAAGCGACCTCAGATGCTTCTGACTCCATATGAGGAGGTGGCGAGCGAGTTGCGACATACGGCGGGAGCGTAGACCACCTTGATGGTTGATGTACGCTACTGTCGCGGTATTGTCTGATCGGACTAGTACGTGCTGGCCCCTGAGCAGCGCACGGAAGCGGTGCAGGGCGAGACGTACAGCCAGCAACTCGAGGCAATTGACATGCCAAAGGCGCTGGGGTCCTGTCCAGGAGCCCGCGGCAGCATGACCATTGCACATGGCGCCCCAGCCCGTGGCAGAGGCATCTGTTGAAACAACAACATGCCGGGAAACTCGTTCTAAGGGCACTCCGGCCCGTAGAAAATTGAGGTTCAACCACGGGGTGAAGGTCTGACGGCAGGCTGGAGTCACTGGGACTCGAAGCGTGCCGTGTTGCCATGCCCACCTTGGGACTCGATCGCGAAGCCAAAGCTGAAGCGGTCTCATATGAAGCAATCCCAGCGGCGTTACAGCGGCTGCGGATGCCATATGCCCCAGGAGCCTCTGAAATCATTTCAGTGGAACCGCACTCTTGCCCTCGAACTGACGAAGACAAGTCAGCAGTGACTGCGCGCGCTCGCTCGTGAGCTGCGTGCACATGGCGACCGAGTCGATCTCCATACCGAGAAAAGAGATCCTCTGCACGGGGCAGAGTTTGCTCTTCTCCCAGTTGACCCGAAGGCCCAGACGAACTAGGTGCTGAAGCACTAGGTCCCTGTGTTCGCAAACCTGGTCTCGAGAGTGAGCTAGGATTAGCCAGTCGTCGAGATAGTTCAGGATGCGAACCCCGTGTTCCCGGAGGGGAACAAGGGCTGCCTCGACGACCTTCGTGAAGACGCGAGGAGACAGGGCTAGCCCGAAAGGGAGAACCGCGTACTGGTATGCCTGCCCCTCGAAGGCAAACCGTAGAAACGGTCTGTGTCGAGGTAAAATGGAGACATGGAAGTAGGCGTCCTTCAGGTCGATCGCTGCAAACCAATCCTGCGGCCGCACACACTGGAGGATGTGTTTGGCCGTTAGCATCTTGAACGGCAGCCTGTGAAGGGAGCGGTTCAAGACGCGTAGGTCGAGGATTGGCCGTAACCCACCGGACTTCTTGGGTACAATGAAGTAAGGGCTGTAGAAGCCGGACTTCATCTCGGCTGGAGGGACAATCTCGATCGCACCCTTCGCCAGTAGGGTGGCGACCTCCGCTCTCATGACAGGGGCATTGCCACCGACCACAGTGAAGCGGACTCCCCTGAAGCGGGGAGGAGATATCGCGAACTGAATCGCGTAGCCAAGCCTGATGGTTCTCGCGACCCAGCGGGACAGTCTGGGAAGCTCTAGCCAGGCCTCCAGAAAGTGCACCAGCGGGGTCATACGGACCACAGACGTACCGTCGGTGGGGCAGCGAGGCGGAATGACCGGCACCGGCGAGGGTGGCATAGCGGCCCTGTGCGGGGGCACGGTCATTAACCGCGTCCTGCCAGAGGAGGCCAGGGGAGGGCGCGCGTCCCACGGGGGCGTGCTCTGGCAGGGGTCTGGCGACAGAGGGGGATGAGAGGAGCGTGGCCCGTGGGCGGCGCGTGCTGTCATCCCGCACCTCTGGGACAGAGGAGGGCGGCAGTGGCGGGACCCGAGGGTGGCGCACACTGCGGCTCTCGGGCTCTGTTGGCTCAGGATTGGGGAATTCGATTCTGTCTTTAACCACATTAGGGTGCTGCCCGTCCTTGGACAAGCAGCGGGGAGTGGAGAACAAAAGATTCTCCCCCGGCCCTCCACCGGGGGAAGGAGTGGCCCTGCTGCCAGCTCCTAAACAGAAAAGAGAGCCAATCCTGAGCTGCCCGTCTCAGGAGCGCCGCTTAGCCTGGCGTTTAGCGGGCTGCGGGGCTGGAGAGGGCTGTGGCGCCTTCCTACGGCTTCCTCCACGACGCGGCCGAGATGAAGGCTGCTGCTGGGGCCGTGCGGGAGGGGCGGGAGCCGCGGGAGGGCGCCCTCGGCGGCGAGCAGGCTGAGGATTCTGTACCGACGGCTGAGCAGCAGAGCGTCGGGGCAGAATGTGCTTAATCGCCTCAGTCTGCTTCTGAGCAGTCGAGAACTGTTGGGCAAAGTCCTCGACTGCACCGCCGAAAAGGCCGGCCTGGGATATGGGAGCGTCGAGCAGACGAGTCCGCTCTGGCTCACGCATATCAGCCAGGTTCAGCCAGAGATGTCTCTCCTGGACCACAGCTGTGGACATCACCAGACCCAGGGAGCGCGCGGTCACCTTCGTCGCCCGGAGAGCGAGGTCGGTGGTGGCGCGCAGCTCATCGAAGAGCCCTGGGTCTGTCCTACCCTTGTGCATGTCACGGAGCATCTTGGCCTGGTAGACCTGTAAGACGGCCATGGCATGCAAAGAGGCAGCTGCCTGTCCCGCCGCTCTGTAAGATTTCGCCACCATGGTAGACGAGAATCTACAGGCTTTGGACGGGTGCTTAGGATCACCACGTGATGAAGCGCTTGCCGGACACAGCTGCATCGCGACAGAACGTTCAACCGTGGGAATCCCAGTGTACCCACAAGCATCAGCCTTATCGAGGGGAGGAAAGGCGGAGAAAGCCGACGAACGATCGCGGGAAGACATGGGAGCCTTCCAGGACCGCGTGACTTCCTCATGCACTTCCGGGAAGAATGGCATTGGGGTTGGGCGGCGACGAGTGTCAGCGGCCGCTCCCAAAAACCAATCATCCAGCCGCGAGCGCACTGGATCGGGTGGCGGGGACCACTCGAGCCCAATGGCCGCGGCTGCCCGGGAAAGCATGGCAGTCAGCTCGGGATCAGACTCGGGCAATGCTGGCGCGCCCGAGGGAGGCAACACAGCCGAATCCTCACTTCCCGAGGACTCACGCCCACCTTGTGATGCAGCGATCGACATCGTATCCTCTTCTGGAGCGCCAAACGAAACGCGCGGGGCCTCCGTAGAGGGACCAGCGATCTCAGTCTGGACACTCGCGGGTCCCAATGCTGAAGAGGGGTGTGTGGACCGCGGACGTGTCGGCGGTGTGTCCCACACAGTTACCCTCAGGTCACCCTGGCCACCAGCCGAAGTACAGCCTCGCGGGGAGACCGTAGATCGGGGTGTGGATGAGGGGACTCTCGCTCTAGTGAGCTCATTGAGTCTCGACCGCAGCATGGAGATGGTCATGTTCCCGCAGTGGGAACATGAGTCATCCACAAACGCTGCTTTAGCGTGATCAACGCCCAAACACGCTAAGCAGAGATTGTGCCCATCAGAAAAGAATATGTCGCGACCGCAACCAGAAGTGCACGGGCGAGGCATCTTTAAAAAGACGTGCCACGTGCAATGCTCTTTTTGTGAGAGGAAAAACTCTGCAGATGCTGAAGCGAACAGGGAGAAATCACACTATCTGTCAGATCACTGAGCAGATCAGCAGGGTAGTGAACACTCGCTGAAATCGCCGTCACACCAACACTGGAGAGTTCGCTCGTCTCGAAGGGATGAGAAGACTAACTCAGAATTATTTGGCTTGCAGGAGTGGAGAAGTTCTCGGCTCCGAAGCGAAAACATATCTGCATGTTTGCAGCGTACTTCCTTATATACCCCCTGCGGTGGGCGGAGATACGCTATGCAAATTCCGCAGACCCATGGCATTTCATTGCCATTGGCTCGTTTTATATACTCGAAGGTGATAGGCTTCTAAGCGAAACCCCAATCGTCGTCATCCGACGTAACTCGGAGTGACCACGAAAGGGAACATCACTTAACATTACTAAGTTTCTCATCTTGTTAAAAGATGGCTAATTTTATCAGCAGTGATAAAGCATTTGAGTTTGAGTGAAATAATAAAAAAATAAAAATAAAAAAACTTTTACAGTGCTTGCATTACAATCTGAATTTACTCAATTTAAAAAATAATAGTTTAATGCTGTTATAAAATCACAAATACTGTCAAAAAGCATCACATACTTCATCTCTCCATAAGCTGCAGGTTACCTTTAACTGTAGATGTGTGCCATTTCACCAGATTTGGAACGATAATTTATAAACCAGTGCCAACAGAGGAGAATGCATCAGTGAAAATGGTAAAATAGAAAACCATAATTCTTACATTTGGGACAAATAAATTGCTTTTCAGGCATTCCAGGAACTGTTATGGTACCTGATAGTTTTATGTGCAAAAAAAACAAACAAACAAAAAAAACAGGCCAAACCATATTCTTCAAGCTCCGAATATCACAATTATTTGGTAGACATTAAAGGGACACCAGGCAAGTCTGAGTGTTTTTTCTCTACGAAGCTCCCCCTAGTGTCTGGTAGTAAATGCTTTCAAACACTGTCGTAAAAACGAACTGTTGTCCCTCCCCCCTCGCCATGAGCAACCCAGCTGAGCAGAGGAACCGGCTATTTCAAAACCAGTTATGTCTACCGAGGCAAGTAAAGCAATATTTTATTTCCAACTGATGGCGATTTTTATTTTTTTTTATTGTGTTGTCATGCATACTAACGTTAGTATTTTTACCGGGAACGAACGATATGAATGCCTCGAACTACTGCTTTCGTGTTTGTTTGTTTTTGGGAGAGTGGGCATGAGCATAAAAAATATATATATCGGAGGTTAATATTTGTCTAAAGTTATATTAGCAAGGTCTATAAGTTCATCTGGTAGAATGACGGTTTACCTTTGCTTGTCTAAGAAAACATCAGAACGTTTTTTCTAGCTCATCATGATATGTGCAACATGTTTATTGCCTATTATCAAACGCGTTGACTTAGTGACATAAAATAAAAGTGCAAGTTACACAAATAAAACCGACAGAGGAACGGCCAAACAACTACAGAAATCAAACGTGTTTGCTAATGACAATGCTAACATCAAAGTTATAGTATCTAGCGTACTAGTAAGCCCGGAACAGACAGCGATCATAATAAAACCTTTACAGACAATAGCTAACATCCTGAGGTCACAATTACTTGAAATTTAAATATTAAAAAACACAGTTTATTCCAAAGATACTTGCAACAGCAGCCAGGTCAGCATCCGTTTTGCAGGCTTCTGTTTCTCTCAGTTCTCGCCATTCTGAAAAAGCCGGTCCAATATTTACTCGAGTCTGACTTCTTGCTCGGTCAGTCTCCCGTTTCCTCTTTCGTTGGTCCTCCGACAAAGATTTCCTAGCTTTCTGCTTCTTTTTTACAGGCTCAGCCATAACTCAATCTATCATTGCCCTTCGCTTATAGCTAGCCGGTGCTTGAATGGGGGCGTGTACGTGTGCAGTGCTGTCAAGCAATTCGTTACATCGCGAGACCTGATATCACGCGATACTTCCTGACGCCGACCCGCCGGCCCAAAGTTGCAAGTGAGTTTTTTCCGCTCTCGGGCACCAGGGGGGTGCGAAACCACCACCATTCAACCCGAAATAAGTAATATAACCATTCCACTGACTCCGAAGCTGTTCAGTTAAGGTAAAAAAGTTACCTAGTGTCCCTTTAAGGAGATCAGTAAAAATAAGCGGCAGACAGTAAAAAAAAAAAAACATTCACACAAAAGTCGCATGCTTGATTACTCACCTTATTATTATTATTCCAAAAACGTAGCGAAGCGAAGCTCCAGATAAAAATGTAGGCAGTCTTTCCACATCTGCAAAATTGGCGCCAAAAATGAAATACGCACAGAATCTATTGCGCATGCTATCTTGCCGCTTCTTCTTTGTTTGTTTTTTTCTGCACATTAGGCACGCTTTAATGCACTGCTGCCTCTCACTGGTTTAGTAACGTCATTGCATCCTTTGTTGCTACTTGCTTATTCCAAGTAAGCGTCACTCAAACGATTGAGTAACTTGTTATTTTCACCCTGCAATTGACTGTAACTCAACAAAACCTAGTAAGAAGTATGTATTGTATATTACTGAGTAAAGTTTACTAAGTATATGTGAGTCCAAGCTATTGGATTTTACTCGGTAATTTTATTATTAAAGTCCATTGCCTTTCTCTATTGTCTTTGAAATTTTAACTTGTACATTAAGTATTTATTATATATTTGTGATTACACATTTGTAATGAACTTAGTACTTTTAAAATATCTTAACTGTAATTGTAAGCTCAAATAACACATTACAACTTAATGAATTATAATAAAGTACTCTACTAGAAATGTAGAGTGGTATGGCCAAATTTGTTGCTTTTTTTTGGTCATTTTTAGAGGTTCAAAATATCTATTTAATAGCATAATAAATGAAATTAGTATAATATAAACCTGAAACATGATATTAGGATATTAGAAGACACATGCTTTGTCTCATTCAAACTGATAATATCAGATGTTTGCCAAGACTTTAAGGTGAGGTGAGAGTGTAACCAGAGCGACATTTAAAAATAAAACTCACTACAGTGACGTTTCTCTTGAGCCTGCCCTGCCATTTTAAGTTCAGTGACGGTTTTAAAGACCATCAAGCTTTTTCCCATTTTTCTTTACAGGTTTTTTTTTCTTTTTTTTTCACACTTTCTTAATGTTGTTGAAAAGTTCCAGAACCTTTTACTGAGTAAGGTCTAAATGTCTCTCAAGAGAAAGAGAAAGGCAATGGGCTTTTTGAATTGAACAGTTTTCTGAGACATTTTCCATTAAACCAATGTTGGCAGACCCCTTTGGGGCCCAAGCCTTTGGTTGACACCTTCACAAACCTCTGTGATGATGGCCACCGGCAAAATGGTGACATGGCGAGCCGTAGCTTTCGATATAAGAGATTTAAGCATTTTTCAAACAGGCTTTACCACAGGCTGGAAAGAAAGCTTAGTCAACTAACTAGTTTACTCCACATTATATTCATCATGGCTCCATTATAGATTTTATGTGAATTCATGGCCCTGGAGCTTTATGGTTTATTCGATTTGATCATTCAACAAATAAGCTCTGAACTATTACCATAGCATGGAGCAATTTAAAGCTACGTTTGGTATTATTACCTTAAACAGACATTCTTCCAGTATCTCCAGCGCATTTTCCCCTTTGCAGATGTGATTAACATTGGCTTTTCATCATCTGTGAATTACAGGACATAGTGAGGGAACATCTCAGTCTCAAAAACATTGTCTGTTAGATACGCCAGAGCCGGCTGAGCCTCTCGTTGCCAGGCCTGCTTTCACATATGTCATTCATCTACAAAAATAAATAAACAAATAAATAAATAAATAGATAAAAATAAAAGCAAAATACTTCCTCGTAGCAGATATACTCCCTTACCTTTAGTGTAAAAGTCACTCCCTCTGCAATCATTTAGGAATCTGCAAATATGTCAGACAGAACACCATAAAACTATTCAGGCAGATGGAAAAATGTTCCAGCTTTGTGACTATTATGAGCAAAAGTTCCAATAAATAAAAATGTAGAGATGCAAATCATGTGGTGCTTTAACCAGGGTGAAGTAGTTCCTGAAGTCATAAATGGACAGTCTGACCTCACCTCTGGCATTTTAAGTAATTAATAAAAAAATTGTCTAATAATGTTTTAGAACATACTGTAGCAGACTTGCAGTAAACTTTACAAGAGGCTACTCATGGCCTCAAACCATTAGTTTGATGCAAAAGGCCTGAACGCAGGGCCCCAACATAATTTGAAAGGCAATAAGGGGATTGAAACGTATTGGATTTGTTTGATGGCTTTGACAAAATATGAAAAAAAAACCTCCCAGCGATAGTCAAGAGGTGCTTATAATGATTGCAATCAGGAATGATTACTTTCCCTACGGTGTATTAATTTGTGAATCAGAGCACAGCACCAGGCTGTTCTTTGAAAATGCTGCAATATTGGTTGGAAACACAAGCTGAGCAAGACTTCCTGTCTTCCTGTCCCGTCTACGTATTATTTAATTTTACGCAGAAAGCGGGGCAGGTGGAAGATTCACGTCATCACAAAGTCCTCAATGTATGTGTTCTACTTCGCTCATATTATATGGCCTATAAGGACAGCCGTACTGCCGTGCAAAGGCAAAAGACCGTAACTTCGTTTTTGGTCGAAAATGAGTTATTTATATTTTTGGCACATTCAAGACCTTCTTTATCATGTGGATAAGTATCTTGAATCAATTCCGTTTTTTTTTTCGAGAAAATAATGATTTGTCTTAACAGTAACTTCCAAAAGCTCATGAGAAACCAAGGCAGAACACCGTAACATCAGTTACCGCTCTTTGGCTTTGTTTTGGAACGCTCAAATTACGAGTTACGGTGTTCTGCCTTTGTTTAGCCGCGCGTCAATATGAAGTTACTGTGGCGGTGTTTAATCAAATAATGCTACCTACCAGATTGTACGGTTATCTGCCTTTGTTTTAATGTCCATTAAAATTACGGTGTAGCCTGTGTACTTTGTACAGCTGCCATCAGTCGCTCTAACTTCTGATGTCCTCAGAGCGGTCAGAACATTTAGTATGGTCTGCTCCATCGACAAACGTGCGATATCGATCGCGAAGGATTATGCAGAGTTGACAGAAAAACGTTACACATTGCCGTATCAGATGAATACAACCAAGAATTAAAGCTCGGCAAACTAGCTGGCAGAGTGCCAAAACTTCGCCTTCAGCCCCGCCCTAAACGCGGTCGAGTCAACGCTGGACTAATAGGAGGTATTTTGTCATGTCAAATGTATTAATAATGCCATCAGAATGCAACCAAAGCACAGGATAGCAATAAGTAGATGGCTATAAATAATTGTAAATCATACAAAATAAATGCAATGATCACTAGATTTTATAGGTGTGTACTGTAATGATTTTGTTAATGGTGATCAGCAACTAAATATTGATAATGTGGAAGTTACTGCCTTTTGCCTTGGCAAGACTTCTCACTTTTTGCTGACAATACAAAGGCAGAGTACAGTAACTTTAAAATAGTGGTCAAAAGTCAAGTTTGAGCTCAAGATTTTTTTATGTATATAATTTCCATTACTAAAACATCTATTTGCCAGATTTCCAGTGTCCTACCTATAATTAATTTGGCGGGACAACTAAAAATCTTTAAAGTCATTTTTCTCAGTTCCACACTCTAGCGACTTAAGGTCTTTTGCCTTTGTAGGGCAGCGTAGGTCACTGGTTACAGCATCATATTTTTGGATTGGCGCTGGAATATTTTTACGGTAGGAGCTGCTGGTTGTGGCTTTATTATAGATTATTTGTCTGAATCAACCAGGGTTATATGGGTTCTTTCTGTGCTTAACTGACTGCATTGTGTTATTGCATAGCATCGTTTGGCCAAATTGGCAACCTCGCTTTATGGGCTATTGCCAGTGTGTTGCCGAACTGTGTTCGTTTCCTGCTTTACCAGTGTTTGTTTCAGCGTTCAACACTCAGAGGATCAGCTGAGCGATAGCTTGGCCCACCGCGGGTTATTTCAAACTTAACTCTAGTTACTGTGTGTTGTGCATTGTCTCACTGTGTTGAAACGTGAGCTTGGACGATTACCCAACATAGTAATCCCAACATGGTAATTTGTTCACTCCTTACCTATTGTGTCTAACAGAGGTAGTTCTACATGTTTGCAATATGTATGTCACGTGACACACTTTCCTTTTCTCTTCTCTCCGGACTGGTGATCAATTTAGACATCCTTTAAGTTAACACAATCAAACAAGCAAGCCAGCAAACCACCACAAAGTCAGTAGCTTTAACATCAAAAGTAGAACACCCAACAAACGCTCCAAGCTCCACCTCTTCCATTCTCCAGAGTGCCTTATATCCCGGACCACAGCCGATGATTGGTTGTTTCCAACCAATAGCAGAGCCTGCAAACTCAGAGATAGCAGAGAGCGGGAAACCAGGAAGAAACAGACAGCAGAGGGGAGAAACACAGCAACCAATAACAAAAGGGGAGGGAACAAACATCCTAGCACGTAACATATATATTATTTTGCTTTCTCTGCTTTGGTGGTGCTTCCGATTGCAGTGCTCAACATTTTGGGTGTGTTGCACTGTGGTGTTGTACGACAGTGCACATGTGTTTGCACATGACTTTCAGAAATTAGGAGAGTATGGCGCATCCAAAATCACATACTTCCCTACTTTTTAGTAGGCAAAAAAAACAGTATTTGACTAAAGAAGTACTGTATGTCCGAATTCACAGTACTCATAAAATAGTAGGCAAAAAGTTCCCGGATGACCTACTACTTCCAGCGAGATTCTGAAGTGTGCATATGATTTACACACTTTACTATCCCATGAGGCCATGAGAGATGATTTGTGAAGCGACGTAACTGACGCTGGTAGGTCACATGATAATGACAGCATGGCAAATGTAGTATGTCCAGATTACCTTCATACTAAACATATTAATACAATATAGAACATACTTTTTCCAAATAAATACCTACTCAAGAGAGTATGTAATTTCGGACGCAGCCTGTGTTTATGTACTGATTGTTTATATGATTCTGCATTCCTCTAATTGGGTGGTGAATGTTGTTGTCATTTTCTGTTTCTAAGAAAGTTATGTTTATTTTGTGGTTTATCTTGTACTTCATCTTGGTCTCATATCTGACTCAGCCATGAACGAATCTGTGGGCCTTAAGTATTCATTGTTAAGGGCAATTCCCTGGTAGTCAAGCCCTAAACCTAAACTTACCCTTAACCTAATCATAACCGTATCCCTATAACCAAGTCTTGCCCCTCAATCAGGCCTTTAAATGGGTCTCAGAAAGTGAGTACCGGCCAAACTTTACTGACAGTACTTATTCAGTTGATTTAATGAACAAAATGTGAAAAAGAAAATTACTTTTTCGGATTGCATGTTAAGAAAACATGAAAAAGTCTACTTAGAGTAAATTGCATTACCTTAATCATCATACAATATAAAGCAGAATGAACTAAAATGTGTACATGCATTCATTTTATGGTTTTACTCTGATTCCAGTGATGGTTTGTTTGTTTTAAATCATTAATTTGACAGTTCATGGAATTAATTAATATATTATTAAATGGAATAATGGAATGCATTTGATGAAATCATTAAGTAACACATATAATTATTATTATTTAATAATAACAACAACAACTACAACATGCCCTAGAGCCCATTAGTTGAAGTCTCAACACAATTCTAACTTTCCATTTTCGTTTTCCACTTTTATATTTTGTAGTATTATTTTTGACATATTTCGCTCCCTCCAGTCTAAACAAATTAGTGTGTTATTCAGTTTAGTTATTCAGTATGATTTACCAATTTGATAAACCTCAAAACTGTACCTACTAAATAAAACTTACAAATGTTTGGTGGTCTTTGTTAAAGGTTGTGTACTTCCAAAACTCTTTAAAAAAAAATCACAGGACAAAAGTTCCTCTCTCTGTTTTAGCCTTGTGCAGTTGCATATTAAGAATTGTATTTAGACTTTTGCATAAAGAGCCTTTTAGTTCTCCTCATTTCCCCATTAAATAATAGATTCCTTAATCATTTCAAACAGGCCCTGCAGTCTTGTTCATGGTGTTGAGCAGATGTCTCAGTAGCCTTTCTGCTTCCCGCTTGTTGCTTTGCCAACATAAGCCTGCGTTTCACCACAATTGATGCACTGCTGTAAAACAAAGGCTGATTTTATAAGGATCATTTGGTGCCTTTACCAAGGAACAGGATTCCTTTACTGGCTGTCATCTGCAGTGCAGCAGTAGGTTTGTGCCTGTCACAGTTAATACTTTACTACTGAATGCATGACACGGCTTGGTTTTTTTTTTTTTTTTTTTTTTTTTTTTTTTTGAGTACATCAGTTTTTGAAATCAATTAATTCATGTCAAACATGTATTAGTTATAAATATGTGATGGGGAAATAGAGGTGTTTGGTTACTGATTTCGACTACGCCACTCCAATTTTGTTTGGGTAGGAGTCCCCAAGTCAATAAAGGGATTTCCCGCTAGGCTATCCAATTAAATGAATAAACTTAAGGCAAGACTGCTATAAAAATAAATACATCGCTTTTATTAAATACATGGATTCTGGTCTCATTCGATTTCTTTCACAAGCTAGCCACGTTTAGTGATACAGGGTGGCAATAGAAGAGACTATGTGGGGTAACAATACTTCAAAAAGAAAATATACACAACAAATGAATAAATACAATACACAACCCAAAAAGAAATTACAAACTTTCTACACCGCACACTGCGTGCACAAATACACACCAAACTTTCATCACCACACGGGTGTATAAATCAAAATGAGTATCTTCCCCCACTAGTTACTCTGTTGGGAGCTATTGGAAATGACCTAGCTTGGAATTCACCAAATAAACCAAAAAGAAAATACAACAGATTAATTTTTGGGCCAACAAACAAACAAATAAACAAAAACCGATTACAATACCATAATCCTATGAAGAAACTGAAAAATAAAAGGTAGGGAAAAACAGTGGTCATTTGCACTGGATGGATCGAATTCTATAAAGAAAAAAAACAAAGCAAAAACACATTCTTATCAAAGCATACAAGTATTATCTCTAGACATAACATCAGTTCCTACTAAAAACCATAGCCCGTACAAAGTAAAATTACAATGTCAATCAATGTTAAAATATACTAGCTATTCCAGAATTACATGAATAATTAGATACCTTATTTCAGAAGACACTGGAAGTACAACTGTCGTTAATGTCCACTGCTCATCTCGTTCAGCATAGCCAATGTGAGGGCTTTTAAGAAAACTTCTCTAAAAAGTATTTATTTGTTTTAATACATACAAAAAGGTTTTTCACAGCTCATTTCGAACAATAAAATAACCTATTTTGATAAAGGACAAACACTCACGTGCAGTGTACTGCAATGGTAACCCAGTGTCCACAACTCATCCAGTCAAACCTTCTCACCATTAAGGTATTTAAACCACACACCTAAACAAAACAACTTCATAGACACAATGAATGGATTAAACACCCCTGGTCCAATTAAAGCAACACTGATACTCAAAATCGCTGGCTCTTGGCCAACACGTCAAAACCATCATAAAGCATCACCAGTGAGCATTAAAATACTATTCTTAAGACCATAATCTCTTAAATAAACCTACCAGAGCTTGCTCTTCCAGCGACCGACCATGCCAAACAATTCAAGCACTGCAGCCATTCCACCCAAAAGGAAGTGACATATTTAAAGGGAAATTACACCCTCTACTGATACCCTCAGTAGCGCTCTCTACTGACCTGGCTACAAATACTTAAACTGAGTTTATAGAGAAGCTATTTTTCCAGTGGGATGAGGTCCCATAGACTGCCATCTAACACTCTTCATCTTATTTTATACTGTGCCAAAGTATAAGAATGTGACTATGACAGGGAAAGATCTATGATGTATGGAAGAAAAAAAGATTTACAAAGAAAAAAAAAAAAAAAAAAAAAAAAACCTAACCTAAATCCAGTGCCTATGATTTTTTTTTTTTTTTTCATATACTGTAGTTGTATCCTGGTGAATAAACCTAGACTGAACATTTTATAGGCAAAGAAACAAAAAAAGGAATAAATTTCAGGTTTAAATGGTTCTATTCATATTGTGCAGAAGATGAGATGAGATTCCCTTTCACGAATTCACACTTACATATAATTAGATGGGGAAAGCTTTATGCTTATTTGGCATGCTGTCCGGGGGGAGGGCCCCGAGCTCGGAATTTGGCCCGAACCCAGAGTACTCCCCCCGTGTATAGAAGTGGTTAGAGCTAGAAGTGTGGAGAAGGGGTGGTGGAGGGATGCTGATAAACTGTCAACAAACAGAGGTAAGACTGTATATATACCTCTTATCGTTGATTAACTGAATGCTCTCCACTCGCGGTAGTGTTAATTATCTGAACGTGCTCCTCCCGAACTTTGTTAATGAAACATCATTCCGAGGGAACTCTATACAGCGTCTGTTTTAATGACACTATGCTCCTACATCTGAAGCATATTCAACTAACTCTAATGTCATTGGCATCTTCAGCAAGCGATCTATGTCCTTGTCTATGTATTGAATTTATTGTCTAGTAGGGACAATATATATATATTTTTTTTTTTTTACTTTTTTTAAAATTAATATTATGCAAAAAAAGATACTATTTACAGGTGACAGATACAACAAAAACCAAGGCCAACAAAACATACATAACAACAGCCAACGTGTGTGTGTGTGTGTGTGTGTGTGTGTGTGTGTGTGTGTGTGTGTGTGTGTGTGTGTGTGTGTGTATGTAAGTGTAAATGGGTTTGGTTTATTAACAGCATCAATGCTGCCAGAATCACAGTGTGGGTTTAGAAAGAACAGGAGCATGATCGACATGATCTTCACAGCCCGGCAGCTTCAGGAAAAGTGTCGGGAGCAACATCAGAACATGTTTATGGCCTTTGTTGATCTCTCGAAAGCATTCGACACTGTGCAAAGAGAGCTCTTATGGGATGTCCTCCTCAGGTGTGGATGTCCAGATAAGTTTGTTAACATCCTCCGCCAATTCCATGATGGGATGACTGCTTGGGTGACCATAGGCGGACAAGAGTCCGAGCCCTTCCCTGTACGCACAGGTGTGAGGCAGGGGTGTGTGTTAGCGCCAGTGCTCTTTAACATCTTCCTCCTGTGTGTCACCAAGCTTCTCCACAATGAGATTGAAAACAGCAGTGGTATGGCAGTGGACTTCAGATTAGACGGCAACCTCTTTAATATTAGGAGGCTACATGCAACAACAAAAATCAGTAGAGAGCAGGTCCTGGAGCTACAGTATGCAGACGAGTGTGCTTTTGTGGCCCATACTCCGGAGGATCTTCAAACTGTCCTTGCTGTGGCAGTGAGGGCGTACAGCAGGATGGGGTTGACTATCAACACCACCAAGACAGAAGTGGTCTGCCAGTGGAGTACCAATGTCCCACCCACATCTCCTGCCTTCACTGTTGGAGATGAACAGCTGTCAGTAGTGCCATCTTTCAAATATCTGGGGAGTTTTCACTCTGCGGATAGCGGCATTGACAATGAAATCCAGAGCCGAATCAAACAGGCATCAGCTGCCTTTGGGAGACTTCGATGTAGAGTCTTTCATAATAAGAACCTTCATCCCTCCACAAAGGTCGCCGTATACCAAGCGGTCTGTGTTACCACCCTACTCTATAGCTGTGAAGCATGGGTAACCTACTGCCGTCACATCAGGTCCTTAGAGCACTTCCACATAAGCTGCCTTCAGCGCATTCTGGGAATTACCTGGCGTAATCATGTGCCTCACACTGAAATATTTAAAAAGACTAACTGCAGAAGTATTGAGGCCATTATTACCCCGCGCCAACTGCAGTGGTTGGGGCATGTGATAAGGATGCCCCCATGTCGGCTGCCCCATAGAATACTATATGGCCAGTTACATCATGGTCGACGCTCAGCTGGGGGTCCGAAGAAGCGCTATTAAGATCAGATGAAGAATGCCTTGAGAAAGTGTAAGATCAGACCTGAGGATCTGGAGGATGTTGCTGCTGACCGCACCATCTGGCGACAGCTATGTGGAGATGGGGTTCGTACACTAGAGATGGAGAGGACAACTAGAAGATAGCAAAAGCGAGCCAGGAGAAATGCAGCCATAGCTGCCACTGTGACCACCACCACCATCACATACATATGCCCCACCTGCAATAGAGCTTGTGGGTCCAGGATAGGACTGTTCAGCCATCAAAGATCTCACCGTTAAAGGCGTGGACGTCATCATCGGATTTCGATGGACAACCGAAGAAGAGAATGTAAGTGTAAATGGGTTTGGGAGTGGAAGCGTTTATTCACAAAGATAGCTTTCTAATGTTGTATTATAAGGCAGACGTGCCTGTATGCTCTCGCTCACGGCTTTTTATTGAGGTGGGAACTTTATATTTATCTTTGTAAAGAAAAGAAGTTGCGCAAACACCGAAACTTGCAGGAGCTGGTTTTCAACCTCTGCCCGTGACTTTTATAAATAAAACAGCTTCACTACTGAAAGCTACATTATATTTCTCAGCAATAAGGTGATAACTTTGCTGTAATTAACACAACAAGCTTCACTATTAGGTTACTCACTCGCGTATGTGTGCGTACGTACATCTCTCGCTCGCTGTCTCTCTCTGGTTAATTCATTTGAATTCATTAAAAATATATTGGGCTACTTTATTTCACTTCAGAATTCTAGATCTAAGCTGTAGATAAACGAAAAAAAAAAAATCCAGACTATCTGTTCTGTCAGATTTTGCGCTGCAAAACATTCATGAGACATGACAGCTGTATCTTGCCCATGCTGGCCAATAATCATGACCACCCGACATGAATTATGTAAATAATTTTAATAGCTCGGCCATTCAAAACCAGGGTCTACCATGTACGTAGTAAAAAGATCACCGAAAATAATTTTGAGCGGGAATTAATGTAAACACAGATATTGGATACCAGTCCTGTCTAAAGTTAATGTAAACAGGCGGGCCAAAAAATTGGATTTAGTCAAAAGATCGGATCTGTGCAGTAAGACTTGCAGTGTAAATGCAGCCTTTGTGTTATGTGCTTGGGATTGGCGCAGGAACAGTCAGAGTTCAAGGGGGCTAACTGTGAACTTTGCTTTTGTCTTCTGATGAGGCACTTCACTCCCGCCAAGCCCACTTGAGGGGAGCGGCCAGGCTCGTGCCCCTGGGGACGAGGAGTTAGTCGAAGTTGAACATCGTCTGACCGGGCTGAGAGGCAGAGAGTTTGTTGGAAAATCTAGACAAATATTTCCTATCAGTAAATCACATCCTCCACATCGGGGCCTGCAGCTCTTTCCAGACCCCCACACTGAGGTGTTGAGATAAGCAATTTTCCTCTAGGCTTTTTAGTCCCATGGTATCAAATTATTAATTGATCATGGGGCTGAATGAGCACAGGTTGAAGAGACGCTCGCAATTTTTCCAATAAGCTGGTGTGTGGTGGGCGTTCTGGCGCAATATGGCTGCCGTCGCATCATCCAGGTGGATGCTGCACATTGGTGGTGGTTGAGGAGATTCCCCCCTTCTATGTAAAGCGCTTTGAGTACCCAGAAAAGCGTTATATAAATGTAACAAATTATTATTAATTATTATTATTAGTATTATTATTATTATCTCTCCCCTGAGGCTGCATCGTCCCTCAAGGCCCTGAGCTTGCCCACCAAACTCTGAGGAATGACTTCTATCTTGGTGGTCAAAGCTTATGTGGCAGAGGGTCAGGCCGGGGCATGTCTGCATACTAAGGCCATTTGCAGGCATAACAGGCTGACCTGGTAAGGGACCTGGACGAAAGCAAGGGGCTGGGGCCCGACGCTGAAAAAGAATGGTAGAAAAATTGGAGACTTGTCTCTCCGTGCCAATGGCCGCTCCATGGAATCTAGAGTGGCTACAGAGATGCACTTATGGTTGATCCTCCCAAGGATAAAGGAGAAAGAAAAAGCTTTCCTGATGGATGCTCCGCTCTGTGCTGTTGGCCTCTTGTCACTGAAAGATGCTAAAGTCAGACACTTCCCTCACAAGCTGGGGTACAGTCCTAGATGATTACTGATCTCGGGGTCTATGGAGAGGTCATCATCTCTCATGGCACATAAATTGCCTGGAGATGATGAGTGTACTTCTAGCACTGAGGTCATGGATTCCATGGAACAGTTGTGGCTGAGGCCGCATCAGTATGCATTTACCCCAATTGCTCTGCTCCCAGGAGTGCTAGAGAGAATTTGTCAGGACAGGGTTTATCTCTTGGTATTTTGGCCAGCCTGAATGTGGTTTTCGGACTTCCAATCTCTACAGGACGGCTCCCCTTGTAAGATTCCGATTAGACATGGCCTTCTGTCACAGGCCGGGGGCACAATACATCACCCTCGGCTGGAGAAGTGGAAACTATGGGTTTGGCCCCTGAGGGGGACCAACGCGTGACTTCTAGTCTCTCAACTGAGGTTGTTGAGACCATCCTCAACACTAGAGCTCTCCCCACGAGGAAACTTTACACCCTGAAGTGGAGAGTCTTCACTTCATGTTGCAGAGAACATGAGTTTGACTTAACTGCCCAGGTGGGTCATTTCTGGAGTTCCTTCAGGATCATTTTTCTGCATGTCTATCCCTCTCCACCCTTAAGGTCTACATGGCGACCATAGCTGTTTACCACACACCGTTAGGCGATGGGTCTTTGGGAAGACACCATTTTGTAAAACTTAAGGCCTGCTGCGAATGTGAGAATGGAAGGGCTATCCCTAGCAACCTTTGAACCTATTGACTCTGTTCCCAAGAAGTTCCTATCTCTCAAGATTTATTTCATTCTTGCTATTACTTCCCTGAAGAGGGTAGGAGATCAGAATATAGAATATAGTGTAGACAAAATATATGATCTTTCTATTATCCATTTTGTTTGTAATAAAGGTCCTAAGCTTTATGGGATAATGTAAATCCAGCGTGTTACTTTATAATCCATTACAATGTTTAAAACAATTGTCCTAGCAACAAGAAAAGTAGATATTTTCAAAACAAACGCTAAGTGGACACAAGGTTGCACCAGTCACGGTTTGTCATACAGTAGTTTGTTATATAGCGGGTTATTGACAACAGTCATTATCTGAAAATATCAAACCTCAGAATGTTAACGTCAATAGAAAACTGCAGGCTGATTGCGATATGTTAAGATATAGTAATAAATGGATTAACATCCTTCTATCTCCTCTCTCTTAGACATACATTAAGACCATTAAAAAAGATTGATAAAAGTAAAACATAGTGCTATAGGTTTAAAGGCTAGATTTTGTGTCTTAATGTTTTAACAGGCTTGCAATCCAAAGGAGCCATGCAGCTACATCACAGTATAATAATGTGACTAACCTTTGTGGATGTAATACCTCATAAAATCTGATGCTGTCGTTCCAGTGTCTTTGTTTTCCCACATTCTTTGCATCTAGCTGATTTGACATGCTAATATAAACCGAAATGAAAGAACATATGGCACGGTTTCTCCCGTCATGTGTCATAGAACTTTCATTATGACATTTCGGATTTTATACGCAATATACGGACATACGTAATCAAATTATATGGCAAGGGTCCGAAGTTCGAACTACCACGACACGTAGGGAAATATACGCAGATATTATAAAACCATTCAAATAAAACATATCCGTAGTTATGACTTCAGTCATGACAACTCTCAGAGTGGATGAATTTCAACCAGCATTTATTGGCATGGGGCATGAAATATACATAGGCTTGATTTTGGAGAACGAGATCTGCTACGCTGCTGCTGCTGCGAAAATACAATAATTTTTCCAGCTTAGTCAAAATAACAAATAAATGAAGAGCTGCTACAAGAAATGGTAGAACCCCAAAAGTAGATCTCGACAGGTGGCGCTGGGGAGGAGGAGGGATAACAGAAGCATTCATATCACTCAGCGTGCCGATCAAAGGCTAGGGTACAATATATGGTTACGTGGATTTGGAAGTACTTTTGATTGGCTGGTGCCGTGGCATTGAAAGAACCAATCAGCTGTCATTAGAGTTTCATGCCTGTACAAAAAAAACACAAAAAAAAAAAACACATTGCTTATGTGCATCATGAGACAAAACATTGGCACTGACATATTTTGAGATATGTCAATGTGAGTTGCTTTCAGTTAAAACAGCTCAATAAGGCATTTTAATCTGTGACTAGCTGAAAGGGATAGTTCACCAAAAAATGAAAATTAGCCCATGTGTTGAGTGATCCTTGGTGTATATAACATTCTTCTTTCAGACGAATACAATCAGAGTTATATTCTATATTATATTAAAATAATATTATCCACCTTATTCCTACGCCCCATGGCGCTTTGCACGAATTATGGGTTATTATAACTTCCAAAGCCTTTTCTTTGAAACCAGGGGAAATTTTAGACATAAAAACAGAAAGTACATGTTGTTGTCTAAATAAAAAGTTAGACTTTTTTCATTATTCAACAGAAAAAAGAAAGAAAAAAAAAAAGCTGGGAGAACATTAAGTTTTTCTCAAAAAACAAAAATGGGAAGAAAACATCAGAAACGACACATTGACTGTCTCCATGTAGTTTAACAGAATTAAATTATTTATATTGGAAATATCCTCAAGTACAGTGCATTCGACAAGACAATACTATTTAAGTTTTTCTACTTCAAAAGTTCTAATTAAATTCAATGTGTTTTTTGCTGTTTCTTTGTCTTCTTTTTGTGAAATTCAGTGATGTCTGAATGAAAATTGTTTCAACACCAAATTGCTTTCAGTGTACCATTAAAATCTGAGGGAAATTGATATAAGGGCTACAAGATATGTGATATGCAATAATCTAGTTGTTGGATGATATGATTGTGATGTGATAAACACAAATAAGTCAATCAAGTGAGTGGACTCTAAATCTAAAGCCAGAAAAATAATGACTCTTACAAAAACTTGTCTCCTCTTCCCCTGGGGAAAAGCAAGCATCACTCTAACTTTTCAAAGTGAATAGCAAATATTTTACTGGAGTGAAAAAGAGTATTATCCAGCATTACTAGCAATGAAATGGAAATCTAAACAACGAGTAGGCTTAAATAATTAAAAGGCTTAGCAATGTGACATAATAAATACTAAGGTAAATTATGAAATGAAAATGCAACTTCACTTTGCAATTGTTTACTCCCGCATATTACCTTTTATTATTAGATTGTTTTCTATTTGTAGTAACATATTAGTCCTTCTGAACTTCTATTTTAACCATATGTACATTTGGGCATGTGCCCAGGAGCACATCCTTTGGAAGCATGCAGGGTCTTAAGATAATGCATTAAAATCATATTGCAATGCATCACAACCCAGATATCAAGCTTATCACGATTCATTTGGGATATTTTTAAAACTTTGACAGCTACAGTAGGCAGCCCTAGCTGCTAAAATGTTGCTCAAGCCCACCTTAACCCTAAAATCTTGCTGATGCTGTTCTGAAACCAGCAACATGTCCTACTTGGCGAAAGCACAGTAAGCGGATTAACTCTAAACAAAGCCAATCTGTATTAAAAAAAAAGGCCACAGCAGACTCTGCGATCTGAGCAAACTCATGTATTTTATTGTGTGGAACAAGCTGTTTGAAATATTTGACCAGTCTGTACAGTTGGATCCAGACAAATCTACAGTATGTGAAATCCAGGTACCTGAACAAACCAATCAGGTGCTATCCAGCATTACCGCTGAACTCACCCTGTTCTCACTGGAGGCAAACTGGAGCCCATAATGAGCGATTCAGCATATCTCTCTTCGGTGTACTATCTTGGAGCACATTTAGCCACCAGCTTATTCCACCTATGTGCTCTAAGAAGCTCTGCTGGGGATTCCTCCTGAATGCTGCCATTGAGCTTTACAATATCATCTGTTCATGTTCCTTCTGCCATGTTCCTTCTGCCAGCAAACCCAGTGAAAAATGATAATAGTGAACAATACACAATCACATCTATCTATCTATCTATCTATCTATCTATCTATCTATCTATCTATCTATCTATCTATCTATCTATCTATCTATCTGTCTGTCTGTCTGTCTGTCTGTCTGTCTGTCTGTCTGTCTGTCTATCTATCTATCTATCTATCTATCTATCTATCTATCTATCTACCTATCTACCTATCTATCTATCTACCTATCTACCTATCTATCCATCCATCCATCCATCCATCCATCACAAAGGTCACTCGCTTAACAATTTTAGTTGCAACATGTAAAACTGTCAACTATTGTCAGTAGTTGACTATTGTACCGATTTTCACTATTGATTAAAGACTGTGCAGACTTCTAGCTTCTGTGTGACTTCATTGAAAAATCTACAACAGCAAATAGCAATTGGATTTTGTAGACCTTTAACAGATTGGAAAGGGTCAGTACCCAATTAAGTCATTTTATTTACAACCTGAAATATAAATACAACAATAGACTGAACTTTTATGGAAAAAAGCGTTCTAAATTATTGTTATGTGTACTGTAACTGGTACCGTACTGTTATTAATTTGTTATGTGCATTTTTGTATGTCCAACATGGCTTATAAACATGTCAAAGCTATGCAGCAGGAAGGGAAAAACATATAGTCATGTCACTCATCTTAAGCATAAGGTAGTATTTGCTCTCAGCAGATGCTGCATAAAGTAACTACTTAGGAAACTGTTGATACACTTACATTTTCAGACAGAACACTATTTCTCGAGCAGATATTCCGAATCACTGCACCTTCCTCCTAAGAGATTTACCGGACCTCAAGACAGGAATGACAGTGTAAGGGGTATAGCTTTGTCAAGCTGTATCAAAACTGTCATTACACCTTTCTGGCATTGTTCTCCCCAAGGAACAAGATTCCACGGCTAGTACAAGGCCCCACCTCCCAGGGCTATGTTGCTGTCAGTGCAAGCTAATACTGTGACTTGCCATCCTTTCCATAATGTAATGCTTACCCTTTACCACTTGTTTAAAGGATTGGTATAACAGCACGCAGACTGATAACCGTGAAGTTTGGAAAGTACTTTTCTGAACGGATAGTATCCGAGACATGTGAGAGGCTGTTGTTTTGGGGTTGTTAGAAATGACAGTTTGCGAAGGAACAGTTTGGTCTGGCATTGTGCTGTTGCATAAATCAACCCCCTGCTTCCATCTCCTCTGCATTCCACTCAGCCGGGCCAGCGCTCATTTTCACTGTAGCGAATGTGCTCACGGCGTTCACTCTGTTGTGCCCTAAGGACGGATAGAGGTTAGCTGTCATTGTAGATTAATGGACACATTTGCTATGTTGACCCTTCTGCTCCTCCATTCAGGCTGGTTGATGCCATACACACGTATGTCACTCACTGTGGACAAATAGTGTCACTGGGTCCAGCCAAAGGTAGGAGGCTTGGAAAGAAAATCAACTCTGTGGTCAGAGAGTGAAGCAATGGAGAAAGATTATTCTGATTAAACAAGTTGAAGAGTGCTTTGAATAATTTCTGTTACTACCTACAGTTAAGTCTCTCACTAGAGTTTTGACACTTGAAATGCCAACTTTGACCCTTCATTTCATGACTTTTATTACAGAAACTATAAACCATATTTACAGTAATATTTGTTATATTGGATCATAAAACAAAAGATGTTGTCTCTTCACAAATTAAAGTGGGACACATGTGAAGTCTCTTACCAAAACATTGTAAGCTGCCTACGTAGGCAGTATTTCAAGACATTATATCTGAACTCCAGACTCAAAGATTGTTTCAAAAAGTCACTTATTCTTATTAAAAAACTTATTAAAAACTCTTTATTATGCTGCTTAAGATACCTATTTTGCATTGTGCCGAGCTCAGTACAAAAATAAATCTAAGATGATGGACAAAATGAGAGAAATGTCAAATTCATACAATATTAAAAAACTCAATTAAAAACATGCTTGTAGTGACATTTCTGGAAAATGATATTATGTTGCTTCTTGCATGTTTTGCGACACTTTCAAATTCAAGTGCGCAGTGAGTTGCATTAAAAGTGTGTTCAGTTTTATTCGAAGCAGATAAATGTGAATGCAACATTTTTTCATGTTGGGTTTTTGTATGTATCACAGCAGTTTGTACATGAAATGTCCAGTGAGTGGTAAAAGGTTAATACTCTATTGTGTTTGGAAATAACATACTACCTACGCTAAACCCAGGGATGACTAATCCTGTTCCTGGAGATCTACCTACCTGCAGAGTTCAGTTCCAACCCTGCTACAACACACCTGTCTGTAATTATCGAGTGTTCCTGAAGATCTTAATTAGCGGGTACAGGTGTATTTGATTCAGGATTGCAGCTGAGCTTTTCTGGATGGAAGATCTTCAAGGCTGCGTTCCGTGCTGCGTTCCAGTCCACTTTTAGACACGCACTTGCAAACTTCCCTAAGCACTTCCCCTCGGGGGAATCCCTGGCGCCATTTTGAAGTGCGTTCCACTTCGTGAAGTGGACGAGGAAAGTTTATATGGACAGACCCTTGTTCCCTCGATTTTGACTGAGGGAGCGAGTCTACTTCAAATGTACACTTCAGGCACCTATATGTCCCACAATGCAATACGATTGTGACGTCACCACAGATCTTGTCCAGGATTCCCCAGAGGGGAAGTGCTTTGGGAAGTTTGCAAGTGCATGTCTAAAAGTGGACTGGAACGCAGCCCAGGAACAAGACTGGGCACCCCTGACCTAACCGATAGTGTTAAAATGTTTTTACTTTAAATTATTATTTAAAAGTTTATAAATATTATTTTTTACATAAGAATAATATAAAGGCAATAGAGGGCCCTGACGATTCCCCTCTACTTTTGGATATATTATCCAATTCTCTGATGCACAGAGTTGTTTTTTTTTATTTATCTTTTTATTTTATTATTATTATAGTCGCTGCCCCTCTAGATTTCTCAAAATTAGTATTTGTCTCCATGTAGGCACTAGGCATTAATGGGGCCCTATTATGCAAAAATCACTTTTACATGGTGTTTGAAAATAACGTGTGTCGGCAGTGTGTGTACACAACCACTCTATAATGTTAAACCTCCATCCTCTCCTATTTTTCTTAATCCCCATGAATCATAAGCAGTGTCTCAGAACAAGCCATTTGCAGAATCTACCTTCCTTTTGTGATGTCACATTGCACAGGCCCCACCCACAACTGCTAACGGACTCTGCCCTATTACCATAGCCCCACCCTCAGTGAGCAGTACACAGTCCGCCATTTCCGCCAACATACTGTGTACGTTTTCTGTATAGATAAGATACTAAAAATGTAATGTTTTTTGCACTGACCAACACAGCGACACGTATCAGTAGCTTGAGGGATGTTGGTTGCCAGACAGACTCACCAGAGCTGCATAGTGTTTGTACACAACTATCCAGGGACGTGCACAGACATTTTGAGGGGCAGGGGCTCAAGTGAAATAAAGGGCACTTCTCATAATTACGTATTTTTTTTCTTTTTATAAACAAAAAAGTATATATATTAACGCAACTCTGACTTCCTTTTTAAAAAATTAATTAAAAAAGTTAATTAATTTTATCTTCCTCAAACTCACGCAATTTCATTTTCAAAAGATGTCTACAAAATAATCAGTTCACACAGAAACCATGGTCTACTTAGTATTCACTAGGTTTATAGAGCAGCAAATGTGCTTGTTTTGAAAACATTTTCTATGCTACTAGTTTCAAGTATATATGAAGAGTTCAGATGCAAAAGCCTCTAAGTGCCATCTGAAATTTTCTTCTAAAATGAGCATTTTTTTTTCAAGCTCGTCTATTTAAGTTCAGTAATTTAACTTAAATGACAATTAATAGGTAATTTTCATTGCCAGTAATGTGAAATAAGTGAACATAAACATACAAGCTTGATAAAAATGATCATTATAGAAGGAAATTTCAGATGGCACTTAAAGGCTTTTTCATCTGAACTCTTCATATTTAGAATAACCCAAATAACTGCATCAAGCAGAGGGGCGTGTTTTACTAATAATTTGTTTATTTTTGCACAAGGCACTACATCGTTTTAATTATTTTGGTGTTATCAGAATACATAACACTTTAAAATTACACTTACCAAAATAATTGAGTAAAAATTCAATAAAAGCCAATGTCATGTATGTATTTGTGTTTGTATGGAATACTATTTTATAAAGGTTTAGAGGAAATAAAAAAAGTAAAATTACTCATAAATAAAAAGTTAATTTATAAATATTGTTATTTTTAATGTTTAATGTTAACTTATTTCTATAGGCTACCAGATGCAGTTACTCAGATTTACTACATTTTTTAGAGTGTATCCTCCATCTGTTTGCATCTCTAGATTTCTTCTAAATTCACCAATTTAGATTTCTAAATTTCAGGGGGAAAGACTCTTGATGTAAGTCATTAACTGAGGACGTTCTGTATGCAAATTAGGCGTCAACTAGTTCAAATGCGCACATTTGCATCTAATTGACAGGGCAATGCAGGTAAATAGGATAAACAAAATAACTAAAGCATATCACCTGGTGGTGATATGTGCTTATTTTATTAACTTATTTTATTACATGGCTTGGTTGAATTCCAATGTAGAATGCGGTGTGTTATTTCTTGATAACAGACCGCTGTGCGGAGTATAACAGACCGTTGCCATGAAAAACAGAGCGTTGCTATGGACTCACAGGATTCTAACCGTAGAGACGGAGCGTACTATTTTCTTTGGCGGAAGCAATACAATCGGGTTTAACGATCGGGGGAGAGGGAGAGGGAGCGCTTCAAAACTCCTTACCTGATATTTAGATATACTATTCTTCAATAAATATATTTGTTTGACAGGGAAGCTGTGCGCAAACAGAAATATATATTATTTTTCAAAAAAAAAAAAAAAAAAAAAGCACCCCAGAAAAAAGGGCACTTTCTCTCCAGGAATAAAAAGGGCAGGTGCTCAAGCCCCCTTTGATGTCTATGTGTGCACGTGCCTGCAACTATCATTCTCAAAGTTGTTGCTTCTGCCGGAGTAACAGTCATCAGTGTACTACTCAGGTTCATGCAAATTGGGCTGAACACCTGTATTTACATTGTCAGTCATATCGCTCCTCCTGATTTGTTATTGCCATAGGATCGGCACAAGCTGTAAAGGCCTCAACCTCTTATGGAAAGGGGACGAGGAGCAACAGCTCACTTGCATTTAAAGAGACACACAAAAATAGCATGTTTTTACTCACACCCAAGTAGGGGCAAATTGGACAAGCTATAATACATTATTTGTGGGGTATTTTGAGCTGGAATTTCACAGACACATTCTGGGGACACCAGATACTTATATTACATCTTGTGAATTAAGGCCATAATGGGTCCCCTTTAAGACGGCAAACTAGGTTTTGGAATAGACCCAATACCAAATATATAACAAGTTGACTAGCTTATATATGATGAGTACAACAGGTCTCTGTATTTTTCTACAGTTCTTTATTCTTTAATTTGTCTATTGTGTCTGTTGGCTTCAAATATTTCTGTATGGTATTTTTGCTCCTCTCACACAGCAGAGTTATATATGATTCATATATATGATTATATATGATATATATGATTTTAAAAAAAAAGAGAAAGAGAGAGATGACTCCTTTTTGTTCACTTGGGTGATTGAAACTGTAATTCAGTATAAAAGCTATTCTTACTGTTCTTATTTTTACGTTACATTGTTGGAAAAAGCAAAGCATTTATCTCTTGCTATGAATGGTTTTCTTACATGTCCTCAGCTATGCATATCACCCTTATTTGAAAGCCTACTTCATTAACATGACTAATTAGCCAAAACTTCAATGGCTATGATTAATGCATATGCCAACATGAGAACGAATGAAAAAGCTTTGATTGACTGTGAAGAGATTATGATCTTGTATTTTAAAGGGTCTACGCACCTCTCGGTTTTTCATGTTGTCTTCTTCAAAAGGAATCCTCTTTCAAAGGATTTAATGAAAAGAAACTAAGCTCTCCTTATTCTGGAACAGTGCAATGCTACAGGCACAATTATTTTATCATTGCACGTGAGGAATTGAAAACTTAAATGTCATAGACAGATTTTCTGTTGGTTAGGTAGTACTCAAAGAGGTTAATAAATTTGATGAATGTTGTTTAGTACTTGTTTGTGGAATGGTCATTAAGGGAAGCCACTTATATATGAGAGGACTTGGCTGTTGTTACCAAAATGCTTCAGCCTCATTAAAAAACACAGGACTGTGAGAAATAATTTTAAATTGGGCAGTCTCCAGATGTTAGCTTGTTTACATCAAGAGGTCAAGGTTTGGATGGTTAGCATGGTTTAGCTCCTGATCTGTCCGACTGCGAAAAGCATCTTCCTCCATCGTTGACCATTCAATGTTATCATTGTAGTATCATTAATGTTATTATTCAAATTAAATAATGTTAGCAAGCATCATACTTTATAAATCACATTTATTTTAAAACTTTAAAATGCATGTCTTAATGTAATTTCATTAAATAACACATATAAAATGCTGCACAAGCTTCATTTTCTAGAGCCATTTTTTATGACTTTTAATCAACTGATGGGTTGGTGTTTTTTTTTTTTTTTTTTTATAAAATCTTTTAGGGTACGTTTACATGACAATGTTCTAAACAATTGTTGTAAAAGTACATTCGAACATACCCACATAATTTGCCAAAATACTGATTAATCTCTATGTATAACATATGCTATATGTAACGAAGTTCAGATGTTATGGGAAGAAGGAGGCGGGAACCGGCGAACATTCATGACACATTTTAATGATAAAAATAAAACAAATACAAAACGAAAGTAAAAGACAGCAGCCCCTCACGGACGACTGCTGTCACAATAAAACAAAACACAACACAAGTTCAGGCCTGTCCTCTCTCGCTCTTCACTGTCGTCGGTCCCCCTTTATGCTTCCGCTCCTCCGTGAAAGATACGGTGCGTCGCGCAGGTGTCGCTCATCAGTAATCACGCCACCGGCCTCGTGTCGCTCTCTCACGGCCCTGTGCCTCGTCCTGCTCGCCACACTATATTTATTTACATGGCCATAAACACCAGACGTGATAAACAATGTCAATAAACTAAACACAAACCTAAAGCAATAATACCCATACGTTGACGTTTAGGTTTATGGGACTTTGTCGACAGAACCAGCTGCAATCGGTAAAGAATAATTGTGTTCCATAACGAAAGCACGAAACAAGCTAACATTTGTTGCTTGATAGACGCTACAACTAGCCTACAACTTCCGCATTTGTCCAGGACTCCTGGCAGTACGAGTGGAAACCGAGGGTAACGTGGATATGACGCCATTGACTGGCGACTCCCAGCTCACCCCTGCTCACACGCCCCGTTTCCTTGGTTAAAATCGCAATTTTCTCACGATTTAAAAATAGTTGGGAATATTTGGGATATTATAAGTAATCAACTTAACAAAGTATATAACACGGGCCTTGTGATTTTGGGATATTTTAATGCAAAAATCGTACATATTGTACCTTTAATTCTTAAACACTGTTATAATATCAGAGGTGAAAACAGGCAGAACTAATATGAATTTTCATAGAATCCCACATGGCAAATAAATAAATAAATAAATAAATGACAAAGTATAAAACCAAAAATGAAGTATAAAACCATAATTCAGTCAGATAAAGCTTCCATAAAAGGTTCATGGCTGTAAGCTACATGACTACAAACATTTGACATATTAAATAAATATCATTCAGTGTCTATTTCAATGTGCAGCAGCTTTTTCAACAAAGTTTAATGCTCTTTTCACAGAGTTAAATGTTCTCTAATCCTACCTGTTACATTTCTTAATTGGGGTAATGAAATTAACATTTGACTTCTACTCAGCCAACAGTAAGAAGCAGGCATGAAAACTGGTCAGGGGTAAAAAAGGTGAGAAGGATAAGCAGCAAAAAATCCAATCCAATCAACTTCGGTCCTCGGTCATTTCTGACCGAAACATTTTCTGTTTTGAATTTCTAAAAATCACAGCTTCATCGGAATGTTATGAAACTTGGTGACTTTTATGGCATTAGGTATGCGAATACAAAAAAAAAATTGAGGTCATGATCCGAGCATGCTAAGTGGTCGTAAAAAAAATAGTGGCGATTTTGGTCTTCGGTCAAAAATGACCGACCCATAGGAAATGAATGGGAAATTGACAAAAAAAAAAAATAAATTCTCCGAACTTTTGTGTGTACAATCTACAAATCGGCCTCAATCCTAAAAAAAAGTACACCGCTATAAAGGGGTGACACTCTACAACATCAAGAGTACAAAAAAGACACACCCACCCACACACACACACATACACACACACTGTTATACACATAAACACCAATAAATTTTGATTACAAAAAATCTGTTTTGAATTTTTAAAAATCACAGCTTCATTGGAATGTTACGAAACTTGGTGACTTGTATGGCATTAGGTATGTGCACACACAAAAAAATGTAGGTCATGATTCGAGCATGCTAAGTGGTCGTAAAAAAAATAGTCAAACTTGTGGTCTTCGGTCAAAAATGACCCCCATAGAAAATAAATGGGAAATTAAAAAAAAAAAAAAAAAAAAAAAAAATGTATTTTACAAAAAGTGTTATAATTGAATGAATTGCATTTTTTGTTACAAATTCTGTACAAAAAAAAAAAAGTAAATGTGTCCATAAACAGCTGGGGAATTCACATGCCTCTCCATAGAGAACTGTAGATGCCAGCTAGTGGTTACACCATGCTTCTACACTTTCTCTCCATACTCTCACCAGATGGTGCTAATCTGCTTCAAACATTTTTTTGTTGAAGGCCTACACTCTATATTAAACTAAAATACTGCATAAATAAAAAATAAAAAAATACATATATTTCTATACATTTTTTTATTAATTTCAATGGCAAAAATAGACCATAAATATTGCATAAATATTAATAAATTCAATAAAATGATCTCAAAATACACATTTAAAAAGAATAAATATTATAGAACAAAAATAAATTGCATTGGTTTTACTGGGATGGAGGAAGTTTCATTTTTAGGCCTCCGGTCACTTCTGACCGGGAAGGCCCAGGATGTGACTCTGAAAAGAAAGACCGTCTGAGGGTTAACTATAGGCCTATCCCTACCTCTGCATTTGCTATGCAATTCACAGTGGGTGTTGGAAGCTTTGCCTGGCATTGGTGTCTTATGTTCTCTGGACACTGGTTTGTAGCTGATGTAGATGCTCTGGTCTCACTGCCTAGAAGGCTGGCTACACTGTGTGTTGTAGTGATGTCGATGACTTTCTTCATGTGCATCTCAGTTGTGTAGTGTGCCAGCAAAGCATGGCTGCCTTTGTTGGCATAATTTATTTCTTTGTGGCAGAGAATACATGACCCTTCTTATTAATTTTCTTGACAACATCTGATAAAGGGAATGTAAGCTCTTCTCCTTTAACCTCAATCTTATATTCCAGTTTTAGCCATGACCAGTTCCAGGTGCACTTCAGGCCTGCATCCAACTGCTTCACTAGCAGTGCATCACCCTCTCCTAAATAACTCATTCTGAAATTAAGGCATACAACAGTTTTTAAGGTTACACATTATGGGTAACTATACTTTCATATGGCGTCTACCTAGTACCATAATAGCGCACATACAAATCAGGTGCGTGTACGTAATACGAGCGCACAGAACCGTATCCGCGAGCGTAAAACCGTCCTCGCAAGGGAGCATTTCTGCTCCAGGCACGCACACAACAGTATCTGGAACGCATTTCTGCTCGGTGTGCACGTGGCTGTGATGAGTGTCATTTCAGACATATTATGAGGGGGAAAAACTGTCTTATATTCGGACCAATATGGTACAATACAATTATTAAATTAAAATCTGCATCTTTCTGGTCATGACCATTTCAAACGTATAATGTGCATCATTTATTAGCATCGTATGTAAAAAGGAGGTCAGGCTCATTTCTATAAAAGCTAGCAGATAGGAGCTTGCTCCTGCTTGCATTAGCTTACATGTTGTATAGATAACATGCAACAAGAGAAAGATACCGACACGTTTTATCCTGTTGTTGACGTTAGCCTACATTACATCCAGGTTGCTGCCACTCATTTCCATAAATGAACAATTAACTTAGGTAACATTATTGATTAATAACAGTGGGTTAAATAATGACATTGGCAACATCACTGTCTGTATCTGACAGGACAGTTAACATTGTAAGCTAACTTACCTCAGGCTTGCTTTCCGACATGCAGTTCTTTGTTCGGCAGTGTATCCAGTTGTCAGACTCGCGGTGTAAAAGACTTTGAAAACAATTCTGCCCTTCTCTGACTCGGATTGGCTGTCAGGTTTCGGCATTAGGAATGATGATTGTTTTTTTAAAGCTGCCAAGTTTATGGTAACTATAGAGATATAGCGGGTAAATGCTAGCCACGACCCACTGGTAAATGCTGTTTTTTAAAAGCTGCGAAGTTTATGGTAACTATAGAGGTATAGCGGGTAAATGCATTTCCTTCCATTCCATACAGTAATCTATTTCATTTTCAGAAGGTGCAATGATGGGAATATGTGTGTTATCAATGCATCCAACCACACTGGAAATTCAAAAGGAAATTATAATTATTAGGTCACTTCCAGAGGTCGCAGCAAGATGCTCATGCATTGCTATGATGATCAGATACTTTTCTTATGCTTTATTAAAAAAATGCTTGCCATTTTCTATATTTTGTTGTGCATTTATTTTGTTATTGAGAGGAAAGTGCAGCACATAGAGATATGCAGCACATATTCACATATTCATCTAAACGGTGCTCTTAGCAGTGTGGGTGGCGTCAGATGTTTGCTAACAGTATAACGCTGGTCACGTATTTCGAACTTCATTTTACCCCTAAACGAAGAATGAAAAAGAACTTTGCCATGAGTATATCGGGGACTTTACTTCTCTCTCAGAATCGGGTTTGACTTACCCTGCTTCCTTGGGTTGGACATACCTCCCATTCTGGAATGGAAAACCCAGAGTTTTCCTCATTTCAGGGTTAACATACTCAAAGTTTTCACTTAACCTCCTTTCTAAAACCGAATCTACAGCTCCCAAAATGCAACTCGATTGTGACCAAAGCATATTGTGCTTAAAGGGTTAGTTCACCCAAAAATGAAAATTCTGTCAGTAATTACTCACCCTCATGGTGTTCCGACCCCGTAAGACTTTCGTTCATCTTCGGAAGATAAATTAAGATATTTTTGATTAAATCTGAGAGCTGGATCACTCCTCCATAGGCTTCTAAGGCATTATAACTTGCTGGCCCAGAAAAGTTATTCAAGACATCGTTAATATAGTCCAAGTGACTACAGTGGCTCAATCTTAAGTTTATAAAGCGACGAGAATACTTTTTGTGCGCAAAAAAATACAATAAAAATAACGACTTTATTCCACTATTCATTTCCTTCTCTCTGGGCCTCGAGTTTTTTCATGTAGTAAAACAGCGCAGCGCATCTGTGTTGTACATCACACGCATCACACACATGACCAGCGTCGGCCAATAGTGAGCCTACAGTACGTGTGACGTACAACACAGATGCGCTGCACTGCAATTTTAAGTATTTATAAGTATCAACAAGTTCAATGGCTTCATCTTGCAATGTGTTAATAGCAAGAACTGGGACTTTAGTATATCAAGAGGCATTTATTTGTCATTTGTATAGTTAACACTGGGGAAAACTGTGCATTGAAATGCTTGTGACGAGGCTCAGACATATAGTGACAAGAACAAGACATAAAAGACATAGACGTACGTAGAGAGCACTGAGATTTTTGAGTGACTTCAGTGATCATAGGCAGAACAGACACGGACAAAGCATTATACAAATAAGTGCAGTAACAGATATGGTAGACAGTGTTAAGAGTTATAGTATTCATAAGTAGTCCTGAGGTACTAATATGATTATTGGGGTAGAGAGGTGACTAAAAAGTCATTGTAGAGTGTCACAGAGCTACATGAAGGAATATTAAAAAAGTGACAGTGCAAGTACAATAAAGTAAGCATAAGAGCAGCATGTATTCCAGTTTTAGATGAAGGATATTATAAATATCATTGCCTTTGTCTTTTTTTGCATTTAAAAGTAGCTTCAAATCAGACAGGGCAGATTGTAATGAGGCACAGAGGACAGTGAACTTCCAGGACCAGAATTGTTAAGGAAGGGAGTAGACAACCATGTTCCTGGAGGGATACCTTCCTGCACACTTGGCTGTTGTTTCCAAGTAATCTTTGATTAGCTGCAAGACAGTGGCCCTCCAGGACTGGAATTACCCATCCTAGGCTTAGGTGTTACATTTAATCCAGGTATGGGCAACTCTGGCCCTTGAGGTCCACTTTCCAGCTGAGTTTAGTTCCAACCCTAATCAAACACACCAGCAAATCTAACCCAAGTCTTCAGGTAGGTGTGTTTGATTAGAAATGGAGCTAAACTCTGCTGGACAGTGAACTTGAGGACCAGAGTTGCCCATCCCTGATTGAAACCCATTACGCTGGTTCCACCAGAAGCAGGCACTCACTCAACATCAACAATAATGTACATCTAAGTCCACAACATGGAGGGAAGTTAAAAATCCTCTAATACAGTGATTTCCAAACATTTTAGAGTGGCATACCCCGAGAGATTTACGATAATTCTGCGTACCCCCTCTCTTCCACTTAGACTGCAGTCATACCTTTTCCATTAAAGGTCCCATGACATGTTACTTTTTGTAGGCTTTAATATAGGCCTTAGTGGTCCCTAGTACTGTATCTGAAATCTCTTTCCAAAAATTCAGCCTCGGTGCAGAATTATAGCCACTACAAGCCAGTCCCAGAATGAGCTTCCTTCAGACGGGCCGTTTTGGTGTCTGTAGCTTTAAATGCTAATGAGGAGGAGAAAGGCGGCGCAGGGTGGAGGGTGGATGTGGCCTTGACCATCTTGCGGCAACGGTACCATGCATGTTTACGTTGGATATATTGCAATGGCACGTCGTTCAAGCATTTCAGTTTGACCCAGAATCTGATCCAGATGGAGAAGCAACGGATGAAGAAGTTGCAACTCAGCGGCTCCAGCAGGACGTTTCCGACGTTTCTGAATGGTTAGTTTAAAATATTATGTTAGCTGTTTAAGCTGGAGATAGCATGGGGGAAATACTGTTTTTGTGCCTAGATGTTCTAGTACACAGAGATCTGTAACGTCTGTAATTTATCTTATTACAATTACATCAAGCTCTGCGATCTTGAAATGCGGATATCGCGCGCGCCATATAACCAACAGGAAAACAGTTACGTTATCCAAATAACAAAGAAGTGTACAACACTCTTACAGTATGTGTATTCACACACATACTTGATTCTGTCTACCTTTACATTAGCGCAAGTAACTGCATAGCTGCATAGCTAATGTGACAGCCACATTCTACGTGTAACAAGCTAAGTAACCATAAACAGTAAAGCAACACACTTATATATCATTTGTTGACTTAGTTGTCCGAGGTGTGTAGCTGAGCCAAAGAGAGTTGGTACTACTGATCCAGACTTTAGTTTCAGATGTTCAGCAAGCCCAGCTCTGTATTGACCCAAGTTGAGTAAACAGTCGTTGGTAAAATGTTTGCCGCAGACATGCAAAACTTTGGGAAGTTGAGTCGGTGCATTTCCAGAGAAAATTAAATTAATTCACTGGTTCTTCTGGGGCTTGGATGAAGGAACTAAAAAAAGGCTTCGGTGTTCATTTGTACATCCAATTATTGAGCAATTATTATGCTTCGCTCGCTCAAAAGCCATCATATCTCTCGTGGACAAACTAAAATTGCGCGCGCACGCGCGTTCCTACTTCCTAGCTCATTTTCTCATGGGCGGGAAATATTCTCTGGGTGGGCAAAGCAGAGAAAGGGGAGGTAACATTTCTCCTTATAACGTAATAAGGAGGAGATTCAAGATCAGCCCGTTTGAGCTTCCATTTTCTCAAAGGCAGGGAAAGATAGCAAAAGCTCAATTTACACCGATTAAAATTTCTAGAAACTTGGGGACCATATACAGGCTAGGGGAACTCATATTAATGTTAAAAAACCTCAGAAAGTGAAAATTTCATGTCATGGGACCTTTAAAGGAATGGTTCACCCAAAAATGAAATTAACTTTCTTTTTGGGTGTTTCGCCTTCACTTCAGAAGGCCTTTATTAACCCACCAGAGCCGTGTGGAGCACTTTTATAATGGATGGATGCACTTTAATGGACTTCCAAAAAAATATACCCATTAACTCCAATTATCAAGCTTGGAAGAGCCAGGACATTTTTATCAACTCCTACTGTATTCATCTGAAAGAAGAATGTCATATACACCTAGGATGGCTTCAGGGTGAGTAAATCATGGGCTAATTTTCATTTTTGGGTGAACTATCCCTTTAATATTTGCCCCCTAAATTGATTTGCCAGTGCATTTTTTTTTTTTTACCTTTATTAAATAACTTTATAAAATAATGTTTTAAATAAAAAATGTTCAACAGAGAAATAAGTATTGATTGTAAAAACAAAGTGATACTTACTTGGCAGTAAGTCACTGTCTTAATGAGCGAGTCATTCATTTATTCATTCAGTAACGAAGCAACTGGCTGTATTTATGAATGAATCACTGAATGATTGACTCTCACGATTCGTTCAAAGCTGCAGAATTGTTCACAAAACACCGATGTGTGCTGTACTGCTGTGGCTTTCGTTGGAACTATTATTTTGTTGCAAAATAGAGTAAATACTAACAGTACTGTGTTTAAAAAGCATGTTTTGTTTGCTAACCTTTTGTATAATAATCAATGTCACGTTTGCAAAAGTGTGGATATTTGGGAACAATTTCATTCTTGCTCGTAATCAACATTAAATACAAGAACTCACGCAGGGTATGTTTTTGTATCGAAGAAAGTTTTAGTCCCAAATCGATCTCAATCCACTCTCTGTCTATATTTGTTCTTCATGTCAATACACGTCATGTATTTACGGCATTTTGCCAGTTAGAAATACATGCTTGGTTTTGATATTATTTTAAGGTAGGGTAGAATTAAATGAACGGCAAGACTCAGCATTGTATATGCGTACCCCCTTCTGTCACCTCACGTACCCCAGTTTGGGAACCACTGCTCTATTGCACAAACTGACTGTCTGTATGTAACAAACACAGGCAAGCGTAGTGATACAAACAGTGACAAGTTTTATCAGCACTGGAAGAATCAGTATTGGAATGCTGTTCGTCCAATCAAATTTGATTTTAAGTGCTCTACTTAAAATGACTTGTTTTCACGTTTTGTTACCCAACTTTTATTTTCAAGAATTTTTTATTGACTTGCGTGTCCAAATACTTTTTTGTGGGCCACTGAGGCCAGTCTGACCATAGGGTTATCACTTTCTGGACTCCATCAGCCCCCAGCCAGGTTACGAATGACACATCAGAACAGAAATCACAACACTTCTGACTGAAGAACAGACGGCACTGGCTTTGGACTGCGGGAGGTGACAGGAGAGCACCTGCTCCGGCCCCGTAACCCAACTGTCTATATTTAGTCTCCAGTTGAGCAGAAGGAGGGAGGGGTGGGGGTTGGGGGGGGGTGTTATAGTGAAGTTGATTTGGACTACAGTGCTGCGTCTGGCCTTTGAGTACACGGGCGAGTGACAGAATGAGTGATATCATATGGGATGGCTATGCATCATCTGTTGGCAGATGTTTGACCTGCTGGTTGTGTTCCAGAAACAGCCATTGTGGATCAGGTCTCAACGTCCTTCGTTCTGAAGCAGTGTCTTCCCCTTCCTGAGATCTTTTATACGCTTATTGTGTGCAGAGTCATGTGACAAAGCAGACGAGAAAGGCTTTTCACTTACATGATGATTGTCACCTTAGAAACTGTCCCAAGAAATGCATTTATAAAAGTATACTTTTGAGACACCTTTTCAAACTGTGAAAATACTCTAAAAGCCTAACAGGAGTGATGGGAAGTGCTGGCATAAAAACGGTCCTTTTCAACTTTTTAAAGACAATGCTTAAGGGGTATGGATTGCAAGTAAACCCAAGAGACTTCATATCTAAATGGTTCTTTTGGCAAATACGCTCTGTGACTGGTTTAATTAAAGCAGAGTAAAAAAAAGTGCACTTTGCAAATTGAGCAATCACAGGCCTCTGGATATCTGAGAGGCCACAGGAGAAAGAGGTGTGACAGTCAATCAAAAGAGACAAACATTCTCCTTAAAACACTCTGAATCTGTTTACGCCGTACATGCTCTCAGGGGGCCTTCAACAGACACCACAAAGAATTGACATATTTCAAGCAACACACCCTCTTGTTTTTGCTCTCAGTTTACCAGATCATCATTTGTCCATCATTCCAACAAAACATCCGCAAGCAGTGCCACCTCTAAATTGCGTAGAATAACTACAATATTAAAAGTTGGGCTGTTAATTGACTACAATTTTAATTGATCTATTTACATTCAATGTGGATTGATCAATCAAAAATAATTGCATTAATCAATATATATCAAATGCTCCCAAATAAGGATGATTCAGAGACATTACAGTAGTTGTAGAAATTATTGAATATAAATTTAAAAGTCATTATTGTTGTTGTTGTTGTCATTTTTGTCATATACATTTGATCATAACACTGTTCACAGTACGACTCCTTTCTTGCATTCCATCTGTAATATTTTATCATATTATTTATGATTATTATTTTGCAATTGTATGCATGAAGACTGACATATTTAGCTATTACAATGAGTCTTGCTGTTTTTGAAGGGTCTTCAATTCAAGCTTGAGTTGGGTTAATTATGGGTTTTCACTTCAAGCTTGAATTGCTCCTTTGTAGGAAAATCTCATTCAACAAAATGTACATGCGGTCAAAGGGCAGGATTATAGTGCATTACATTTGTATCGAGTATTTACATTTTTAAATACCAAACATAATATTGAAACAAATTTACACTTAATTAAATGCACATGTTAAATTAACTGTCCTATTTTAAATAATTCATACAAATGAATGTTTGTGCATATTAAACATATAGTTACATATGAAACCTGTCACACAAATGCCTCTAGTTCATAAACATTATTATTATTAATATAGCAATTATTCATGGTTGCATAGTGTAATATAACATGGACACTGGACTGTGGTGTGTAACCAATTGTAAAAGCAGACACTGTGTAGAGGCATTTTATCAATGAAGGTCAGTTGCCTGAAGGAAACTCACTGTCAGAGCAATGAATCAGAGATGTGGTCTGTTATATATATTTATATAGTGTCATCATGACCCACGTGTTAAGATTTAAACTGGGATATTACTCCAGACAATGCAGTTTCTCTCTCATCGGATCTCTGTATATTGCCAATGTATTTTAATCTGCGGCCCCAAAGGGAGAACTGTGTAACACCTCATGGGTTTTCATAAGGTTATAAAAATTCACGGTGCATGCGTCGCCATCCAAATAGAAAGGGTATTTCATTTATGTGGGCAAATTAATCTTTCTCCCTCATTTCCCAATCTCAAACAACTCTGATACAGAGGTGAGTTTTCAACATCTCGAGAATCTCTAAGATGACTCTTTTGTCATTGACGGGATGTTTATATCAAGAGATATGATGGCATATCTGTATGTGTGCACCAGTGAATTAAGACTGATTATATACTGACAAAATATACACTATATTGCCAAAGGTTTTGGGACATCTGCCTTTACATGCACATGAACTTTAATGACATCCCATTCTTAATCCGTAGGGTTTAAAATGGAGTTGGCCCACTCTTTGCTGCTAAAACAGCTTCAACCCTTCTAGGAAGGCTTTCCACAAGGTTTAGGAGTGTGTTTATGGGAATATGTGACCATTCTTCTAGAAGTGCATTTGTGAAGTCAGGCACTGATGTTGGACAAGAAGGCCTCATCCCATAGGTGTTCTATCGGGATGAGGTCAGGACTATGTGCAGTCAAGTTCCTCCACACCAAATTAGCTCATCCATATCTTTATGGACCTTGCTTTGTGCATTGGTGCGCAGTCATGTTGGAACAGGAAGGAGTCATCCCCAAACTGCTCCCACAAAGTTGGGAGCATGAAATTGTCCAAAATGTCTTGGTATGTTGAAGCATTACGAGTTCCTCTCACTGGAACTAAGGGGCCAGGCCCAATCCCTGAAAAACAACCCCACACCAAAAGCCCCCCTCCACCAAACTTTACACTTGGCACAATGCAGTCAGGCAAGTACCATTCTCCTGGCAATCACCAAACCCAGATTTGCCATTGGATTGCCAGACAGAGAAGCGTGATTCGTCACTCCAGAGAACACGCCTCCACTGCTGTAGAGTCCAGTGGCAGCGTGCTTTACATCACTGCATCTGACGCTTTGGCATTGCACTTGGTGATGTACAGTAAGGCTTGGATGAAGTTGCTCGGCCACGGAAATCCATTCCATGAAGCTCTCTACGCACTGTTCTTGATCTAATCTCAAGGCCACACAAAGTTTGGAGGTCTGTAGCTATTGATTCTGCAGAAAGTTGGCGACTTCTGCGCACTGTGCGCCTCAGCATGCGCTGACCCTGCTCTGTGATTTTACGTGACCTACCACTTTGTGGCTGAGTTGCTGTTGTTCCCAATTGCTTCCACTTTGTTATAATACCACTAACAGTCGACCGTGGAATATTTAGTAGTGACAAAATATCACGAATGGACTTATTGCACTGGTGGCAACCTATCATGGTACCACACTTGAATTAATTGAGCTCCTGAGAGTATCCCATTCTTACACAAATGTTTGTAGAAGCCGTCTGCCTTGATTTTATAGAACTGTGACCATGGAAGTGATTGGAACACCTGAATTCAATGATTTGGAGAGGTGTCCCAATACATTTGGCAATATAGTTTATGCCATGATTTTTATCAAATGTTTCTGGAAATTACATGTTTGTGGGTAATTCTTACTGAAAATGAAATTATATATATATATATATATATATATATATATATATATATATATATATAATACAGCAATTATAAGTATTACTTTGAAAAATAAAGTAGAATTAAAATGGAATGGAATTCGATTATAATTTTACATCCTGATCAATTCAAATTCAGGAATTTAATTCAATGAACAGAGGAGTGGCGGTAAACCCAGGGCCCTGAAATACTGAAAAATACATTAGAAATATAGCGGAAAACCACTAATGCTTTAATCATCATTAGCCATTAGCTACTTAGGCGTTCACTTCAAGACTTGGTGTTTCGTAACAGGAATATCTTAAGTAAAAAGAACATGATTTATGTAGTGGAGGATTAGAGAGAACATCATTGCATTTCCAGCAATAAAGTCATTTAATTACAAGTCTGTAACTAAATATGTTTGGGACAAAAATGGAGATGGAGCCCAAAATTTAATAATATTGTCAAAAATTGACACCATTGGACAAGTGTGTAACTGAAAGAGATCATGAGGCACTGCAGAAGTAGCTGAGTGGGCATAAAAGCCCGTCCCATGGAATTAAATGATGTGTTATATTGAGGTGATCAATCCGAATGATGCAGGTTTAACGTCACAGGGTATATCACACTATTATTCCCTTGTTGTCTGTAAAGCTTCTCAGTAATGTGTGTTTGACATCTTGCACAATCGAAAGCTAATCATCTCCGGTAATGCTGGATGCAGCAGTTCTCAGGAGATATATTTGGCCATTATCTCACCATCAACAACAACATCATTAGGTAGATAATGCTAATGTTGAATGTACGATCCTTCGCGCAAAGCAACGTGTGGTAGGACAGCTGGAGGAAGTAAATTGTTATTGCTGCAACGGTGACTCAGATGAGCAATTTTTATTTTATTTTTTATATCTGCTGTAGATCTCTCAATGCGTGTGTATTTTTACACTTAGAGATTAAATCACATTCAAATCTTTGATGTACAAAAAGTATGAACAGTAAGCAAATACAATATTACTGTCGATAAACACAGATTATCTATAAAAACAACATTTACTGTAATACATCAGAACTGTTTGCTTTTACAAATTAAATCACTAATGAATCATCACTAATGATACATTGATTATGAAAACAATATTTTATTTAGCCTGTGTTGTGCAGAAACACTGTTTGCTAGATTTGTATTGTCTAATTATAATTATGCTGCCTTTTCATATTCAAAAACATATACTCCACACCTGTCTTTTACTAGTTATCTGTTTTTCATGCTTATGTGCACTCTTCAAAAACCAGTGAAAATGGCATTTATATGGACGCCATATGTAAGTAATTCTGACTTTATTTCTTGCTATGCCAAGTTTATATCTTGGAATTTTGAGTTAATAAAACAATTCTGACTTTATTTCTGGCAATTCCGAGTTTATATCTTGCAATTCTGACTTTATTGTTTTGCTATTCCAAGTTTTTATCTTGGAATTTTGAGTTAACAACTCACATTTCTGACTTTATTTCTGGCAATTCAGAGTTTGCCTTGCAATTTTTTTTTATTATCCTGGTCTGTGTTTCCATTGTCCCATGTGTTATTTTATGTCTTACTGTTCTTCACCATGTTTTGAAACCATATACTGCGTCTGGATCCTGCTCTCCTTCGTCTCAGAATTTCACCCAGCATTACAGAAATTTTAGTTAACATCTCACAATTTTGAGTTAAAATCTCACAATTCTGAGTTTATTTCTGGTAATTAAATCTCCCAATCTTGAGTAAACATTTGACAATTCTGAGTTTATTTCTGGCAATTCCGGGTTTATATCTCACAATTTTGAGTTAACAACTCACAATTCTATTTCTGGCAATTTATTTGTTTATTTCTGGCAGTTGTAGGCTATATCCCAATTTTGAGTAAACATTTGACAATTTTGACTTCATTTCTGGCTATTCTGAGTTATATCTTGCAATTCTGAGTTAAAAGCTCACAATCTGACTTTATTGCTTGAGTTTATATCTTGGATTTTTTTAGTTAAGTCACAATTCTGACTTTATTTCTTTCAATTCTGAGTTTATATTTTAAGTTAACAACTCATAATTCTGAATTTATTTCTGGCAATTTTGAGCTGATATTTTGATATTGTTATTTTAAATATATCGCTCACAAGTCTGACTTTATTTCTGCCAATTCTGAGTTTCTTGCAATTTTGAGTTAATAACACACAATTATTATTTTACTTATTACATAATTGCACAAAAAACGTTCCACCTTTGTACACAAAAATTAAATTTTTAGAATGTAATAAGTGATTTTGTGCATTACAGTTTTTTTTTTCAATTGCGAGTATTAAATAAATACAAACTCTACATTTCAAAACGCTAAAAATATTTTTCTACATATACTAACTATGTCAAAACACAGCAAACCCAATTCAAAATCGAATCATTCTGTCAAAACACTAGCACTAGTTTTCTATCCAACATGAACATAGTCAATCGTAGCACGACTGTCAAAATACTAACAATTGATGGCATTATGAACTGCATTACTTGTCATGTATCAGTTCTACCTGCAGACAATACGAAATCCATTTTTTTTTTTTTTTTTTTTTTTTTTTTTTTTTTGTAATTCAGTTTCATTTTACTGTAAGTCATTCTATGTATGTATTTGGATTTATGTATTCTGGGCAACACACCATGTAAATGTGAAGATATTACCTTATAGAATGTACAGTAGAAAACATAGAGAGTAACAGAATTGCTCAGGGCAGCCACTGGTCAAATGGGCCCCCTATGAGGAACTTAATTTGAAATCTCTATCTGGGGGTGAGGTGGTTGATGGTGACCCCACATAGAGGGTGGGATGGTAGTTAGTGCCCTACGCAGGCCGTATATTCTGCATATATGGAACGGTGGTACTGGAATCACTGTAGTAAAAGCTTTACATGAAGCTTTTACTGAAATGAAAACATAAAATTGCTGTCATTGATCAACAACAAATCAAACGTGCATGGCCTTTGGTTACTATGGAAGCTTTTTTCTGATATAGAATGAAAAAGTATAAAATGTAATTGTGACTTTTTATCTCACAATTCAGACTATTTTTCTTTTCTCAGAATTGTGAGATATAAATTCCCAATTACCTTTTTTATTTTCTATTCCATGGCAGAAATAACCTTTCATAGGTTCCATGTGTAAGGAGGAAAAACATAAAGATGCACAGTACTCCACACATTCTTCCTCCTCTCCCCTAACTCTTCTTCTCCCTTGCCCTGATCCAATTACTCATCTCCTTCAACTATTACTCTCCTTTGTCCAGACATATTTTTTTCTCTCTCTTTGCTTCTCTGTGTTGTTTGACATCCACATTGGACAAAAAAAATTCAAAGAGTACCTTTTTTACTGTGTACGTTCAAATAATGGAAAGAACTTCCAACACCTGACTATGCTTCCGACTAAGATTACCTAAAAATGCGTATAAGTTGTTTCAATATTTTTAATACATCAGTACTTTTGAGCTGATGTTGTTGCAGAAGTAAGTTTGGAACAGTGGGTCTTCATTTCTGGCATGCTATGTTTAAACATTTGTAAATAAGACCAGAAAGATCCATGATTTTGGTGTTGAGTAAGCTTGTGTAAAAAGAACATTTAAGCATTTTATAAATGTGTTAACTGACTGCATATTGTGTGAAATGTGTTAATGGTATGTTCACAAAATACAGATGTTGTGCTGATTGTGTTTAGAGTTTTGAAAATGTGACTACAGATTGGACAAAATGATGTTAGCATAAATAAATAAATAAATAAATAAATAAATAACTGTAATATGAATACAAAATAGAATTTTCCACAATTTTTCCCTAAAAAATTGTGCATTTCATGGTACAATCAGATCCTTTTTTCCTCCACAAATTTACTGTGAAAGAGACAAACTCAAAATAAAAAAAAAATTCTGAGAAATAAAGTCAGAATAGTGGGATGTCAAATCAGAAATATGTACATTTTTCAGACAATCGTTGTCAAGCCAACATTCAAAGTTTGTCTCGACAAGCTTTCCTTATCTAGTATTACAACTTTTATTTATTTATTTATTTATTGTGATTCATAGAGACCATTGATAAAAAGTCCTTTTCATAGTAGATTATTAGACATTCTGCTTTTCTCCCAGAGGACATTACCACCAATTCTCTCAGTCATCTTCCATTAACGACACAATAAAGAAGATTCTATCTTGTTCCTTTGTCACCAGTATGCATTATGGGGTTTTTGTCCTTTTGAAACCAGCACAACATGTGTTCTAATGAGCTGCGGTCAAAATCTAAGATCCATGACATCCAGTTATGAGTCACCACTGGTTCCCCTAATCCATTACAGGCTGCTGCAAACTTCCCGCATGCATGACCAGGAGTGGCGGAGGAGGGAACAGGGTTCTGTACGGCTGCCAAGAGAGTGGCTGAGGAAATGCACTACAAGGTCAATCAAGCTGTCCGTGTCTCTTCCTCTCCGCTTTAAGAAGCACAGCATGCCGTGGCAGACCTGGAACAGTCATTCTTGAAAGAGCACAGCAGTGATTGATAAAGAATTTCTCTTGACATGATATCCTTTCTGTGAAAAGATGCCCTAAAAAAATAACCTAAGGCAGGTGTCACAATTATGCTCTGTCTTGTCTGCACCTGTTCTTGTTAGTCCCTGATTAGTTAACCTTCATCCACCTGTGTCTAGTTAGTTCCCTCGTTTACCCTGTGTATATATTCTCCCGTTCAGTTCTATCCCTTGTCGGTTATTGTTTGTGTGAATGCTAATGTGCTGTTACGTTCTGTTCACCTACTGTTGGAGTAAACCTTGTTTACCATTCAAATCTACGTTCGTCTGTCTGCTTCATCTGCCTAGTCGTGACAGCAGGACAATAGATTAAAAAAAAAAGGTTTGCAAAACAGAAATCAAGCAATTTTAGTTAAATAAGGATTATAGTTATATAAAATGTGGGATTTTAGGTATTTACTTGTTTAAAGATCATTAAATATTGAACACTCACATTTCTGTCTGAAACCCTATGTCTGCAGATCACTTGTGTGGAAATTTAATTTGTATGGAGTGATTCTGTTTTGCAGGACACAAATCAATGTCCACTAGCATTAATTTCAACCGCGTGTTCAAGTCAAGAAAATCTCCCAAGGCGTTTTATGGAGAACTGTCGTCTGCACTGACAGCAGAGCTGAGGTCTTTATCCGCGACAGCAACAAAGCGTTTAGCATAACACTGAGAGGGGCATTTGTTTGGACCCTCTCTCTGCCCGATTTCACCACTGGTGCTTCGCTGTGGTTTAGTTGTTCATTTCTGGCATTACTCCAGGCCGCTGCTTTGTAAGGTCTCCAGCTCCTGGGGTGATTTCACTGTCCAGTGAGCTATGAAAGCTTTTTATAAGTACATCAGCACAATTGCATTAATCGGCAGCCATATTGATTCAGCGTTTGCGTGTAAGACAGACAGAGAGAAGAGGAACATTAATGGAGATATTTATAATGAAGTACCTCTCAACCTCACGCTTGTTTCACAAATGGGGCATAAAGTTTTGCAAGTCTCAGCCAAACACAAAATAAAAATTCTGACCCTTTATGTTTTACTCATTTCCTCTGGGCTAAATGTAAAGTGCCACTGGAGATAAATTGACATGAACATTTATAGTCCACTTAAAAATCAGTAGAAACAACTGTAAAATGTTTCCCTTTTGACTATTATAATCTTTAAGGAAACCGAACAATTGGAATTATGGTGTTGATTATTAATTTCAGCTTTGTTTCAACATGTTTTAATAAAACATGTCAAAGCATGCATACAGATCCCTATTTTTTTCAAATTCAAATGTCACATGATTTGGATATTTTTAAGTTAACATTGTCAACATTAACATGATAATGCATGTATGAATGTTTAACTCAGTTCACTCTTAACCCTTAAATGCATGAATGTTTAGCCAGTCGTAATTACATATTCAGGTCTTTAGGGACCTGTATCTAACACAGATCGCTCTATAACTGCCACAATAGTTAAAAACTCTTGATATTTTAATAACAATTACAAATGAATAAACAAAAAAATCATAGTAAAATTAATAAAAAAAAAAATACTTATTGAATCAACAGAGATTCAATTATTGTTGCCCAGAAAAAAATATATACTTACACTATTACATACCTCGGGTCTCTAGTGACCCTATACACTTTTTACAAATTCCTTTTTTTAGAAAACAGTTATATGGTTTATAATTAATAGATTGAGGAATACTAAGAAGGTTGATGTCCTTGAAATGATGTTGATGGGGGAAAAAAAAGAATGAGGGGGAGGGTAATAAAATGACATTGTAGGATGATAAAGAACGTCTCGGTTACGTATGTAACCCTGGTGCCCTGAAGAGGGAATGAGATGCTGCGTCGAAATGCTGTGGGAACACCCCTGCGTGATCGCGTCTTGAAGCACGTATGGAATCAGTCCAATGGCGAGACGGAACGTCATAGACGGGTGACATCATCGACCAGGAAACTATAAAGCACCCCTGAATTATAACAGCGCCAGCGAAAGCACCTGCGCCCCTGGAGTGGAGCTGAAGTCGAAGTCAAGATCCCAGAACCTCACAAATGTGTGCGGTGAGGACCAGCCTGCCACATCACAAACATCTTTTAATGGACGTCTTTTAAACACAATTTAAACAACGTAGGCCTATTATTCCATGCATTACTTCTACATTAAGTTGCTCAAGCAAGTGGTCAAATATTTAACCATGTACTTATATTAAAATCGCAAACATTTTAAATTACAACTTAAAATTGACAAAAACAGCCGACTCTGATGCCTTTTCTTTTGTATTTAAATTTTAATTTAACAATAAATCTTGCATGTCACAAAGAACTTGTTTTTCCACCTCCACGAATGAGACAAGTGTTGTTCATTATGTCGCCTTGTTGAGGTAAACTGTAGTTTCCCTTGCTTTACCCCATTCTTAAAGTAAAAAGATGACTGTGAAAAAAGTAGTATTTATTTAAATACATTTATGGTGAGATTACTACATTTTATTTAATTAAGCGCATTTATGGTGAAATTACTACATTTTCAGGTCAATCTGTGTTCATTTTGACCACGAAACATGTGCTGTCACTTTAATTCAGCGTTTGCAGCACAGCAAAAATAGACTCTGCAAAAAAAATACGCACCGCATACGCACTGCAAACAGAGTATGTGTGAAACGGGCGTACGACTTGTCTTTGAAATTGTGGCTGACCAGGGTTTTCAGGCCCTGCCACTCATCCTGGATTGGAGCCAAGTTGCACCCCGATCTGCAAGTTTGAACAGAGCAAGTGAGTTTGCAAATATGCAAACATAACATTGTCTCAATGGCAATGCAGTGTCAAATAAATTCTCACTTCTCTAGAGGCTCCTTGAAATGCCTCACCAGGTCTGCCACATCATCATCTGGTCTTCTGGCCATGTGTCAGGGTTTAGCACTCTGAAAGACTCCACTGGGGTCTTGGCACTCTCATCCTTCAGCAAACCACCAAACCTGGCTTTGAGGTCTCTCACGCCGATGTTGATGGCCGCCTCCATGTGCTGCCTCAGCTGGGGATTAGTGAGGTCTGTGAAGTCTTTCAGATTCCCCTTACAGTAAGTGTTATTCCCTAAAACAGAAATAACACACACGTCACACACACAGAGAGAGGCAGACAGACACACACCAACACACAATGAAATGTCTGGCCATTTGTCAGTCTCTATTTTTTTAAAGACTTCTCCAATCTTCACTGCATTTCCCTCCTTATCCTCTAATTGTTTGTACTGTATTGTGCAACGAAAACATTGATTCTCACACTGAGAATATGTCTTAATCATCGATTTCTCTTACATCCTAACAAACTCTCATCCTAACACACCTGGAATCTCCTCTCATCAACCTGCTGCTGAGCGAGCACTGTCTGGATCTTCTCCAGCATGCCTCCTGCCTTTTCCCTAAACTTTAGTGCTTCCAGTCTGGTCACTGTCTTCCTCAACTCTGATGTAGCTTGGGGGAGGATCAGGTCATTCCTTTGCAAGGTGAGGCTAAGTGAGGATAGTTCCTCAAACATGTCAGAGAGAAAATGGCAGAATACACAAAATAGTGCATTCTCTATTTCCTGCTTTATCTGTTAAGTAGTGAGTAAACAAGTGCACAGTAAACATGTTAATTTAAGTTGAATTTGTTTCTCCTCAGACATTTGTCAATTACTTGATTCTAAAAGTTCATTTGACTTTTGAACCTATTTTTGTAAATTAGTGTTATTAAATTTACTGACCTGAAGTAAAACTGACCTTTTTTGCCCGCCCTTGAACTTCTGCTGTTGTTGATGCTACAGCCAGGTGCTCCATGTGCTGCAGAACAACTGAGTACTGGCCTTGGTCATTGGCAAGGTCCTCTTGTCCATGGCGCAAGAACACTTTGAGGGCTCTGTGGACATGGGGGATCCAGCAAATTCCCTTGACGCTAGCTGGTGTACACATATCCACACCAAGCTCTTGTCCGAGACCATAGAGCTCTCGTATGGACTTTCCGCTGAAGTGATAAGTCTTCCATATCAGACGTAGAAGATCATATACAACAGACACCTTTGGCTCTTTCTTTTGAACGGTCAGTATTGCCAGCTCTAGCCTGTGAAAGTAAGAAAATAATCTTTCAAACAAGTCTCTCTTTTGTGCCAACATAAAACAATTTTGTGGCATTTTTGGTAACACTTTCTATTAAGATCATGCTTATAGTGGATTATAGCCCCATTTATACTTATTTATAATTAAGTATTGCTATTCTATAAATATATTTATAAAGACTCATTAAGACCTATACTGCATTATAGGAACAGTTATAGTTACATTTATATTATCTTTATAATTACTTATAAGTTGTGCTTAAAGTACTAAAACTTTAAAACTCATGCCTATTTATAAAAATAATATAAATTTAACTATACCTGTTCTTATAATGCAGTATAGGTAATGAGTCTTTCTAAATATGTTTATAGAATAGTAATACTTACTTATAAGTATAAATGGAGCTATAATACATTATATGCATTGTTTAACATTCTCTATGTGACGATGCAGGGTTGAATCAACGGAGGAAGCAGGATCCAAAAGCAACAGATTTAATAAATAAACTTGAAACAAGACAGACTTAGATAAGGGAACAAGACACAGGAACAGAACAACCAAACTAAAACAACATCACAAATGACAAGAACCCACAAACACTGAACCAAGACACAGGGTATAAATACAGTGACTAACCAGCTAAACAAGATAACAAGGGGGGCGTGACTAAGAGAAAACCCCTGGGGATACTAATCAACTAGAAAAACTACAAAGGACTACAAAACATGACACAGAACAGGAAATAACTAAAGTCCACACAAGACGAGGGAAACACAAGACAGGAATCATTACATAGCCCCCCACTTAAGGAGTGGATTCCAGACACTCCTCAGAAAACAATAGTCCAGGAGGGTGGTGGATCGGAGGCGGATCCAGGGGCGGGATGGAGGGCCAGGCCCATGGAACGGAAGAGGGCCTGGAGACTGCGACAGGACGAGAGACCAGGGTGGAGCAGGCTGTGCAGGCGACCAGGGCGGAGCAGGCTGTGCAGGCAACCAGGGCAGAGACGACCCTTCGGGCGGCCAGGGAGGAGACGACCCTTCGGGCGGCCAGGGCGGATGAGACGACCCTTCGGGCGGCCAGGGCGGAGGAGACGACACTTCGGGCGGCCAGGGCGGAGGAGACGACACTTCGGGCGGCCAGGGCGGAGGAGACGACACTTCGGGCGGCCAGGGCGGAGGAGACGACCCTTCGGGCGGCCACGACCCTTCTGGCGGCCAGGGCGGAGGAGACGACCCTTCGGGCGGCCAGGGCGGAGGAGACCCTTCGGGCGGCCAGGGCGGAGACAGCAGTTCAGGCGGCCAGGGCGGAGACAGCAGTTCAGGCGGCCAGGGCGGAGACAGCAGTTCAGGCTGGCCACGGCGGAGACAACCCTTCGGGCGGCTATGGCAGAGCTGAAGGACCCTCGGGCGTCCAAGGCAGAGATGATGGACCCTCGGACATCCAGGGCGGAACAGGAGGGCTTTGAGCTGGGCAGGACCAGCGGCGAAGAGGGGTTTGAGCTGGGCAGGACCAGCGGCGAAGAGGGCTTTGAGCTGGGCAGCGATGAGGGCTCTGTGCTGGGCAGCGATGAGAGCTCTGTGCTGGGCAGCAATGAGAGCTCTGAACTGGACGGAACCAGCGGCGAAGAAGACTCTGAGCTGGACAGGACCAGCGGTGAAGAGGACTCTGAGCTGGACAGGACCAGCGATGAAGAGTGCGTTAAGCTGGACAGAACCAGCGGCGAAGAGGACTCTGAGCTGGGCGGGACCAGCGGCGAAGGAGACTCTGGACTGGACAGGACCAGTGGCGAAGGAGACTCTGGGCTGGCGTGAAGTGCAGGCTCGGCTGGACTGGCGTGAAGCTCTGGATCGGCAGAAGTGACGTGAACAGTCTCTGGATCAGCAGAAGTGACGTGAACAGTCTCTGGATCGGCAGAAGTGACGTGAACAGTCTCTGGATCGGCAGAAGCGACGTGAACAGTCTCTGGATAAGCAGAAGCGACGTGAACAGTCTCTGGATCAGCAGAAGCGACGTGAACAGTCTCTGGATCAGCAGAAGCGACGTGAACAGTCTCTCGATCAGCTGAAGCGACGTGAACAGTCTCTGGAATGAGAGCTAATGTGGGAGTACCACGTTTCTCTTCCGTGATCCCCACAGCATATCCCGAATCACTCAGCTGCAGAGCCAAGTTAATATAAAGTTCTAAAGTGCCGTGGGGAGAATGCAGTGGCATGGTTGACCCAAGTGGCTCTGATAGTCCCCCTCTAAAAAAGATCATGAGGCACATAGGGTCAATAGGGGTAACATTTGCCAGATTGATAAACTCCTGTACGTACTCCTCAATTTTCCGGTCTCCCTGACGGAGACACATAATCCGTGCTACAGGATTCCTGGAGATCATTGTTGCTGGATCCTCGTTGTTTGGTGGGTTCTTCTGTGACGATGCAGGGTTGAATCAACGGAGGAAGCAGGATCCAAAAGCAACAGATTTAATAAATAAACTTGAAACAAGACAGACTTAGATAAGGGAACAAGACACAGGAACAGAACAACCAAACTAAAACACGCAAGTACGATGTCAAGGACTGTAATTTGCTCTGGCCCCCTTCCTGTTCGCAGGAGTGATGAGATAGTTAGTAGATTGTGTTCGCTTAACGGTTGGCTGTCTAGGTGGTGTCCGCTTAATAATATAGAATTCATAGACAATTGGAAAAGTTTTTGGGGCAAACCTGACCTGTTGAAAAGAGATGGTATTCATCCCTCCTGGGATGGTGCTGCTCTTCTCTCTAGTAATATGGCTCATAGTCTTAGAGCTCAAACATGACAATCTGGGGCTCAGGTCAGGAAGCAGACAGACTGGCTAAACCGACCGTCTGCTAGCGGCCTCGCGTCACCAAGGTCAGATAAATCCTATCACATAGAGCCTCTTTCACCTAGCTATCAACATATAGAGACTGTGTCTGTTCCCCGAATTTGGAAATCCAAAAAACGTTTAAACCCATCTAAGGTTAAAAATTTAATTGATGTTCAACAAATAAAAAACAGCTGTATTACAGATGAGCAAATGCTAAAGCTTGGGTTGCTGAATATTCGATCGCTTACTTCAAAAGCACTCGTTGTTAACGATATGATTTCAGATAATAACCTAGATGTGCTGTGTTTGACAGAAACCTGGCTAAAACCAAACGATTACATTACTTTAAATGAATCAACCCCGCAAGATTACTGTTATAAACATGAGCCTCGTCTGAAACGCAAAGGGGGTGGTGTTGCTGTAATTTATAGTAATAGTTTCAAAACCACTAAGAAATCAAGTTTTAAATATAATTCTTTTGAAGCATTGGTGCTTAATATAAAAATATATAGTGTAAACGATAAATCACGTTTGAGATTTGTGCTGGCTACTGTATACAGGCCACCAGGGCACCATACAGACTTTATCAAAGAATTTGCAGACTTTCTATCAGAATTAATATTGACTGCAGATAAAGTACTAATTGTTGGTGATTTTAATATACACATCGATAATGAAAAAGATGCATTGGGATTGGCATTTAAAGACATTGTAAATTCAATTGGAGTTAGACAACACGTGTCAGGACCTACTCATCGTCGTAATCATACTCTAGATCTAATATTATCACACGGAATAGATGTTGATGCCGTTGAAATTCTGCAGCAGAGCGATGACATCTCAGATCATTACCTAGTCTCGTGTAATTTGCATTTAGCCAAGGCTGCAAAGCCGACTCCGTGTTTCAAATATGTGAGACCTATCACTTCTGCTACTAAAGATTGCTTTATTAATAATCTTCCTAATCAGTTTCATCATCTCAGCATCTCAGATAGCTTAGAAGAACTAGATATTACAACAGAAACGTTTAACTCTCTCTTTTCCAGCACTTTAGACACAGTTGCTCCGTTGCGCTTAAAGAAGATTAAAGAAAATAGTCCAACGCCGTGGTACAATGAGCACACTCAGGCCCTTAAGAGAGCAGCCAGAAAAATGGAGCGCAACTGGAAGAAAACAAAACTAGAGGTATTTCGCATTACATGGAAGGAGAGCTCTATTGCTTACAGAGAGGCTTTAAAAGCTGCTAGATCTGCTTATTTTTCAACCCTATTAGAAGAAAATAAACATAATCCTAGGTATTTATTTGAAACGGTGGCTAAACTAACGAAAAATAAAGCTTCAAGCCCAGAAGTCTCCAAGCAACACAGCAGTAATGACTTTATGAACTTCTTCAATTATAAGATTGATAATATCAGGGACAAAATTATAACTATGCAACCGTCTACTACAGTATCACATCAGGCAGTGCATTGTAGTCTCCCTGAGGAAAAATTTGATTCATTCGTTGCTATAGGAGAGGAAGAATTTACTAAACTCATTAAATCATCTAAATCTACAACATGTATGTTAGACCCTATACCGACTAAGCTACTGAAAGAAATACTTCCAGAGGTCATAGATCCTCTTCTTAATATCATTAATTCGTCTTTGTCTCTAGGATACGTACCAAAAAACTTTAAGCTGGCTATGATTAAACCGCTTGTTAAAAAAACGCAACTTGATCCTACAGAATTAGTCAATTACAGGCCGATCTCGAATCTACCTTTTCTGTCAAAGATATTAGAAAAGGCAGTATCCTCACAACTGTGTTCCTTTCTTGAAAGAAATGATATCTGCGAGGATTTCCAGTCAGGATTTAGACCGTACCATAGTACCGAGACAGCTCTCGTTAGAGTCACAAATGATTTGCTCTTATCATCCGATCGTGGTTGTATCTCTCTATTAGTGTTACTCGATCTTAGTGCTGCATTTGACACCATTGACCACAACGTTCTTTTAAATAGATTAGAACATTATGTTGGCATTACGGGAAATGCACTAGCATGGTTTAAATCATACTTATCTGACCGTTATCAGTTTGTAGCAGTAAATGATGAGATGTCTCATCGATCACAAGTTCAGTATGGCGTACCACAAGGCTCAGTACTAGGACCGTTGCTGTTCACTCTGTACATGCTACCCTTAGGAGATATCATTAGGAAACATGGCATTAGCTTTCACTGTTATGCCGATGATACTCAGCTCTATATTTCTTCAAAACCTAACGAAACTTATCAATTCACAAAATTAACGGAATGCATAGCGGATATAAAAAATTGGATGACTTGTAATTTCCTACTTCTAAATTCTGAAAAAACTGAGTTTCTAATTATTGGACAAAAAACTTCCTCACGTAATAATCTAGAATACTGTCTAACACTCGATGGCTGCTCTGTTAAGTCTTCGTCGTCGGTTAGGAACCTGGGTGTGCTCTTTGATACCAATCTTTCATTTGAAAGTCACGTGTCTAGTATCTGTAAAACTGCATTTTTCCATCTTAAAAATATATCTAAATTACGCCATATGCTCTCATTGACAAATGCGGAACAAATAGTTCATGCGTTCATGACCTCAAGGCTAGATTATTGTAATGCTCTACTGGGTGGTTGCCCTGCACGCTTAATAAACAAACTACAGCTGGTTCAAAACGCAGCAGCTCGAGTTCTTACCAGAACCAGGAAGTATGACCATATTAGCCCGGTTCTGTCAAAACTGCACTGGCTCCCTATTAAACATCGCATAAATTTTAAAATATTGCTGATCACTTACAAAGCACTAAATGGTTTAGCTCCGCAGTACTTGAGCGAGCTCTTAACGCATTATAGTCCGTCACGTCTATTGCGATCTCAAAATTCCGGCCAGTTGATAATACCTAGAATATCAAAATCGACTGCTGGCGGGAGATCCTTCTCCTATTTAGCACCAAAACTCTGGAACAGTCTTCCTACCATTGTCCGGGAAGCAGACACACTCTGTCAGTTCAAAGCCAGATTAAAGACACATCTCTTTGACCTAGCTTTCACATAATACATTATAGACTTCTATAATTTAATGTTAGGCTGCATATATTAGGTCAGCCGGAACCGGGAACACTTCCCAAAAATCCTGATGTACTCGTTACATCATGAGAAGAATGGCATCTACGCTAATTTTAGTGTCTGTGTTTATCCCGAGGTTTTCCTGCAGCCTGCCGGATCCAGGCCGTATCCAGATCTGACGAAGGACCTTCGCCTGGACCGATGACAACGCAGTGCTGAAGTGCCAACTAGTCTCTCCCTATGGAGGATCCCACTACCACTCTACAGATAAGGCGTTGTCGGGAAAATTCGTTTCGCGTTCCTACCCCAAAGCAACAAAATAAAATAAAATTCTTTATCAAAATTTATAAGGAAAGACAAGTACTTTGTTTAGGCTTGGCTTGTAGGGAATTCCAAACCTGCGTATATTCAAACGCACATAACTATAGAACCCATTCTAAATGCTCATGTGAACGCCATCAGTGTTTCTCACAGGTTCGCGTTTAAAGTCTGTGTAGAGGGAATGGTGTCGTCTTAGCGGCCCCTATTTTAATAATAAATGATCATTGCGACGGAAGCAAATCAATCAAAACTAACTTTAGATGGAAATAACTTAACTCTGCTGTAAAGCCGAAACAATCTCTGTTACCTTAAATTATACGCTTATCTCTGTAAAGCTGCTTTGAAACAATCTACATTGTTAAAAGCGCTATATAAATGAAGATGACTTGACTTGACTTGACTAAAACAACATCACAAATGACAAGAACCCACAAACACTGAACCAAGACACAGGGTATAAATACAGTGACTAACCAGCTAAACAAGATAACAAGGGGGGCGTGACTAAGAGAAAACACCTGGGGATACTAATAAACTAGAAAAACTACAAAGGACTACAAAACATGACACAGAACAGGAAATAACTAAAGTCCACACAAGACGAGGGAAACACAAGACAGGAATCATTACACTCTACTAGCAAATACAAATAAATCATATAGAAACTTTTTTTTCATTATTTACAAACCTATGTGGCATTGATATTATATGCCTCCCTGCCTCTCTCTGCACATGGGCAATCACTCCCCCACGGTGGCCCATGTTCACAGAGGCACCATCTGCCCCAAAGGAGATGCACTTCTTCATCCATGACCCTCCATCCTCCTCTGGTCAAACAGCACAAAATGCGGCCTTTGTGGCATCCAAAAAACCTCAAATGACAACACAAAAAACAATTAAGTTATACAAAACTCTTTCTGACAAACTAAATTCTATCTCCATTGCGAATATGATTCAACTTTAGGGCTGCAACTAATGATTATTTCGATTATTTCTAATGATTATTGTATCTGTTGATTAAGTTAGAAAAATAAAGTTGCTATAAATGAAAGCATAGATTTTGTGTTTGAGTTTCTTTTCAAATTCTGTAAATTTCAATTGGCCCAAGTGAAAATCTGTAAATTAAATTTTATAATTTACAGAATTTCACTTGGGCCAATTGAAAAATTTAGATGTTATCGGTCACTTGAAATTTTTGATTTGGGAGGGTTAGAAATTTTTTACAGTGTAGGTTCGCTAAAGTTGTTGTGAAGAAACCTCGTTAAAGTTAGTTGAACCTTCCAAATCCCCCTCACCTGATTCCTCTTTCTCCTCATCTCTTTTCCGCTTAAAATAAAAACGTATGTTCTTCATTTTTAACTATTGTACCAATATTTTCTTTCCACTTGACTCTCTCACTTAAAATCCAGCAGTTCCCGCACATTCCCACACTATTTCAGTGATTGGCTCATTGGTTGCGAATCGTCGCTCTCATTTGCATAAAGTTAAGTGCGTCATCATGCTATGTTCACATCACGCAGTCGCGACCCTGTCACGTCCTCTTGCTTGCTCAATTCCATATGAAATCAATGGTATGCTTCGCTTTATTGTGATGTTGTTCAGTGTATTGAGAACAGCCCGTCACTCGCGCACTGTGCTCGTAAATTATTTTTCAAGTTCGCACATAACTATTTTTAGGCGCAAATGCGAGTGAAACACTCGCACTGTAGAGCCCTGGACCCAGGCCCGGAGTAAGTAATCGGGAGAATCGGGAGAATTGGGAGGATTTTTTTATTTATTTATTTTTTCACATTTCAATGTCACGTTAGTTACATTAGGCTACACACGTTCCGCATTCTGACACCGCAGCGCGCAGCCTCTGCATGGGTTGTACCATGTGAGGGAGTTCTCCCCTCCCCTCCTATAGAGTTGGTTGGGTCCATAGCCCGTCTTTTCCAAAACGTTTTCTTAGGTAGGCTACCGCGGCACCGCCTACCTATAGCTGGGCCGGCCCTACAGTACGGTACGCGTCAGGGAGGATGGATGGGAGGAAGAGGCCAGGAGGTATGGAAGCTTTGTTTCCGCCACAGAATAAAACATTTTAAAAGATAATTGCGACTTTTTATCTCACAATTGTGAGTTTACATCTCGCAATTCTGACTTTATTTCTCAGAATTGCGAGATATAAAGTCAGAATTGCGTGAAATAAAGTCAGAATTGTGTGAAATAAAGTCGCAATTGCTTCTTATAATGTCAGAACTGCGTGAAATAAAGTCAATATAGAGTCAGAATTGTGTGATATAAAGTCACAATTGCGTGTTATAAAGTCAGAATTGCGAAATATAAAGTCAGAATTGTGTGAAATAAAGTCGCAATTGCTTAAAGTCTAAGTGAATTATTATTTAACCTTTAAGCTACATTATTTGTTAACCCATGGTATTAATACAAACTACATTAATTGCTAATTTGGAATTCCACCATGGAAAAAGTGGGCCGGTCTTGTGCCTGAAACTCCCGGGCTGAAAAGTGGCCCCACTCCGGCCCTGCCTGGACCCCGTCCCAACGAACCCTTTCCAGAACTCCTGGGAGCAGAGCAATCAGGAGAAATCATTGATTTTGATTATTCCTAATTTAGATACCCTGGGATATAAATTGCCCTCAATGAAAGTAGCTTCCCCTGGGCCCACAGGAGGATTTGGAGAACCAGTTTGTATAAGGGGCGCGATCGCAGACCCCCCTGATGGTTTATATAAGAGACCACTGTAACGACTGAGACAAGTCAGACACAAGTATTTGTTATAGTTTAACAAATGATATTTGTTATACATTATATACTCTGGGATCTGTGGCCCCATCCCCCCAAACAGGGCAAGAAGGTCTTAGTTACCATGACCACGATCAGATAAGTTGGTGTTATGACTGTTAGCAATGTGAACAGGGCCCCTGCCACAAGACCTACAGACAATAGAACAGACTTTCCTGCATTCATTTATCGATGAACTGATTAACATGAAATTATATGTGGTTATATGTGGTGCCGTAAAATAATAATCCGTGACAGAACGTGAAGTGCTGTTAGTGTTTCACTGAACGCGCTTTGCTGATGCGCGCGGCTATAACCAGCACCGGTAAAAATGTGATTTCACCACAAAAGTCAAACATGATGTGTATGACACAGAAAGTCGACTTCACTGTACCTGTGAACCAAGAGAGAAATGATCCCAGATGCTCAACACAGTCAGTGACGGCGTTTGATCATAATAATATCATACAAGCGCAAACAGGTTCATGATCATATTAATAACTCCTCACTTTATACCGTTTTAGAACGTATGTTCTGGCAGGCGCAAAATAAGTTTGTTGCATGTATGCATTAGATTATGAAGAATGTTGAAGATCATGCTTTTCCTTTAATGCATCCTTTCCACAAGTTATTTTAATAACTTTAAATATCGACCCTGGCAAATATATGCCACCCGCAAGCCTCTGTACCTTAGTTAATTGACATTTTATGTAAAAATTAAGAAATGACAAAAACAAAGAAATGATGCTAAAACATCTGTACAAATGTGCGTGTTTATTTTAGAACTTCTGTCGATGAAACAACACAATATAGCCTAAAAATAATATAGGCTACTTAAATAAGTCAAGTCAAGTCAAGTTTATTTATATAGCGCTTTTCACAACATAGGTTGTATCAAAGCAGCTTCACAGTAATAAATTAAAACAATACATCAATGTTTGTTTCTAGTGGAACGTCCACGTTTGGTAATGCTGATCAATGGTATCGTTGATTGATTAATTCAATTAAATATCCCCAAATATCCCCAACTGAGCAAGCCAAAGGCAACAGTGGCAAGGAACCGAAAAACTCCATCAGGTGACCTAATGGAGAAAAAAAAACCTTGGGAGAACCCGGGCTCAGTCGGGGGCCAGTTCTCCTCTGGCGTTTATGAACTAGAGACCGGATTTAACTGTAAGATTAAAAGTATTATATAAATGCCTGTCTGAAGAGATGCGTCTTTAATCTAGTTTTAAACTGGGAGAGTGAGTCTGAGCAACGAACAGTATCCGGAAGACTATTCCAGAGTTTTGGAGCTAAATGTGAAAATGCTCTCCCTCCTTTGGTGGATCTGGATATCCTAGGTATGACCAAAAGCCTCGAATTTAGTGATCTTAAAGAGCGCGATGGATTATAGGGCGATAGAAGATCGGTTAAATAGACTGGAGCTAAGCCGTTTAGGGCTTTATAAGTCAGTAGCAATACCTTGTAATTAATACGTGACTTTATAGGTAACCAATGTAGTGATGATAAAATTGGTGTTATATGATCATATTTTCTTGATCTAGTTAGAACTCTAGCGGCGGCATTTTGAACTAACTGTAGCTTGTTTATTGAGGATGCAGGACAACCAGCTAATAAAGCATTACAGTAATCTAGTCTCGAGGTCATGAATGCATGAACTAACTTTTCTGCATCAGAAACTGATAGCATGTTACGTAGCTTAGCAATGTTTCTAAGGTGGAAAAAGGCTGTTTTTGTAACATATGAAATATGATTTTCAAAAGACAGGTTGCAGTCTAGTATAACACCCAGGTCTTTTACTGTAGAGGATGAAGTAACAGGACATCCTACTATGTTAAAGTTGTATTGTGAGAGGTTTTGTGGGTTGATTTTTGAACCGATAAGTATTACCTCTGTCTTGTCTGGATTCAATAAAAGGAAATTGCGCGTCATCCAATCTTTTATATCTTTAACACACTCTGTCAATTTGGATAATTTAGCGTTTTCATCCGGCCGTGATGAAATATATATTTGAGTGTCATCAGCATAACAATGGAAACTAATTCCATGTTTCCTTATAATATTTCCAAGTGGCAGCATATATATTGAGAATAATAGAGGGCCTAAGACAGATCCCTGCGGCACTCCATAGTTTACTGGAGTTATGATCGATTTTCTCCATTTAAATAAACAAAATGGTAGCGGTCAGATAAATACGATCTAAACCAGCTTAATGCTTGTCCTTGAACACCAGTATAATTTTGTAGTCGATCTAAGAGTATTGTATGATCTATAGTATCGAACGCAGCACTAAGATCAAGTAAAACTAGTATTGAGATACAGCCTTGGTCAGAAGCTAAAAGTAAATCATTTGTGATTTTAACGAGCGCAGTTTCAGTGCTATGATGCGGCCTGAACCCAGACTGAAACTTTTCATAGATGTCATTTTCTTGCAAGAAAGAGCCCAGTTGAGAGGACACAACTTTTTCTAGTATTTTAGACATAAAAGGTAGATTTGAAATGGGTCTATAATTTGCTAGATTATGTGGATCTAATTGTGGTTTCTTAATGAGAGGTTTTATAACTGCCAGTTTAAATGTTCTTGGAACATAACCTAATGATAAAGATGAGTTAATAATATTGAGGAGAGGCTCTTCCACTACAGGTAACACTTCTTTCAATAGTTTAGTTGGTATAGGATCTAATAAACATGTTGTTGTTTTAGATGAAATGATAAGTTTATTTAACTCTTTTTGTTCTATAGTTGTAAAGCACTGTAATTGTTCTTGCGGGGTGATAATTGAGGCCGAATTATAAGGCGCGATTGAGGATTGAACGTTTACAATTGTGGTTCTGATGTTTTCTATTTTCTCAGTGAAGAACTTCATGAAATCATTACTACTAAACTGTAACAGAATATTTTGTTCAGGAGACATCTGTTTATTTGTTAGTCTAGCCACGGTGTTAAATAAGAACCTAGGATTGTTATGGTTGTTTTCTATTAGATTGCGGAGATGCTCAACCCTGGCCTCTTTTAGGGCCTTTTTATAACGTGACATACTGTCTTTCCATGCGATTCTAAAGACCTCTAAGTTAGTTTTTTTCCATTTACGCTCTAAATTACGGGTTTCTCTCTTTAGAACATGCGTAGTATTGTTGTACCATGGTGCTTTACTTTTCTCTCTGACCTTTTTTAGTCTAATGGGCGCAACAATATCCAATGTACCAGAGAGAATGGTGCTCATAGTGCTAGTTAATTCCTCAAGTTCATCTGTTTGTTTGGGTTCACTGAGCAGCTGAGACAAATCAGATAAGCTATTTGAAAAATGATCTATGGTGGATGGAAGGATTGTTCTGCCTAATCGATAACGCGGCGCAGCATGATATATTACAGGGGTACGTAATATGCAAGTTACCATGTAATGGTCAGTGACATCTTCACTTTGTGGAATGATATCTATATCGGTTGGATCGGTTATATGTGATATGATTAAATCGAGTGTATGATTAAAACGATGAGTTGGTCCGGTAACGTTTTGCTTAATCCCAATGGAATTTAATAAATCTGTAAACACAGCCCCTAGCGCATCATTTGAATTATCTACGTGGATATTAAAGTCTCCAACAATTAATGCTTTATCGAAATTAACTATTAGGTCTGAGAGAAAATCTGCAAACTCTTTTAGGAAATCAGCATAAGGCCCAGGCGGTCTATATACGGTAGCCAAGGCTAGAGATAATAGGGATGTTTTTCTAACATCTAAGAGCGTAACATTTAGTACAAGTACTTCAAACGAAATAAACTTATAGCCTGTTTTCTGAGTAACATTGAGAATATCTCTATAGATTGTTGCAACACCGCCGCCACGACCAATCAGACGGGGTTCGTGCTTATAGGAGTATCCTGATGGAGTAGACTCATTTAGACCGAAATAATCATTTGGTTTAAGCCAGTTCAGTAAGGCAAAGTACATCGAAGCTATTATCTGTGACTATTTCATTTACAATAACTGCCTTAGGTGTGAGTGATCTAATGTTTAGAAGACTTAGCTTTAGAAATTGTTTTTGATTACTAATAGCAACATTTTCTGTTTTAATAACAATTAGATTTTTTCTAGATCCTGCAGTAGATTTATTATTTGATCTCACTAAACGAGGAATAGACACAGATTTTATGCAATGTTCAACACTATTTATATCAGTTAAATTGGTGCAGCAGAGACTATGATTTGGACTTTTGGTTACTAGTCAAAAGGTATTTAACGTTTTGGAGATGTTATCAGACAGAAGATCCGATCCAAATCTGCTTGGGTGTAAGCCATCAGCACGGTAAAGCCTAGGACGCTCCCAAAACAGATTCCAATTATTTACAAAGAGCAGTTTCTGCTCAGTGCACCATGACATTAACCATTCATTTAGCGTGAATAATCTACTAAACTTTTCATGACCTAGTCGGTACGTGGGAAGCGGTCCTGACACAATGATCGTTATATCAGGCGATGTGCTGCGTACCGTATCGATCAGATTCCTGAAGTCTTTTTTCAGAACTTCCGTCTGGCGCAGCCTTATGTCGTTCACCCCTGCGTGCAGGACAACAGTTCCGACGCGCTCGTTCAGAATCTCGGGAACGCGAGCGGCGATTTCAGAGACACGAGCACCAGGAAAGCAGTGACTATGCACCTTACTTTTATTTAACGTAGCGTGTACGTGTCGAACGCTGGAATCGCCGATGATCACAGCATCGCGTTCGGTTTCGCGAAGAGGGGTGAAGCGGTTTTGTGCGGATATCTCGAAAACCGGGAGGGTCGGAGAGAGTTTTCTTGGTCTAGACCTGACTCGCGTCTTCCGCTGCGGAACTATCCAGGCTTCGTGGTGGCATGTTGGAGCCGGAGTTAACGAGACCATGGCTGATCGCGACCTCGACCTCGACGCTCGGGACCGATGTTGAGAAACGCACGGAGTAGACGAGGTCGGAGTCAGCGGGTTAGTAACGTTAATCTCTGATTTGTGTGCATCGGCGCGTGATGTTTCAAGAGCCAAACGCCAGTCTATCAGCTCAGCTTGTCTCACTAAAAGGTTGTGGATCTGTTTCTCAACAGCTTCCAGCTCAGACTGCACAGCGTGCAGCTCAAATGTGTCCTCACCTGCACCAAAAGGTAGGCTACTTACATCTGATATATTTGCCATTTTAACAGATGGACAGTACGTTAAGTTAGCAACGACGCTACCAGTGATGCTATCAATATTAATACTAATTTATGGCTTAAGTCTTGGAAATAATCCGTCTTTTTAGTGGTACGGGTGTAGAGTAGACGCACGATAGGCGAAAAAAAGATGTTTGTTTGTAAATGAATGCGGAGAAGACGCGTTCAGCCGTGATCCACGGACGTAACCTATAAGAGTATCCAGCGTTGGATCACTAGGCTTGAGACGCGTCTGCTCAACAGTCCGCGTTGTAACTATGAGGTGAGGAAAAGTAGAAAATGTTCGTTGTAAGTGAGTTTAAAGAGAAATCAAGAATTATAAATCAATCGATGGAGCTCCAAAGACAACAACGCGTTCAGACGCGACGCATGCGCATTCGAACCTTAAATAAGCCTTTTAAATAATACATTTGACTGCTTGTAACAGTATAATAATAATTAAACGTTAAATATTGAAGAACTTCACAAATTGTAACAGTGGGCCTAACACATGCTGTATGTACAAAGGCTGCAACCTTTAAATAATAAACATTAAATAACTTTACTAATCAGTAACAATATAGCTAAATGATGAAGGACCTTCGCCTGGACCCAATGACAACGCAGTGCTGAAGTGCCAACTAGTCTCTCCCTATGGAGGATCCCTTTACCACTCTACAGATAAAGCGTCGTCGGGAAACTCAATTCGCGTATCTACCCTGAATTGATCAAATAAAATAAAATTCTGTATCAAAATTATAAGGAAACACCAGTACTTTGTTTAGGCTTGATTTGTAGGGAATTCCAAACCTGCGCACATATATTCAAACGCACATAACTATAGAACCAATTCTTAATGCGCATGTGAACGCCATCAGCGTTTATCACAGGTTCGCGTTTAAAGTCTGTGTAGAGAGAATGGTGTCATCTTGGCGGCCCCTAATTTAACAACAAATGATCGTTGCGACGGAAGCGAATCAATCAAAACTAACTTTAGCTGGAAAATAACTTTATTAAAGAACCGCTATAAAGCCAAAACAATCTTACCTTAAATTATACGTTTATCTCTGTAAAGCTGCTTTGAAACAATCTACATTGTTAAAAGCGCTATATAAATGAAGATGACTTGACTTGACTTAAATGGTAACTAATATTAATAATAAGAAGAACAACTAATAATAATACTAGCAACAATACAAGTCAGATGCTGAAACAAAAACAAAAAAACATTGTATACAAACTATTAAAGGTTTAAGTCCACCTTGGTTTTCTATTCTGATTTTAAATTCTTTGCCAGACAAACTAGCATGCTGACTTTGTCAGGTTTAAGCGAAGACCTAATTGGGGTTACAATGTTTAAAGCAGCACTGAACACGCGTTCAGACGGTGTGCTTGTAGCGCAAATGCACAGATATTTTTTTTTGCAACCGTGGCCCGGGGAGGGTATCTTGCCTCATTGTTCCGTCACCAAGCAAGTGGGTCATCGCTGGTATCGATTGTCTCTTCTTGCAAATAGCGCGTTAACTCCTCACCGGCACGTGCTCTCTTTGGAAGAATTGTGGGCTTCACTTTTCTTTTGCAGAGTAGCTGTGCGAGATTCATTTTCTTTAAAGCAGGTGCTGCGCTGCTTCCTTCCCCTGCATCCAGTGACTCCTCAGTTTGAGTGTTTTCTGGTTGATCTTTAGTAATGTGCATTATGAGTTCGTCTCTAATATCTTCCTCCTCGAAATTATTCCAGTATCCAACGTAGATAGCATTTTTTGCCCTTCTAAATCTTTGTATTTCTCCTCCAAGACAGTGATCATCTTTGCTTTGATGTTTTTTGTTAACTCGCTGTCATCTGGTGAAGGGTCAAGGAGATCGTTGGTCAGCAGTCTCAGCACAGGTCTAACCGATGACGCAGTAACAACTTTCTCGTTCGATGAAACATTGATAAATTCTGCAACTGGTTTAAGTGCTGCGTTTATCGACTCAAGCACTGCAATGTCCTGCCATGTCAGGTTCAGGTGTTGATGCTTTCGGTCATCCAGCGCTCTTTTAATTGCGTGGGCTTGCTCCAATAATCTCTGTATCATTTTTTGTTTGCTTCCCCATCGTGTGGGACAATCCTGTTGGCATAGCGAAGGAACCCGCCCATCCTTCTTTGGGACAATGAAGTACCGGCTGTAATAACCGGACTCCCTGCTGGGAGAAGGAACCTGTTCTATAGCCTCCTTTTGCAGAAGAGCTTTTACCTCTTGTTCCATTACCAGAGCCTGCTCGGGGCCCACCACTGTGGGCAAGACCCCTCTGAATTGTGGTGGACAGGCCTGAACTGAATAGCGTAGCCGTTTTCAAGTCTGCAGGATGCACTGAGATATATTTGGAAGACTTTACCACTCTGCCAGAAAATCTACTAAGGGTACCAGTCTCTTGAAACTGGCCTCTGGTGGAATATTTTGAGCAGCAGACACAGTGCCCTGTAACGGCGCACCGGCAGGGAACAACTGATCTGGCCTCTCTAGACCCCTCCTCGAAGGGAGCGAGCGCCCCCTCGGGAAAAGCTCGCTGGAACCCTCTACGCCCTGGCATAAAGGTGGGGTTGGCAGAACGGTCCCCTGAGGGCACCGAGAGAGAACGGACACCGTATAATGAGGTGAACTCAGTTTTCTCTCGGTGGGGACTACCCTCAGAAGCCCGTGGTGTCAGGACTTCTTCTTAGACGAAGCCTTCTTTGAAACAATAACGGTATAATTATAACTTAGATCCGTTTTGCCCTTGGAAGACTTCGCCTGAGAGTGCCACGGCGCGTCCCATTCTTTTTGTGGGGGAGCGCGGGACGGTGTGAGGAGCTGGTCGACGGCCGGGACTGCTCCCGCTCAGCAGTCCCAGAGACATTAACGTGGAGTGGCAGGAATTTCTGGAACGCCGCCGCCTGCTTTTTCTCTTCTTGAAACCTATCGATTACTTTGTTGACTGATTTTATATTGAGTAGATCTCCTGTTAACTGGTTAACTCACATTATTACTGTCTTACTGAAATACTTATGCTAATCAGTTGTGGGCCACTATTACCTAAAACTGTGTATATTAATGCAAATTGTCTGTCGTTCTCACTACTTTGAGGAAAGATTAACCCCCTGGGGTCGGCAGTCGCGCCGGCGATACCAGCTCGCTTTTTTTTTCTTATCAGTGCAAAAGAGACTCAACATACTCTGTTTTTATTGTGAGTATACACAAAAATAATAGACATTTAACAGGATCGAATGATGTACAACACTTATATGTAAGATCAAAATCAACAAAGTGTTGTGCTTTTCGCCAAATAAAGAAAAATAAACATGATGCGAGTTCTGCCTTCTCTCTGTCAGTGAAGTCCATTCTGAAACGCGTCCAAAAATTAACTGTAACTCGAATACTTGTCAAACGAATACTTGTCACATAGGAACGAGAGATGTGTCTTTATAAAGCTTGAATTCTCTTCTTTTAAATGAAGTAATTTATATAAAAAAAACAAATAGGCCTATGCTCTGTTTATGTAATCTGTATTAAAAGAGAGAGATGTCAGTCGTTATCAGTTCAACTCATTAACTGTTAATGTGAACACGCCCACGGAGAGCGCGCTATTCAAACACAAATGATCTGAGGCAATCCATACAAACAGGTATACGCCCACATCAGCTCGATAAAACACATCAAGTTTAATCAGATTAACCGACTTTACGTCGTCTTGCTTCGCTGTGAGGAATAATCCTGGGAAATTTACCTCAGAAGTGCTGGTTTAGTTTAGAGGAGCAACTGATCCAGCTGAGGATTGTGAATAGTAAATAGTAAATTCGAATCGCGATATGGAATAGTGTCTGTAAACCACAAAAAGACTGTTTCAATATGAATCGCGTGTCTGTGTGTGAATGAATACAGCTGTAGTAAACAACAGCGCAGGCCGTGTTCATTCACACTTGCACTTCCATTAGTAAACATGTTATTTTTACATGAACACATCTACTAATTTAGCTTTTGAAAAACTATATTGCTATACTGAGATGAGTAAAAATCAACTGAAATATGTTGAAATAAAATGTATTTGTATAAGCAACGTATTAAACTGCAAATTAACATTTATATGCTAACATATCATAAAAACAATATGTTACAGACGGAATATAAATTATTAGACAATATTTTGTTGATTAGTTTTGGATAGATTATAAAGTTTTTACTGTAAAAAAAGACTACTGCCACAATCAAATATGCTTTTGTTCGCCAATTTCTGCTCATATGTTAAAGATATAGTATGGGATGTTTTGTCAAAAATAAAGCAGGTATATTGAATTATCAACTAAGATGTTATAATAGTGTTTGTTCCAATATTCGAACTAATGAATCTTTAACTCTGAAATACGTATGATAAAATGTATACTTTTTACAAAGAAAGATTACACTTGAAATATTGTTACAATTGCAATTGTTGTTGTATTTGTAACCTTTTTAATAAAATAGCAAAAAATATATATGTACAAGGTAAAACTAAACAAAAAAATCTAAATCAGTCAATATAAGCCTTCTCATTAAATTATTTTGATTGTGTTTTATTAGTGACAAATTTGGGGAGAGGATACATATTCCAAAACTTTCTGAAAATACAGTATGAGAATTAACTGCACAATTACTAGAAATGTTTACCTTGGATATTATACAATTTGCATGAATACAAAATTTGTGGAAAAAGACAAAGTTTTTAAGATGTTTCCAACTCTAACTTTGAACCAAATATGTAGAATATATATATATATATATATATATATATATATATATATATATATATATATATATATATATATATATATATAATTTTTTTATACACACACACACACATATATACACACACACATATATATATATATATATATATATATATATATATATATATATATATATATATATATATATATATATAATTTTTTTTTTTTTTTTTTTTTTTTTTTGTCCTCGCATTCTTTCTTGTGATACCCTCTCAGTGACACACCTGAATGAAAGGCTCATTATGCAGCTCATTGTCTTCTCAGGTGTGAATCACATCATTATTCATGATCATTCATGCCCCCACGCATATTGCCTTTCCAAACAAAAAGTGTCTTACAAAATTTAAATAAATGTATTGTTTTATGTGAGTGATTAGGCAGGATGATTTTCAGATCATTTTGAGGCAAAAACTATAGGCGACAACATCCATTAGTCAAAATACTTGTGGACACATATTTAGTATGTGTTTTGTGGCCTTATTTCATAAACTTTCATTTTTATTTTTTTCAATAACCATGCATAAACATTATTCTCTCAAAAATACAAACATGTACATGCATGTTGTTCACATATTATGGCAGCCCTGTTTGTGCTAAATAGAGTGTAATGACACCTTTGCCATTAATATGTTTATAAGCAACTGAAAAAAGCACACATGTCAAAACATCTCAAGGACCCCAAAGACACCTTAGACCCCAGGGGGATATAGCCTGGTTCTACCAGACTCTCGTACATTTCATTTGTACAGAGAGTCTGGCCTCTCTCCATTGAGAAACGTTTACTTCCTTGTAGGCAGGTTCTCTGTTAAAGTTCAAAACTATTGGATCTGCCCAGAGTCACTCAGGATCTGCCATAGCCAATCGCTAACGTGTGGTTGTGACGTATGTCATGCGCCGAAACCGGCCGGAAACAACAAGTCCGAATGATCAGAGGATTATGTTTAAAATAAGATGTCTGTCAACGAGAGCTGCAGGTTTTGTTCATCGAATTTAAGAGTTCAAGAAACAACTGTAAATTCTAAATTTATATTTGACACTAAGGACAGTGATGTATTCAGTCAACTGTCGAAGCTGGGTCTAATCATTAACAATACGCCGCTGCGGTCGTTTCGGATCTGCCGCAAATGCTGTACAGTGATCACCAGGCTACTGCGAGATACGAAAACAACTTTTCTGCCTCCTTCACTTGGTCCTCCATTAGTGCAACAAGAGGGGAGACGACAACAACTATCGACTTTGCATCCCTATCGTTCGCCTTAGCTAACTCATTCACCACTAGCACTAGAACTGCCATGGCAGTCATTTTGACCGTTTTGAATTTTATATCTGCAATAACTTTGTTGAAAAAATAAATACAATCCTGCTGGTACCTGACTTTTCCTAAAAGTGTCTGTATTTTCATTTAAAATGTTTTTCATATAAATTACACATAAGGCAGAAAAAAAAACAAATGAACATATTTACCTATTTCGGCCATAACCGGTCATATTGACCGCACTGAATTTCGCGGTATTATTATACATATACCAATATACGCAACAATAAAATGTGGTAAAAAATACACTAAACATATTCAACAACAAATCATTTAAATGTAATGATATTCAGAACAGAACAAGAATGAAAAAATAACTATAAACACGCCAAAATGAAATACTTTATAAGCGAAAGTGAAAGTAAGCGGCGTTAGGCTCACATAACTCTCTAATTAGAATCAAAATGTTTCAACATTTGCGATGTATTTGGATGCTAAACTATTCTTTATCATAGGCTTTGAACTTCACTCACGTTCCAATATCGACGGAAAAAAACATCCTCTTCACACGCATAAAATGGTATGAATTGTAGCCTAGTACTGAGAAACAGAGCAGTGGAATTTTTATATGTTAGGTTGACTATTTTATTATTATATTTTATTATGGCTATAATGAACAGGCTGCAATGTCAAGATTGCAATGCTGGAATATGGTGTGTGTGTGTGTGTGTGTGTGTGTGTGTGTGTGTGTGTGTGTGTGTGTGTGTGTCGGCGGGCGCGGGCGCGATCAAACAGTGGAAAATTTAAAACATAGGCTACTCCGTAATTTTGTTCAGGGCATCTACGAATATTATTTATTTATAAATGTATAATTCAACTTGTTTAAATGTACAGTTTGGTGTTGTTTTGTTTTTAAAAGACATACTAATACAATAAATGAATTACTCTCTCAATTGGGTATTTATCATTAAAGATATAGAGTTTTGAATCTAGCGATCAAAATGACCACTTGCGGCAGTTCTAGTAGTTATGGAATTCTGGCACTTCTAGTGATAGCGGAGTGAGCTGGAAAATCAAACTTTTCCCGAACCCCGTGGGGAGGAGGGCCACAACATCATGGCCATGAACAAAACTTAGCAAACATTGTTCTTGCTCCGGCTTTAACTTCTGTATATTCGGCAGTTTTGCAACAACGGACCGAATAGCTTTTCTCATGTCTTTCTCCGCTGCCATTACTGAACTCCAACTCAAACTGACGCACTACATCAACGTCATCGTTCTCAGCCACTCCCTCTGTTCGCTGATTGGTCCTACAAAAAATTGATTTCTGGAAACCTAAGAATATACAGCAGTCCCAGACGTAGTACTGAAGGAAAATGAAATTGAGCGGAAGTGCGTAGGAGGGCGCAGCCAGGCTAAGGGGGTTAAGCATGGAGCAAGATTTGTTTTACCAGTGTGTATGTTACATCAGTCGGTTAATGTATACACTATTATTGATACAGTTTCCACGTTCACCGAAATAAATTAGAAACATACTTGGTAAATAAATAAGTACAAGTAAAATAATCAGTTTGTTGATGGTCATGCACTTGTTAATGCTGATGGTGAGGAATTACAGTTGCAACATCTCATAATGTACCTCAAACTGAGTAGTGTATCACTGAGAAACGTCCTGAGTCTATAATGTCCTCACTTTATTAGACAATGCCGACTCGGGGGAGAGATGGCTCGCAAGTGTCTTTTCCGCCCTGGGCATCACCCCATAACCGTGCTGTCTAGACCCGTGGATATTCGAATGTGTGGATGTCTGGGGACTAAATACACGGTATGAAACCGGCTTTTTCCAGGACTTTGACACCTCGGTGTGGAGGTCTGGAAGAAACGGCAAGCACCGGTGTGGAGGCTGCATGCAGGAAGGCAGAAAGCGTTCATCTGTTTGCTTTTCTACTTTGATTCTTGTTTAACCGCAGGCCACTCGATGCTTAATTTCTCTACAGCACGAGTGAGCACCTCCACTAGCTCCTCACATGCAGAAGACTGAAGTGACGAGTCTTCAGTATCTCCAATGCCGATACTAACCACATCCAGCTCCTCAGAACTGGATAATTGCAGTACCGGGGCCTCAGCCTGGGCGGAAGAAACCGCAGAGCGTGCTTCCAAACCCTGAACTGAGGCACTGGATCTGACAGCTGAAGGCTGAGAAAGGGCTGGGCCCATCTCAAACCCCGCCGTCAGATCCATTTGCGAACCCCACGTCTGAAGTTGCTGCACTGCCTCGGCAGAAGTGGGACCCGAGCCATGGGGAGTGCAAACCGAACCACCCTCCACGAAGAGCGATCGGCGGGATTGCAACATTCTTAATGGTAAACGCTCACAATGCTCATAATCAGCTCCCTTGAGAGCTGACAGGGCATGCTGCACTGCCAAACAAACAACACATACAACTGTAACCCTTTTTCCCTGAGAAGGGAACAAGACACTGCGTCGACTATGACACTTTGGGGAACGCCTCCCAGCGTAGCGTCTCTGAAGCATGAATGAAACTAAGCCAATCGTGATTGGTGTTGGATCATGACGTAACATGTGACGGCATATACGGAGGCTACAAAGGGACGTCGGCACACAACAGCGTCAGCTTCCGTGATGAGGCAAGTCGCTCCCAGGCAGGGGAAGGCGTGGTGAAGGGACGCAGTGTCTCGTTCCCTTCTCAGGGCACTATGCACTGGCACACTTAGGACGAGAGCACTAGAGTGCCTGGCGTAGAAGGGATTTCCAGACTGTAGTACCTAATAAAAGTGTGAGGGGTGGCCCATCCAGCTGCATCACACACTTCTTGGATAGGGGCCCCTGAAAGGAGGGCTCTAGAGGACTCCATGCCTCTGGTAGAATGAACCCTCACGGCCAAAGATGAAGGTAAACTGCGCACCTGATATGCCATAGATATAGCCTGAACAATCCAATTGCTGATGGTTTGCTTGGACACGGGAAGCCCCTTCTTGGGTGACCCGAAACACACCAGCAACTGGTCTGACTTCCGCCATGAAGAAGACTTCTGAAGATAAATTATTACAGCTCGGACAGGCAAATGAAGCCTTTCCTCATCCACCGTCATGTGAGGTGGAGGATGAAACGCCTGGAACTCTGGTACGAGCCGCAGGTCTCATCCTCCAAGCCCCACGGAGGAAACATAAGAGCAGCTGAAGTCTCCCCAGGGGCCCATCACCCAGAGGAGCGTGGAAAGCCGCAATGGCAGCCACGTACACCTTGAGTGTGGACGGGGTAAGACCAGCTGAGAAGCGATCTTGGAGGAACTCCCGCACTGAAGCCACCAGGCAGTTAACTGGGTCCACCTCACACTCTCTGCACCAAACGGTGAAAACATTCCATTTTAGGCCGTACAATTTCCTTGTGGAGGGAGCTCTAGAGCCAAGTATGGTCTCGGCAACTCCTGCTGACAGGCCGGCTTCTCGGCCTGTCCAAATAAGACAGACATGTCAACAGAGAGCGCTTGCTGAAGAACAGAAAGCTGATGCTGTTGTGTGTCGGCGTCCCTTTGTAGCTTCCGTATATGCTGTCACACGTTACGTCATGACGCAACACCAATCACGATTGGGTTAGTTTCATTCATGCTTCAGAGACGCTACGCTGGGGGTTGTTCCCCAAAGTGTCATAGTCGACGCAGTTCGAGTTCCCTCAAAAGGGAACCTATGTGTTATGTCCTTTTGCCAGGGTTTAAAACTACCTAAATTATTATGAAATTAAATTATTATACAGTGGTTCAATGTGTCACTGTGCCACTCTGTTCATATATTTGCAGTATTATATTCATTCTTTGCATTGTTTTGGCTAAGGCTGATGCATACTATAAATCTAATTTTTAGCATTCCCTGCCATTTAAATTGCCCTACACATTGTATCTTGCATCAAACGTACATGTTTGATCATGTAACAATTGAGTTTAGGGATATATAATACCAAGGCTCATGTTCAAGTGAAAGAAAATATATATTTTTTTCACAATAAATGCATGTCTCATGACCTCTTCAACTTGCATGTGAGAAGCATCCATTTACAGCATAGATTTTAATTCATTGTAACTTTTTGGCAGTTCATTGAAATAATCAGTTAAAATACTTTCAAAGGCGCTATAGAAAATAAAGTTGTGTATTATTATTATTATTATTATTATTATTATTATCATCATTATTATTATTATTATTATTATTATTATTGTTACTGAAAAAGAGAGATACTCATACATACATATTTTCAGAGACGCTACGCTTGGGGGCGTTCCCCAAAGTGTCATAGTCGACGCATACTTGGTATGCATACCAACATATTAAACATATCAACCAACATCCCAAATTACCAACACATTAAAATTGTATCTTTACAAATGGCGCCGTGCTAGTGGCAGCCTGCAGTAGCAGCTCTGTGCTTTGTTGTTTGTGTAGTGTTTTAAGTAAATTTGAGTCTATCTTCCTGCTTTTTTATCTTTAAATTTTTATCTAATCAACCTGGATATCATCACAACCAGTATGATGGAAGTCCAAGGAAGGTGTCACGAGCGAATTGTTTACATGCGTGAGAAGCTGATAGCGCTAGCTTGTCCAACCTTATTCACTGGGGAGAGACCATCGATACCAGCTGAGTTGAAGAGAAGGAGTCGCGGCTGAAGAGCCGGTACATTACGGAGGGCGAAGAGACAAAGATTTAACCATAACTTACATCGGTAATAATGGGGAATTTGAGGTCACTTGCAAATTGTCACGGTTCATGAATTCACTGACTCTTTCTCGCGCTGTGTTTGTGTTGTGTGTGTGTGTGTGTGTGGGCGTGGTCGCTGATCAGTTGCTGATTGTCATCAGCGCCAGCTGATTCTGATCAGTGATCTCTATTTAAGCTCATGGTCTTTTGTCTTGTGTTTGTCAGATCGTTGTGGGATTTTTCCCTGTGCTGTTGGTCTTCGTTGGTGTTCCCGGTACCCGTTTGATGTTCACGTTGAGTTCTGCCTGCCTGTCCTCGTTCAAGGATCCTGTCTCGTCTCTTCACTTCACGGGTTCATGTTGTGTTCCTGTCAGCCCACGTCATCTAAGGATTCATCTCTTCTCATCATCTCATCACGGGATTCGGGTTGCCCATCTGCTCCCTGCGCTACCAGGGATATATGGACTGAGCCTTGAGTGTTTGATTACTCTTTCTACGTGTTCATTCAATAAAACTGAGTTCTTGCATCTGCATCTTCTGTCTTCATTGTAACGTAACACAAATAAAACAGATGAATTGGCAGTGCTGGTGAGGAGTCAGAGGGAGTACAGGGATGTAGTATCCTGTGCTTTACTAAGATGTGGCTGCATGAATATATTCCGGACGCTAATGTCACAAAAAGTGGTTTTCACACAGTGAGAGCTGACGGAGACACTATCGCGAGAGGTAAAGGTAAAGGAGGTGGACTCGCAGTTCTAATTAACAACAGATGGTGTAATCTGGGGCATGTTCATGTGAAGGAACGTTTCTGTAGTCCGGACATTGAGCTGATGGCCACCGGTATTCATCCCTTCTGTCTTCCGCGAGAGTTCACAAGGACAATTTGTGTTGCTGTTTACATTCCACCGACTGTAAATGCGGAGGCCAAACTTCAAACAAATCAGCCAAATGCCTTCAAAATAATTTCTGGAGATTTTAATCATGTTTCTCTCTCATTAATACTGCCAACTGTAACGATATTAGCTCAAAGGGGAAATATTAATAATAATCCATAATTATCAATTATGATTATTATTTAATATTTGGGTCAGTTAATTGGATTAACTTGAGGTAGCTAAATGAATATTACAATCAATTAATCAGTTCCAACGGACTCTTTTGATTATTCATTTATTCTAAGAAAAGCATATCTTTCATGGCCACCGAAAAATAATTATTTCTTAGCATGTACAGTGCTTAGAGCACGTAACAAGATCAAGATCGTAAAATGGACTTTGTTGCAAGCAGAGAATCCGAACCAAATACATGTTGTGCACAAGTTTTATTAACTAAATCACAAACATAACTAAACTAAACAAACATACATACATTAATACATACATGCATAGGTAAAATGGTGAGTGATATGGAACTGGAAGCAGGAAATGGAACTATGGAAAATATCTATTTAACTATGAAAAGAACCATCAGCTTATCATTTTCAGAGCACCTCATTAAATTGATACTTGCATGGTCTGTGCAGTGGACAATTCTTGAAGTGGTTGAAAATTGAGTTCGTTGATGGGTCCGTGAGTGTCAAATGTCACTGTACAAGTTGCAGTCATTTTCTTCTCTGCTGGACGGAGAAGATATGATGAACTTGCATGGTGGTTTCGACGCTGTTGTGATTGAGAGAGTCCTCTCTCTCTTGAGTGAGCACATGGCTGTTGTGAGTCGAAGCCTGCAGCCCGGGCCTGCTGAGGCCATGCTGGACAGCACGGCATCCTAAAGTGCCGAGAATGCCAAGAGTTGATTGTTGCCCGTTCAGTGATGGTAAGGTTGCAGTTTTCTGGATTGAAGGTTTCTTCAAGCATCTTGGAGACGTTCCCACAGTTCTTCTGGATTTAGTTTGTCTCAGTTTTTTCTGTTTCTTCATGTAATCACAGACGGACTCGATGATGGTGAGATCAGATCATCCTGGCTGTTGTCAGATTCCTTGTGCATACAGAAATCTCACTGGATTATTACAATTAATGGCAAAAAGAATGTTTGGAAATGTAAACTGATACTTCCTACTGACACACTAACTAATTGTAAGCTGAAAATTCAGTGTACAGTAAGGGACGCTTTTCTGAACATATGCCAAGTTTCTGAAATTTGATAGAATAATGGACAAATTCCACACATTTGACCTACTGTACTTTTCAGCTCATTATTATTATTATTATTATTATTATGAATATTATTGCACAGTTCATCATGTTTACTTTAGAATTGTAGCTCTTTGTATCTAATAAGTCTGGGGAAATACTACAGTATTTGCTTACTCTGAGAGTGACTTTTCTATTTTATTTAGACTTTTTTGAATATCAATAGCACTTCTTCCTTACACACACACACACACAAAGACAAAATGTTGTCCTTGTGACAGGGGACAGAAAAGCCTGTACTTATACTAAGCTGTGTTGGCTGCAGTGGCAGGCTGCAGGGGGCACATTAGGAAGCTTTGACATTATCAAAGGTCATGTCAAATCAATACGTGTGTTGACAAACTTCAGATTGCTCCCTGCTAGATTTGCAGATAGGATACAAACCCTCCCAGATGGTGTTTGCTTGCTTGCATCTTGCCTGCATTGCTGCTCTCCCAGGAGAACCTGCACACTGACCAGCCCTGAGCACTTCATTGAAATTTAAATTGCAGGTTTTTATAGAAATGTCACTTTGGAGTATGTTGATATACCAGGAATATGGGGAATGTGAGTTATATATATATATATATATATTTTTTTTTTTTGGAATCATGCTCAACTTATCTCTTACATTGAACCATCAAAGAGGCATGTATGTATGTATGTATATGTAGTATATATGAATTTTTCTGATGAATAATATGAAACATTTCTGTCTATTATCCATTTTGTAAACCGTGATTTTTTTTTAATTTTTTTAATTTTTTTTAGTTTTTTAGGATTCTTTGATGAATAGAGAGTTCAAAAGAACAGCATTATATATATATATATATATATATATATATATATATATATATATATATATTGACATGTTTGATCAATTTAATGCATTCTTGACAAATAAAAAGTATTATTTTCTTCAAATTTTGAACAGTAATGTATATAATATACTCTATGTTGTTGGACTGAAAAGCCTGTACATTTGAAACACAGGTGCTTTTTAGTTTTTGAACTAAAGTAAGACTGTAGTTTTCCGCATGTCAATAGGGCATTAGGTGCCTACGGGCATTGAGCCCATGGATGTTGTTGATGATTATGATGATGTTGTATGCTCTCATTTCTTCCACATCTAGTATGCTAATGTATTAATCTTTGTAATCTTCAGGGCTTTTGCAATTTTACTTGACATAACAGACACTCAGCATTCATACCTAAACCTAAGCCAACTAAAAACAGGAGGTGTGCTACCAGATCAGACTATCAGGAGAAGCTGAACATACAATTCACGATTTTAAAAAGTAATATTTTAAATATTAACACCGTTTTTTATTGACTCATATCAATTAAAATGTAATATCCACAGAGACCATGGTATTCATTATTGCACTTAGCATATGGCAGTTTTCAGCATACTTTTCAGCAATGACATTGCTGGTATTATAAATGAGAGGGGGGGAAAAATTTACTTTGAGTCTCAATAAAAAGAGAGAGACACAGAGACAGAGAAATTTAACTTAATAAGCGAAATACAGATTGATTTAAAATATTCATATTGTTCCATGAAATATTCATGCACACTGCATATTTCAAATTGATTTGTTTTGCAAATGTTTTCTCCTAAATATTCTCCCCAGTGCTAAGCGGCTTACAAAACAAAGACACTCTGATTAGCTAAAATTCATCAAATTTTCTTAAGAAATTAGCTGAGAAAGAAGCTAAAGCAATTGTTTAAATACAAGGACGTGAAACAATAATACTTCTAAACCGATCAACATACAGAGCTAAGCCTCAGGAGGTCAAATCCTCTTTTCTAAATAGTAAGCAAATATTCTGAAGAGCATGGGGAAAAAAACACTATACAGTTTATACAATACTTCTAGTTAAAATGTTTCAAACTACCCTAAGAACAGGTTATCAAGTATGGGATTAAATTATCGTCTAAAGTATTGTGGTCACAGATCAAAACATAATAAATTAAACACATTCAAATTTATATTGCACAAACCTTAAACTTGTGTTTATGTGTTCTTAAAAGTTGTTTTCCGTATATTAACCTCTACTTTATGCTCTGTAATGTAAGAGGTTTAAAATGTGTGTTTTACCTGTGATGTTGTCAAGGGTTGGAGGAGAACCAGAACGGAGACGGTCTTTTATGTTGAAAGCCGCGTTCTTCTGGTTTTGCGAGTCAACCGGAAAGGGACCGTGTAAGGTCATGTGACCATTATAAAAGGAGCTTTTTCTCAAATGTAATTTGTCTCTCTGTTGGCCGGAAAAGTAAGCGTGCAACTAGTTTATTTAAACCCTTTATTGCTGTAGTCAGTGTATATGGTGGATACGTGTGTATATTTATAAATAGATATCTATATATTTTGTATTATTATTTTGCTGTTTTTTTTTAAATTTATTTATTGATTTTTTTTATCATTTTGCTGGCTGCAGTGTTTTATTTATTTTTGTACTTTTTTTTTTTTTTTTTTTTCACTTTGTGAATATTGCACATCTGATTACAGAAGCCGCACTGTAAATAAACATCACCTTGCACCAGAGTGCATTTTCGAGTTGAGACATTTATTCCACTACATCACGGACACTTACCACATCCTAGACGTCTGCTGAAAAGCAACTGCTTCACAACATTAAAAAAAGAAGTAGGCTATCTCATGTCTAAAAAAAAAAAAGAGGAATTTAATTTTGTATATGTCCATAGTTCAGATAGCTTTACAGCTTCAAATTATAATGTTGTCTACCACTGTATGAGTGAGCATTAGTAGATGTCAATCTAGAACTAGTGGACCAATGGTAATTTACATGAAACTTAAACTGCAACATTTGGACATTCAAGCGCGGAACGTGGAAAGAAGAACGAAGAGAAAAACAGCACAAGCATACAAAAGAGTAAAATATGAAATGTAAGTGTCAGGGTTTTGATATGTTTCAGTGTTTCAGTGTGTTCACCCGTGTGACCCAGTTTCCCAGCGTGTGCCAGTTTGTTCCCTTGATTGTATATCCCATCAAAGTCCTTTTAGGCAAGTCGTGCCACTCGGCCGCCATCTTGGCAACGCCTCCGGGCAGCTATTTCGGACTAACAAGACCAGGCTCCTATCTAAATGAATGGGCAGAGAGTCAGGTGGGGCACCTGGTGCCAGAACCACCCCACTCCCTCTGACGGGCCAGCTCATCAACACACCCCGCTATCCCTGTGGTATATGTGCCTTCTAATGTCTAAGTGCATTAAAAGAGGTGCAGAGCAGGGGGGAGAACTTATTCAGGACTCCCCTCAGGCACCGCCCTCGCTCTACCTATGGATTGATTGTACCTATGGACACATGGGACTTCCTACTTCAAGCGTGCCTCACGCACTACCCAGACTGCTCACTCTGTGTATTTACCACGCTAACCTGAGCGAGTGGTCCAAGGCAATCATTCCAGTGGAAGGTCCTAGGGATGCCTTTGCCTCATTCGTGGAGTGGGTGCTGGTGAACAACGACTCTCCATTTACCATCGGCCTGGCAGAGGACCACACCAGCCCCACTCCACATCCAGAGACCAGCCATCCGCCATGACAAGCGGCACGATGGAGATACGAGAGCCCACCACAAACCACGGACTTCAGCCTGCCACGATTGATGAGCCCGAGCCTGAAGACAGGATGGAAGGAGTCGTTGCTCTGGAGCCTGAACCACAAGGTGTATCTGACCATGTGCTAAGGGAGTGTTAGTGGAGTTCGAGGGCTGTGAGGAAAGCCCTGTCCACAACCTCACCATGGTGGATGGGATCTTTATGGTTGCTGGAAAATTTTTTGGACTATTGAATGTGTTTGAGGAGGTAATTCCCATCTCTCTCCTGTCCCCGCTGGTCCCGACCAGACCTGACTCTCTTGTCAAGTCAAGTCAAGTCAAGTCATCTTCATTTATATAGCGCTTTTAACAATGTAGATTGTCTCAAAGCAGCTTTACAGAGATAAGCGTATAATTTAAGGTAACAGAGATTGTTTCGGCTTTACAGCAGAGTTAAGTTATTTCCATCTAAAGTTAGTTTTAATTGATTTGCTTCCGTCGCAATGATCATTTGTTATTAAATTAGGGGCCGCTAAGACGACACCATTCCCTCTACACAGACTTTAAACGCGAACCTGTGAGAAACACTGATGACATTCACATGCGCATTTAGAATAGGTTCTATAGTTATGTGCGTTTGAATATACGCAGGTTTGGAATTCCCTACAAGCCAAGCCTAAACAAAATACTTGTCTTTCCTTATAAATTTTGATAAGGAATTTTATTTTATTTGTTGCTTTGGGGTAGGACCGCGAGACGAATTTTCCCGACAACGCCTTATCTGTAGAGTGGTAGTGGGATCCTCCATAGGGAGAGACTAGTTGGCACTTCAGCACTGCGTTGTCATCGGTCCAGGCGAAGGTCCTTCGTCAGATCTGGATACGGCCTGGATCCGGCAGGCTGCAGGAAAACCTCGGGATAAACACAGACACTGAAATTAGCGTAGATGCCATTCTTCTCATGATGTAACGAGTACATCAGGATTTTTGGGAAGTGTTCCCGGTTCCGGCTGACCTACTATATGCAGCCTAACATTAAATTATAGAAGTCTATAATGTATTATGTGAAAGCTAGGTCAAAGAGATGTGTCTTTAATCTGGCTTTGAACTGACAGAGTGTGTCTGCTTCCCGGACAATGGTAGGAAGACTGTTCCAGAGTTTTGGTGCTAAATAGGAAAAGGATCTACCTCCAGCAGTCGATTTTGATATTCTAGGTATTATCAACTGGCCGGAATTTTGAGATTGTAATAGACGTGACGGACTATAATGCGTTAAGAGCTCGCTCAAGTACTGCGGAGCTAAACCATTCAGTGCTTTGTAAGTAATCAGCAATATTTTAAAATTGATGCGATGTTTAATAGGGAGCCAATGCAGTTTTGACAGAACTGGGCTAATATGGTCATACTTCCTGGTTCTGGTAAGAACTCGAGCTGCTGCGTTTTGAACCAGCTGTAGTTTGTTTATTAAGCGTGCAGGGCAACCACCCAGTAGAGCATTACAATAATCTAGCCTTGAGGTCATGAACGCATGAACCAATTGTTCCGCATTTGTCAATGAGAGCATATGGCGTAATTTAGATATATTTTTAAGATGGAAAAATGCAGTTTTACAGATACTAGACACGTGACTTTCAAATGAAAGATTGGTATCAAAGAGCACACCCAGGTTCCTAACCGACAACGAAGACTTAACAGAGCAGGTTCTGTTCCCTGCTGTTTCCGTCCAGCCCTCTAAATCCTGATCCCTTCCTCTCCCACCTCCTTTAACAGCCAGTTCCTCAGCCCCACCTCCTTCTGCCCCTCTTCATCTCCTGCACTGAAGTGTGTGGATCCGCTTCGGTGATTCAGGCCACGCATCGATGCATTGTCTCCGCCTTGGCTCCTCCCTCCCACCGGGAATCTTCAGCCTTATGACTCAACCAGGCTCCCTCATCCCAGTGGCATCCCACTGGCTTCATCCCCTTGGTCAGACGCCATCCTGCCTGCACCTTCGGTTCCGTCTGGCTCCGCCTTTGTGCTTGTTGCCGCGGGTCCACCTCAGTCTCCAGTACCAGCAGTGTCGTGTGGGCTCTTCGGCGAGTCAGCTCCACCTTGGTCTCCATCTTCAGTGGTGTCTCCATCAGCCATCCCCAGAGTGGTGCTTGTCAAGTCTTCACCATGGCTCCTCCCGCCTTCGACTCCACCCTGGGGCTTCATCATGGCTGGTCCCTGGACCAACATCTGGCTCCTCCATGGACTGTTTTGTTTCCCAGTTTCCCAGTGTGTGCCAGTTTGTTCTCTTGATTGTACATCCCATTCAACTGTTGCAGATTAATTAGCTCTGTGTGTATTTAAGTCCTGTCTTCCATCAGTTCATTGAGTAATAACTTTGTGCAATATAATTTTTACTGTGTTTGTTGATAAGGGAGATAACCACAGAAGACAGGATTATATTTGAGTATTTTTCTCTTTTATATTTCTTTGTATTAACTTGTTTACGTTGGGGAAAAACAACAACAGAAAGGAAAAAACAAAATGACAGCTTCAATAAACAATTCACAAAAGAACCCAACCATGCGAAGACAACCATGCGAAGACAAGGCAGAAAAATAACAATTAATTACAATTAATTCTCTTTTAACAACATTAACACTTATGATAATTTCTCACAACAAATCATTCATAATGAATATCTACACATTTACTAGTGCTTATTTCCCTCTTTAACCCTAATAGAAACACAATTATGGGCTCATAATGAAGAAATGACGTCTTAAATTGATGTATGTGCACTCTTTAGCTTATAGCTGGATGCACGAGCCCGCATGGTTAGCAAAAATTCCACGTGAGCTACATTACACTCATAAAGTTAGTATCCTTACATAAGCTCTTTTAAACAGCAAATCAACAGTTAATGTATCACTTTAATCACATTTTCTAAACATATTTCTCAAGAATTATACAGCACAGTATAATTTAAGAACACAAAAGACTAAACTATAACTAAATAAAGTAGTTTATGAACTCACTTACCAAGAATAAAGTGATAATGATCAGAAATGATCTCAGATGAATCAAAGAAAATCATTTCTAACGCAGTTGCATAACAGAACAATAACAACATACACATACAGAGGATCAGAATGTATTCAACTATTATCAATTACATTCATAATTGCATCAAAGGAAACAGACAAAAACAATAAAAAAAATGAGAGAAAAAAATTATACAGGGGATACCTTTTTATTTTGCATTTCTTGCATCTTTTAAGGCCTCAATATAATGCTTACGTTCAATTTTAAATAATATAATGTTAGGTTTATTATAAGTCCATTTCTGTTTGTGTAGGCTATGTGGTATTTTCCATTCATAATTATTAAGTTAATCACCAAATTTTGCTCAAACACTCACTTTTGCATAACAAATATATATCTTAACCAGATAGTTGAATCTTTACATTTGTGAATTTAAATATTAGATATTTATCAATCCAAAACAATTGGGTAAATACACATACAAAATAAATGTTTTATGGATTCTTCTTCTAAATTACAAAGGACGCATTTAGTCTCCATGTCTCTAAACAATAATGAGACTACTTGTCTCACTGGGTAAATCAAATGAATAACATATACATACTTAAATGTAACTTTAACTTTATTGGTTAGACAGTATTTACTGGGTAAACTCCAGACCTCTTTCCAATCAATCTTGTTATACTGTACATCGAGTTCCAAAAAGGTTTGCATTTAGGCAATAATGTAGTTTTCCGTATTTTCTTTATATAAAAGTTATTTTTTTTATCTATAATTTTCACACCATTACCGTGACTATCACCTCTAACCTGCGCTAGTCAAGTCAAGTCAAGTCATCCTCATTTATATAGCGCTTTTAACAATGTTGATTGTTTCAAAGCAGCTTTACAGAGATAAACGTATAATTTATGGTAACAGAGATTGTTTCCGTCGCAATGATCATTTGTTATTAAATTAGGGGCCGGTAAGACGACACCATTCTCTCTACACAGACTTTAAACGCGAACCTGTGAGAAACGCTGATGGCGTTCACATGCGCATTAAGAATTGGTTCTATAGTTATGTGCGTTTGAATATATGTGTGCAGGTTTGTAATTCCCTACAAACCAAGCCTAAACAAAGTACTGGTCTTTCCTTATAAATTTTGATACAGAATTTTATTTTATTTTGTCACTTCGGGGTAGGTACGCAAAACTAATTTCCCGAAAACGCTTTATCTGTAGAGTGGTAATGGGATCCTCCATAGGGAGAAACTAGTTGGCACTTCAGCACTGCGTTGTCATCGGGTCCAGGCGAAGGTCCTTCGTCAGATCTGGATACGGCCTGGATCCGGCAGGCTGCAGGAAAACCTCGGGATAAACAAAGACACTAAAACTAGCGTAGATGCCATTCTTCTTATGATGTAACGAGTACATCAATGCTAGCAATGACTCAATCCACTAAGGGCAAGCTAATCCGAGTTGTTCAATTTATTTATGTTTGTAGTTTGTTACATTTACTGTTATTTATTCAGCAATATTTAATTAATTAAACATTCAAATAAAGTAGTAAAAATGTTCATATGTACATCATAATTTTTTTTTTATTTATTTTTTTTTATATGGTTTGATATGAGCATTAGTAACCTAGGTTACATATGCAAACACATACCAGTAAAAAAGTCTGAGGTCAAAGCTGAATTTTCAGCATCTTTACTCCAGTCTTCAGTGTCACATGATTTTTCACTCAAGAAACATTTCTTATTATTGTCAATGTTGAAATGTGTCTGTCTTCCTAAAAAACAAAACAAAGGAAATCTTATTGACCCCATTAAGCTTGTAGGTTTTACTTTATAACATGATCATGCTGGTTTGGGAAACAGTGGGGAACATCATAGAATTACATACAACAAAGTAAGATAATCTTCAGAGTATGACTTGCAATATTATCAGAAAACCTTGAAAATTGCACTTTTCTTAGTATAATACACTGTTGAACAATGTAACTGGGGTCTCATCTGCGTAAAGGTTATTGCTGAAGGGCTATTTATTTAATGTGACACATCTGACAGAGATTAACCACAGTGGTATATAAACAGTAGGCTATATTATTTTGTGCTATGCAATGATGGTCTCAATGCTTGGGTAGAAGAACTAGTTGGAGGTCCTTTTGTGTTTGATTTTGGGGCTTTTCCATTTGCTTATTTGAGATGGGACAGGAAAGGTTAATAGGAAATGAACCAGGAGAGATGGAATATATATGGGATCAGGAAACAACACAGTCAACACTTGAACCTGCATCCCCATGGGAGCTCAGTGGTCCATAGATGTCTTGATCATGTGCATGACTGCTGCCCCACAGCTCTGACACGAGTCCAAACTCCTGACCATACCCGAGGTTTACTAGATTTACCCTGCATGCTATGAAAAAGAAGACTTTCCTTTATAGTTAAGGTCAAGGAATCAGCAGAGGAAGTGGCCGACTCTAACTGAATATAAAAGTCTTGGCCTATATGGAGTTGATTGCCAGTCAATGGTACTTCTAGCACTTGTGTGCACTATGGACTTCATCAGGTCAAGTCATGCATGTCTTCAAGTTATACATCAAAAACAGTAGCTGCCAGGTAGATTCATGTCTTCTGAAACAATAGCACCAGGAAGCCGTGTGAAAAGCTCACTGTGTTTAAATAGGTCTCTTCAAAAACAGGCCTGGAGGATTTTGCAGTACTGCATCCTCTCAATCACGTCAAACAGCCTCGCACAACAAACAAGACATCAGGTCACCTAGGACCAGATACATCAGCATCCTGATCTGAGTAAGATATGCTCAAAACGAGCAGTCAGGAAACCAAGGGAGTAAATTCTTTGGTGGAAATACGTCAATATGAACCATGATTTATCCAAAACAAGTCCAAATGAATTTATAACATAAAAACACAATTAATGTCCATAAAGAAACTTTAATTTCTTAAAATAGTGTGTTAACCTAAGCCTGACATATAAAGTAAGATGAAATTCTGATAACTTTTAATGTAAATCAATGAGGACTACTTACATAAAATGCATATAAATATCAGTTGTCACTCTATATCTCCAAATAATATGTCTTAGTGTAACATCTTAGTCCAATGAAGAAGGTGAAGGCAGATTCTGTAATTCCAAACAGGATTTATTAAATGAGCGCTGACAACACGAAACAACGTGATAACGTGACAATACCGGACAATACACACTGGTGATGATCATAATAACAAACAGCTGTGATGATGGATTACTGTTCATGGAAACTGGTGAGTGGCAGGAAACTTGAACAAATTTGATAGTTTTACCAATAAATAAGATGGTCAGGCAAGCAGTCAAGAAAATAGATTAAATTGAGCACAGTATTGACATTATGCTTAATGTAAATGTGGGAGTTTACTAGGCAAAAACAGCTTGAGAGATTAGGTGAGATTTAAAAGGACATTCAAATGTATTTTTATGTTTGCATGTATGCATGTTCAGGCTGGAAACTGATTCAGATTTACATTTGAGGGTGATTGGTGTCCAGAAACAATTAGCTAAATTTTCTCTTTTTCTTTTTCTGCATGCACGTTCACCCTTGAGAACAAAGCAAATAATATAGAGAGGATGGAATCATGGCAACATGTTTACATTCCCCACAAGAAATACAGACGACTAACTCAAAAATCTGTGCGCTAAGCCTCCATATGGCCTAGTTTGTCTGGCCTGTTTGCTGGCACATGGGGCCTTGTCACCACCTAGCATGAATATTACCACAGCTTGGATCTGTCTGCATACAACAAAACAGCCATAAATGGGAGACTTTGCATGGCGGATGACACGCTTCTGCCCAGTTGACAGATCGTTCAAGCAGGAAGGAGACATAACTCCACTCGCATGATAGACAGGCAGGAAGGCCCCAGTACATCAACGAGCACATGGAGGGGAGGGCTGGATGCCCAGTCTCAGTTACTAGGCCTCCAGCCAGCAAACGGACAGCATCTCCAGGGGCTGAGACACAGTAAACCCTTCCTCAGAACAAGCCTGGACACTGGCACTTGGGAAAACAGGTTGCGAGCAGCCTGGATAGAAATGATAGAGGGGGGACAAGGGAGAGGCGATGGGAACATACCGCAAAGCAGCAGGCTCTCTTATCACCGGGTGAGTGGGAAAGACTATCAACTGCTCACTTGTACTGATAAAGCATATGTGGGACATTTGCAGTGCAGAAAGGCAGCTCGTTTTGGGCGGTCTGGGAATTAACGCTGTGCCAAAACTCATTCAAACGCAGGGTCATTCTGCTTCACTTGTCTTGGATGATGTTCGGGCACCAGTGGTTTTATTACATAGTCTAAAATGTTGGTGTAAAATTCTAATTTTAAAGGATTGCATTATGTATTATGATAGTTGTGTAACTGTTTTTGCTTATTGTTGATCATTAGTTTGCCCTTCATATTTATTGGTATTGAAGTATTAAATTTGACCAGATAGCAGACTTTTGAAATATAGATTCAACATTTTTAACCCTGTCAAATAAACTTCATGGGGAAATTCATCATTTCACATTTACCCAAGAATGTAAAAATTATTTTGTATCAATGTATTTGATATTTAATAATAATAATAATAATAATTGTCACAACTGGTTGCAAATAAAAGACAGATGCAGGATCTAAACACAAGCAGTATCGTATTTATTTAACATAGAACTAAGGAAACATCAAACAAGAACATAGTCCAACCTCCTTGACGATCAGGCATTGACGTGATTGGTTACAAGGTCGTTTGCGACATCAGAAACACCAGCGATTTCAAACCGCGTTTTTGAGACTGCAGTTTTAAGGAAAAAATTCTCAGCAATGGTGTTGACTTATGAATTTGCACATGGTTTGCCTTAAAGCACATTACAAACACCAGATAGACAAATAAGCAACATTAAAAGCTTGATTTTCACCACAGGGGGACTTTTAAGAAATATAAACTTGCAATCAGACACAGATGAACACAGATGAAAGTTTCAATTATTCAAAAGTGGACTTCTTTGAGGAATCACCCAAACTACTAACCTCAGCTATTTTATTTTCATATCCCGCTCATGATTTGTCCTTGCCTCCTTCCTCCTTCCTCCTCTTTTGTACTTGGTGGAGCAGATGACTTTTGGCAGTGGCAGTGGCAGGGCAAGGTAGTACGTCCTGGCACGGATCAGCCAGTTATTGCTGGCTTTGACCTGGTTCCTGTCCGCACCCTGCTGAGAGAAGACATGTCACAGCAACCCATCCAGAGACCTCTGACAGAACCTGCTGCGCAATACATTACGAAGGGCCCTCATCAAGCCACTGACCCGTCCACAGGGGCCCAGCAGATGGGGCCTCTAGTGCTGATGTCTGCTTAACCTCAGCAGATCTTCAGCTTTTGGCTCTTTCAAACTGGACACACACACACACGCACACAAAAGATCTATAAAAGAACGAAAGCCCGGACCCTCTTTCAGACGCTCCTGCATTTAACGAGCAAAGTGTAATTAAGATGGAGGCCTGATAAAAGCAAAGTCTTTTCTAGCTGATGGTGTGTGACTTGATCAGCCAAGTAGCTGTGCGTGAGTTTTTAAAAGTGGACGACAGCTGAGAAATGGCAAACGCCAGAGCCTGCCGTTAGGAAGAGGGATGTGCGGTCCGTCCGACTGTAGCGGTACGAGGCTGTTCAAAATAAGTGTGTGTGTTATCAAGAAGCATAACAAATTATTTGACTGCAATCAGTTTGGCTGCCCTCAAACTTACGACAAAAGTTGGTTAAATAATTTGAAATCAGGCCTGTTTGTCCCTAGGATATTCACATTTTGAAGGTCAACTATTTAAATTGTCAGAGCTGCAGTTTTGCTGATGTATGCATGCAATTATACAAGCAAACACTGACAGATTTTAAGATCAAGTGATCCTAGCTTGAAGGATACAGAGATTTACCTCTTGTCCTTCTCAGTCTGTAGCTTATATATCTGGCACTAAAACAGAAGTTATTAAATCTTTCCCCGCTACTGATGGAAATTTCCGTCATTTATGAGACAACGCTTCCCCGCAATGGACGAAATTTTCCTGATTTCCGTGTTTTTACTGTTATATGGTAGGAGGCGCTATTAGGTATCTTCTGAAAGAGTACTGAATCTCCCAGCCCAGGCTCATTAGAAAAACATACCTGTGCTGACATTTTTGCAAAACGCAAAATACGTTGCGTCACGCATGTTTCACTACAGTTTCAAAGTGAAATGCCCAGTGAGTGTTGCTAAAAGTTTGTTTTAGTTTTTTTCCAGAACAGATTAATCTGAAATGGAAACATTTTATTATGTTGCTGTTTGTAGGTTGCAAACCACAGTTCTGAATTGAAATGTCCGGTGAGAGAAAATCACGTTTTAAAATAACGTACACCTACACTAAACCCTCAACCTACCCGATAGTATTAACAAAAGCAAAAGTGACATTAAAACGCTATCGTAACCATGACATTTTAGCCTGTTTTTGAACTCTTTTATCATGACTTGTCTTTCACGGGATTTGTACCCGAGCTCTCCGCATCACAAGTACAATTCTGTACCAGCTGAGCTACCGAGCAAGCTTAGTATGCATGAAAAGCTGAACATATGGAGCTGGTTAAGTGATGCAAACTCCAAAATGAATTTGTTTACAAACCATGCACTATGGTAAAAAGTGTTGTAAGGTCATAACATAATATTGTGCAAGGAGCCGCATGAAATCAAGTCAAGTCACCTTTATTTATGCTGAACAAAATTATAAACGCAACACTTTTGTTTTTGCCCACATTTTTCATGAGCTGAACTCAAAGATCTAAGACTTTTTCTATGTACACAAAAGGCCTATTTCTCCCAAATATTGTTAACAAATCTGTCTAAATCTGTGTTAGTGAGCACTTCTCCTTTGCCGAGATAATCCATCCACTTCACAGGTGTGACATATCAAGATGCTGATTATTACAGTTAATAATCATTATTACAGCATGATTATTGCACAGGTGTGCCTTAGGCTGGCCACAATAAAAGGCCACTAAAATGACACTATCAATAAAATTGTTGAATATTAAATTAAATGTCCCCAACTAAGCAAGCCAAAAGCCAATGGCGACAAAGGTGAAAAAAGGCGACAATGGCAAGGAACCAAAACTCCATCAGGTGGCAGAAAGGAGAAAAAAAACCTTCGGAGAAACCAGGCTCAGTCAGGGGGCAGTTCTCCTCAGGCCAACGAACGAACAGTGTATGATTATGATTCAGGCAGCATTAAAGTCTTTATTAATCCATAATCTGCCCTGTAATCATAATTGTACGTGAAAACAATTAAAAGTGCTTGCTGTTTTACTGCCTCTAGTGTTCATTTCTGTTGGAAACTGCAGTGATTTTTGGTACGTATTTTGCGTTTTGCAAAAAATTTTGCCACAGGTGAGTTTTTCCAATGAGCCTGTGTTGAAATCTCCAGATCAAAAGACGTGTGAAGAAGAAGCAGAAACAAGTGACAGCATATTTAAGCAGATGCATATGTAAAATAACGCAATCATCAACATTAAACAGCATATACTGTAAATCAAAACTGCCTAATGTTAATGAATAAAATGTCGACCCAGGTTGAGCTATAGGACTGTGTAGCTTTGGGGGTGATGATGGACTCAATTTACTCCATTTATGATTTGATCATTAGTGTTGATAAAAAAAGAATCCATGAAGCTACCCAGCTAGCAAAAAGTCGTCTATTAGACGTTGAATATACGTAAATCTAATTACAACTTTTCAACGTTGAAAACAGGTCGATCTTCAACATCTTGATGTAATATGTAAAACTCTTTACATTTATTTGAGATAATAATGAACATGGTTTGGTAGCTTGTTTTTCTCCGTTATTGTAGCATGTATAACAGACTTATCCTGTAGATGATCAGTTGAAAACACGTAGGCAAACAGTCCGACCGAAACTACTTACCGTTAGTTGAAATCACGTCGTAAACCAGTACAAGGCAGACCGACTTATTTTCAACCATATTTCAATGTTGAAACACGGTGATTGTTTACTGGGTTGAATATATATATATATATATGTTCGGCTATTCATACAACAAAATATTCTGGGGGCCATTAAACTTTTGTGAAAATTATTTTAAAAAATGCTGGCGCTGGCTGGCAACTTTTTTCAAAAATGCTGGCGGTAAAAGTGTTAAACAGCACACTTGAAAAATGGTAACTTATAATCAAAAAGCGAATGCCAATTGCATATCTGTGACCATCAAAACTGAGCATCATAATTGTGTATTCTGCACACTAGAAAAAAATTGTGTATGATTTACTTTGAAAAAAATAAATCACCCAGAAATTGCTAGTAAATGTCACTAAATAATTACAAAGAAAATGCAACACATTTGAATTAAATGTAATTTTGAAGTAGAAAGATTGAAATAGTAGTTTCTTGTAAAACATATACATATATATATATATATATATATATTTATACTACAGGGCCGTTGAATGCTTGAATCTGATTGGTTGACGAACGTTCTAAGGTGTGCATTATTTTCAGGGAAACGCACAGCTAAAGTAGTTCCAGGCAGGTCTTGACCGCATTACAGTTCCATATCACTTCGCGTAGTTAACGGTAATAACGGAAAATAGGATACAATTCATAACAAGAAAAAACATTTAGCCCCATGCGCTTGATCTGCAATTTTCAATGTCTAGCTTCACAATCAATGGAAACATGCAGTTTAATTTTAATAAATAAAGTATATAGTCCTATATCTAATCAATAGAAAAAATAGAAAAATCAATAGAATAGGCTAAATAAATGGATAGTCCTGCAGCACTGATTTTTATTGCAGATAATTAACAAATAAATAATTATTGATAGGCCTACTTGTTAAAAGGGCTTTGTGTTTCATTTATTTGGCTAGTCTACTGTCATCTGTCAATAATAGGAAAAAAAAAAATGAACGAATTAATTAAAACGAATTTAATTAATTAATAAATAATAATATTGACGCACATGCTTTTCTGTCTCATTATTGCAACATCTCTCTCTAATAACTGCATTAATAACGGCATAAAGCCGGGGACTGACTATAAGGCCGGTTATGAATGTAATTTGATACTTATGACTGATCATGCCCAAACGCGTGTTTAGCGCGTTCAGCGCGTTCAGTCTGTGTTCAAAGTCGGTGTTTAAAATATGCTGCAATGAATACAGTCAGAGAATGTGTCAGCTAGTCGTGTGTCCCCAGCATTAGTCAGCTATCAGTGGCTCAAACCTCTGTTACTAACTCTAAAATGACGTTTTGGAATTAGCAACGGAGGCATGGGATTAGATGCGTAAGAAATTAGTCAAGAGCATTTTAATGACAAAAACTTTACAAACGTCTTGAAATACATAATCTGAACAATGTTTCGAGGTGTGGTAACTGTAGTATAAGCGGAATAATTGACTTCAGGCCGTCGAATTATTAGAAAAATAATGCACACCCGAGGTGTAACGGCCACTCCGCTTCGCGTCGTGACCACATTACCACCTCGGGTGTGCATTATTTTTCTAATAATTCAACGGCCTGTCGTCAATTATTCCTTACATATATATATATATATATATATATATATATATATATATATATATATATATATATATATATATATATATATATTTATTAGTTAAATATATTCAGGGTAAATAAAAAATAATGTTTGTTTATCATCTACACATTAACACAAATTCAAGAAACAGGTTTTTATTTTATTTTTGAAGTTACAGACAGTGAGCTAATCACTGGGGATTCACTGAGGGAAAATTCACATCCAACACCCGCACAATCAGCATTGGCGCTCCACAAGGATGTGTGCTCTCCCTAATACTCTTCTCCTTCTACACAAACGACTGCGCCTCTACTGATCCCTCTGTTAAGCTCCTGAAGTTCGCAAATAGCACCACAGTCATCAGCCTCATCCAGGATGGTGATGAGTCTACATACAGAAGAGAGGTTGAACAGCTGGCTGTCTGGTGCAGTCATAACAACCTGGAGCTGAACACGCTAAAAACAGTGGAGATGATAGTGGACTTCAGGAATAAACACCCCAGCACTCCCCCTACTCACTATAATGGACATCACTGTGGCCACCATGGAGTCATTCAGGTACCTGGGCTCTACCAAATCTCAGGACCTGAAGTGGGAGTTCCACATAGACTGCATTGTGAAAGAGGTATTCAGCCTTCACTAAGTTCTATGCACTTCAGTATAACTGTCTGGTTTGGTTCAGCTCCCAAATCAGACATTAGAAGACTACTTCGGATAGTCCGGACTGCTAAACGGGTTATTGGTGCTCCCCTGCCCAAACCTCCTGGACATGTAATCCAATCACCCTGGCCACAACCTATTTGAACTGTTGCCTTCTGCCCGGCGATTCAGAACATCTGGGCACAGGAACAGCTACTTCCACAGGCCATCTCCCTCCTGAACAGTTAAATGCCTCCCAAGGCCTCTCTTACTGCAATACTCCCACTGTTTAGTGCAATATCTTGTTAATTCACTTTTATTTATTATCCGTAATACTGTAAACTTTAAATATGTTCATTTCCATAAATATGCCTATTCTATGCATTTCTATGCTTGTATTATTATGTATCTTGTTGTTGTGTTTATTTTTGTGCATTGGGAACTTAATTTACTAAGAAAAATGAATTGTGTGTGCAAGCAATTTTGGCAATAAAGCTCTTTCTGAATCTGATTCTTATGGTCTGTGTCTATAAGCTTTGAGATCATCTTAATGCTAGTGCACATCATAGCTTTAACTTTATAGTAGATTTAAAGTTTTGGAATATAGTCTTTCACTTGGACTAGAAATATTGATGACTTATTTGTTTTAGCAGATGAAAATATTTTATCCAGTCCAATGCTCTCTACAATGAGTACGCCCCTTCCTCTGACACTAAAGCTCCGTATTAAAGCTTTTGCATTCCCCTGAAAAACTTTGCATTCCATTGCAAAGAACAAAAAAGTTTTTAGAGCGAACACAAAGTTTCTCTTGGGAACCCAAAAAACATTTAAATATATTTTTTTCCATCACCATGTCCCTTTTATGGAAGCTTGTTTCCGCCACAAAATAAAACATTTTAAAAGATAATTTCGACTTTTTATCTCACAATTTCGAGTTTACATCTCGCAATTCTGACTTTATTTCTCAGAATTGCGAGATATAAAGTCAGAATTGCATGAAATAAAGTTGCAATTGCGTGTTATAAAGTCAGAATTGCGAGATATAAAGTCAGAATTGCGTGAAATAAAGTCGCAATTGCTTGTTACTGTATAAAGTCAGAATTGCGAGATATAAACTCGCAATTGCGTGTTATAAAGTCAGAATTGCGTGTTATAAAGTCAGAATTCTGACTTTTTTTCTCGCAATTGCGACTTTATATCACGCAATTCTGACTTTACAACACATAATTGTGAGTTTATATCTCGCAATTCTGACATCTTTTCTCAGAATTGTGAGATATAAACTCACAATTGTGAGATATAAAGTCCAATTCTAAGGGAAAAAAAAGACAGACTTTTTTTTTTTTTTTTTTTTTACCTCAGAATAGTTTGTATCTCACAATTCTGACTTTATAACACGCGATTGCGACTTTATATCATGCAATTCTGACTTTATATCTCGCAATTGCGACTTTATTTCTCAGAATTGCAACTTTATATCTCCCAACTGCGACTTTATTTCTCAGAATTGCGACTTTATTTCTCAGAATTGCGACTTTATATCTCGCAATTGCGACTTTATTTCTCAGAATTGCGACTTTATTTCTCACAATTCTGACTTCATATCTCGCAATTGTGAGAAAACAAGTCAGAATTGTGAGATAAAAAGTCGCAATTATTATTATTTATTTATTATTCAGTGGCGGGAACAAGCTTCCATACCCTTTGGGGGCTTCATAGATTAGCAAGTAGCAAATCACAAATCGCAAATCTAATTTCCCTATTGGGTATTTAAAAGTAAAATTAAATTAAATCAACACAGAAAAAAAGAACTGCTCTTCTCAACATATTTCATAGGATTTTGAAGTCTTTTTAATTCAGAATTTCTTGTATCAGCTGAATCAGCTGTCTTGTATCAGGCGAGAACAAATTTCTAATTGTTGCAAAACTGCAACAATTAGTATCCTCAATTCTCAAACTATCAAAAAGTTGAAAGGTGATGTGACACAGTGGTAAACATGTCTCTGTCCCAGCTTTTTTGGTGTGTGTTGCAGCCATCAAAATCAAAAATTGTTTTGTTCAGTTGTTCAGTGAAAACATTGGACATTTTTTTTCTTTGTACTTTTGTCAGTTAAATACAGTTGAAAGAGAATTAACAAATCAAAAAATACTTAATTGTATTGGATTTTGCAACATGTCCCAACCTTTCTGGATTTGGGATTTGATTTGAGATGATTATCAGATTTAAAAAAAAAAAAAAAAAAAAAAAAAAGAGATCGAGAAAAGTTTTCATTCGAACAGCATGATTTGCTAACACTGGCACAGATGCACTCTTTCCCCCTTCATTACTGTGATGTTTCAAAAAACACTAATAGGAATAATTAAAAATTGTCATTCTGTGATTCTGTTCCAGGAACATTGAGCCTGAGTGCTCTTCTCTTGCCAAATCATCTATAATTAGTCAAAGCTGGAGTCCAAACAGTTCTTCCCTTCCAATGTTAATATATATGTATATATATGTATATATGTATATATATATATATATATATATATATATATATATATATATATATATATATATATATATATATATATATATATATATTGGCTATGTACAGCTTAATTTCAGTGAGGAAAACAGAGTATGATTAGACAATAGGAATAAATGAATGTTTTTGGAAAACATTGATTATTTTGATTAATTGGGTGCTCGGTAGCTTTCATCAAGATTATGGAAGTAAACAAACTGTTAATTACTGTTTTCTTCAGAGTCAGACCGCTATGTATTTCTGCCAAATTAGCAGTTATGGTTGTTAAAAATGATCTGGATAAATTAATATTGTACCACGGTGCTCTAGAATTCTTGATTCTGATTGGCTGACAGATGTTCTAAAATTTGCAATTAAGTGCAAAAGTGCCTGCTCCCTTTTTTTTTTCCATTGGTGTTGGTACAGCCATCTTTACAGTGCTATGCATAAGTTTAGACACCCATGCTAAAGTTGACTAAAAAGAGGAATAAAAAATCATCTTTTGGAAATTGAACTTAATGCCTTAATTAAAAAAATTAGGAAAAATCCAACCTTTAAGGACACCAATTTTCTTTGTGAATGAATAATGTATCGTAAATAAATAAATGTTCTTCCTTAAAATACAGGGTGCATAAGTTTGGACACCCCTATGTTAAATCCCCATAGAGGCAGGCAGATTTTTATTTTTAAGTATTTTTAAGTATTTTTTTTTTAGGATACTATGCATCCTGATAAAGTTCCCTTGGCCTTTGGAATTAAAATAGCCCCACATTATCACATAGCCTTCACCATACCTAGAGATTGGCATGGAGTACTTTCCATAAGATCATCTCTCAATGCAAATCAAACTAGCTATTAGGCTAACTGAAATAAAACCATGCCAATCTCCAGGTATGGTGAAGGCTATGTGATGATGTGGGGCTATTTTAATTCCAAAGGCCAAGGGAACTTTATCAGGATGCATAGTATCCTAAAAAAATAAAAATAAAAAATAAAAAACTTAAAAATAAAAATCTGCCTGCCTCTATGGGAATTTAACATAGGGGTGTCCAAACTTATGCACCCTGTATTTTAAGGAAGAACATTTATTTATTTACGATACATTATTCATTCACAAAGAAAATTGGTGTCCTTAAAGGTTGGATTTTTCCTAATTTTTTAAATTAAGGCATTAAGTTCAGTTTCCAAAAGATGATTTTTTATTCCTTTTTTTAGTAAACTTTAGTATGGGTGTCTAAACTTATGCATAGCACTGTATTTTTATTTTTATTTTATTATTCCTCCCATGGAGATTTAAAAAAGGTAAAACTTTATAATAATGTTATAAGTCATTTAAGTTTTTAGTTAATGATGAACTAATCATTTACAAAACATTAATGATTAATAAGTGATATGCTAACATTTTTTTAACATTTTGTTTCACATTTCTAAGTGATTAGTTGTTTTATTCATTCAGTTATAAGTAATATATAAGTTATTACTTATAAGTTATAAGTTAATAATGGACTACAATGATGAATTACATATGTGTTGTAAGTTATCTTAAAAAATAGTAAATCATGAAATATTAAATCAGATGATGATTAATAGGTAGTAGATATATTATTAATCACTGAAATATTTGTCAAAATAGTTTTAGTATAATTATCTTGGTTAATCAATGAAAAACCACATGCAGGTATGCTAAATCAGAATTTTTAAGAGTAATTTATTTGTTTTCAAGTAAAAAAAAAAAAAAAATATATATATATATATATATAAATATATATATATATATTAATTAAAAAAAAAAAGTTATTTCACCCATCAGCAGACTTCCCAGACAGCAGCATAGTGTCGGACCAGATCCGGTCCACATCTGGTACATGTGAAATCCACACGTGGGATCCAGATGTGGGTCGGATCTGGGCCGACACTATGTTGCTGTCTGGCCTATGTTCTGTGTGGAGTGTTTGGGATCTAGTGATAATGTGAACCTCGGAACCAGTTTTACCGATGCAACTCACATCAGGTGCACAGTGGTTAAAGACTCCAAGTGTGTCAGTGAAGACAGCTGTCTATACCCTCACCAGTCAGCACTTGCATTGCAGTACAAAGTGTTCAACGCCTCTTATAAATGATGTGTAAATGCATGAATAAATCATTCATTTATGAATTTTTGCCTGCATGAATTGTTGTTTAAATGGCCACTGTGCAAAAGCTAAAATGACAACTGCTCTTAAGTTTAATGATAATGCATGGTTTAGTATGTGGGCCCTCCTTTAGATGTGCTGTGGTTTATCCTATGCCTACCTCTCATTTGTAACACTCCATCATGTAGTTAGAAAGAAATGCAGCAGCCAAAATCAGGGAAAGAAAAAGAAACAGGAGAGAGGAGAGAGCGGTGAAGAGTAGACACAAGTGTGTGTTTGCAGTGCAGTGGAGTGAGAGGAGTTACATGATTTTGCCTGGAGTGAGGAACAGGTTTTTTGGAAGTGTCTGTTTTTGCTCTAGCGCAAAGATCGCTCCATTACCGCTCCATCACCGCTCCATCACCAAGGATAACACACATCTTACAGTTTTTTTACAATTGCTATGACAGATTTTTCAATACTTTTAACAATTTTCCAAAACTCTTAACACAGTTAGCAATATATCCGTCTGTGTAAGCTATACTATTAAGACATTTCTTGTTGCTTTAACACAAAATGCATACAATTAACACAAATTTAAAATGCTTGAACTTCTTTTACACACAAACTCAAACAAGACCAAAACAATGGATTTTTACTGCCAGATTTACCAATGCTTTAACACTGTATGTCAGAACAGATAACAGCATGTTCTAAACCTAACCTTACAGGCTAAAGTCAAGGTAAACAGCTATTTATATTGTGAATTGAAACACAAATATATCCCCTGTATTTTATCCTATTGTTACTGAGAAACAGCTGATTGAATTTTGCAAATATATAAATCACAGCTGATTCCAACCTAGGAAACACACTCAGGTGTTGAGGTTCTTTCAATCGCATGACCATATGGTATTCTGTAACCGTACATTCTATATAGCACTCTGAGATGGGTCTTTTTTTATTGAATATCTGCAGCAAAAGACCTAAACTCAACAAAACAAAAATGTAGAGAGGCTTCAAAAGAAACTGCAGTGCAAAACACAATCTATGATCAATACAATATACTGTCTGTTGTATAAGGGCATACCTGACACATATAAAATAATGCAGTTTCTGTAATTCCATCTGATGTTAGTGTTTTTATGACATTGTGCAATGATTGACTAATTCTTCCTGTTGGACGAGAACATATGTTAGTGTTTTGAAAAATTATTTGATTTTGAGACATGTTTGCAGTGTTTTGGTAGACATAGTGTATTGTGTTAGTGTATTATTGTATTTTGAAAATTAGTTTTGGAGTTTATTTTACAATGTGTGATTTTGAGCATGAAATTAACCATTTTGCCAATTGTGTGTTTTAGGTGTGTTGGTGCGTTAAGAATTTAGGAAACTTGTTAAATGTATTGAAAAAACTGTCATAGCGATTGTAAAAAACTGTAATCAGAGTTTCTTGTTAGTTAATAGTAGTTACTAGAGTATTACTAATGCATTACTCATTTGTTCCTGTGTAGTTATACATTAATGAAGGAACAGTATTCTAAAGTGTTACCAAAATATGTTTTAGTCGTGTAGCAGGATGCAGTTGTTTGGATCATGCCTCCCTAAGTGACGCTTAATTTGCTGCAGCTGTGAGTGATTCTGGGCAGTGAACAGTGAGCCAACCGCGATGGTCGAGTCCCTATATAAATCGGGACCTTTCGTTTGACAAGCTACGTCATTGACATGCGACTGTTGTCCTGTCTACCTGCCGGCCTATCCGTCTGATGTCTGTCTTGGTCTGCCTTGGTCATCTATTCTATCCTAGCGTTACAGGTAGGAAAAGCTTTGGTTCTTTGTTTCCACTCTTTTAACTTTATGACTGGGGCTTATAGGGAATGTTTTAATTTTAGAATCCCCGTTGCTGTAGTAGCCCTGTTAGCAGCTAAAGTTGTGCCCGGTTATTGGTGATCAGAGCCTGGGGCCGTGACTGGATGCTGTTTAGCAAAGGTATGTGACTACGATAATTAATAGATAAATGTTACGGTGAGATGCGTTTATAAGTAGACATTTTTTGTATTTCAGGGAAGGCTTTATAGCCGGGGTGTAGCGGCCAGTGGGCGACATCAGCGCCGAACGCCTGCTGCTTTGCTTACGTTTTTTTGTCACGATTTGTTTGCGGATATAATATGCTCATGTCAACAACTGCGGCTGCCTTTTTCACCCGGGACCTAGAATAAGTGGAACCGTGGTTTGCTCACGTTAATCGGCAGCTTCCTGGTGATCTCGTTCCTCCTGTTATACCGTGAATTGGTTTCATTCAGCATCATATGGCCAGTTTCATGGTTTAAGTGTGGAGTGTTGGATGGACTGACACCACTAACTGTAATTATTTTGGTCTATATTTTATAGGCTCAGTGTTGTTTTGTTTGTTTATTTAAACTCTTGTATGGAGGCTTTTGTCTGCGGCTGATATACAAGAGCATTATTCTGATTTATTTGGGTTGATTATTTATTTGTTTTGCTTTGTCTACCCCGACCAAAGATCGTTAAGCCAGAGGGCATTTTTGCCCCATTGTGCTGGATGGGCTATGATATTTTGTTTGTTTAATTTGTATTTTGATTTGTGATTTAATTGCTACCCATATCTTTAACTCTAGTACCATCTTGGGTTTAACAGTGTTTTGCAATTGTTGTGTGTAGTTTTGGTTGATTTTCACATGTTTGTCTTTTGTCTAGGTGCTGAAGACCGCCAGTGGGAGCAGTGCCCCTTGTGGTGGTGGGTCCCTTGGTGTGTGCAGTGGCGGTGCGTTCACCAAATGTGATCATTTCCCTTGTGGTGCGTGTGTGTGAAATTTATCACGTGTGAGTGGGGTGTTGTGTTATGGATGTTCATTGCTCGGGCCACTAGCCTCCCACTGGTAAGTTTCAGCCCTAGCTTCACCTTGTGTGTGTGTGTGTGTGTGTGTGTGTGTGTGTACATTGTGACTAGAGTATATTGTGTGTTTGTTATTTGATTTGGTGTCAATTACATTCTATTTGCTGTGAAATTCGTACTATATGTTTGTTGTGAAATCTTGAATTTTTGGAGTGACTCTGGTGTGTATGGCTCCATTGGTTGTACATTTTTATAAAAAGTAAAAGAAGAGAAATTAATAATAATAAAATTATATTTTTGTATTTGACCACTGTCTCTGGCTGATCCCTTCACGAACCTGAGTGCCTTGTTAGCGAAAAACCATTAAGTCTTTGGGTGTAAGTCCCATCGTGGCGTAGTCTGCTATTTGTCTGGGTCTAAGCCCAGCTATATATATTTCCACCTGCCACAGTCACATAACATTGGTTAATGGAAACACTGTCATTTTGCAATCGATTTTTATCGACATTCAGAAAGTATTGCAAAAGTTTTGCACAAATCTGTAATGGAAATACGGCTAGTGATGGACCAAATACAGACAGGTGTGCTTGTTAATGAATATCCATGTTAACTAACTATTGGCGGGAAACTGAGAACAAAGGAAAACTAACTAGATCAAGGGTGCCCAACCAGTCGATCGCGGTCGACCTGTCGATCGCGGACTGCTTTCCAGTCGATCGCGAGAGTAAATTGTACTCTGGTTTGCCCTTTCTCTCTCTTCACCGCTCCCGCATCTCAGACCTCAAAAACATAAAATATTAACCTTTATAGACATAGTATTTCTTGAGTAAAGAAAACGCTGTACTTATTTTAAAAAACAGTTCTTTATTTAATCTTACAAGATCACTGATTAGCTGGTTCAGCTATGCGCTGGCCGGAGGAGGAGGGGCGGAGCTACGAGGAGCTATGAGCTGTGAGGTTTTGCTTGACAGTCTAATCGAGTAACAAGATTTAACACAAGCTGTTTTAATGCTTTTCATTGGTTGTTAAATATTTGTAAAATTCACTGACATACATAAAGTTTGACCATGATTGACCAGAAATGATGGGCTGAATTCGAAATCGCATACTAACATACCAGTGGCGGATACAGAACGTCATTAATAGGTGGGCCTGGTGAATATATGGAGGGGCCTCGGTTTTTTTAAGCTTATACACACCTGATTCCCGGGCTCCATATTAGAGCTTTCACACTGAGCGTGGATGCGGTCTGGCAATGCGTTCCATGTGCAGCGCGTAGAGGCTACAGCAGTGCAGAGATCGTTTCCGCACCGAGTCTATTTTTGCTGTGCTGCACGCGCTGAATTAAAGTGCCAGCGCATGGTTCGTGGTCAAAATGAACACAGATTGACATGAAAATATAATAATCTCACCATAAATGCGTTTAATTAAATAAAATGTAGTAATCACCATAAATGCATTTAATTTAATTATACTCTTTTTCACAGTCATCTTTTTAAGGCTAGCCAACTTTAAGACCGGGGTAAAGCAAGGAAAACTACAATTTACCTCAACAAGGCGACATAATGAACACTTGTCTCATTCGTGGAGGTGAAAAAACAAGTTCTTTGTGACATGCAAAGTGTGACTTTTTTATTTATTTATTTTTTTAGTGTGTCAATGACAGCTGTTTAGCCATAGCTCAGTTAGGTTGCCGCTGCGACGGAAAACTTTTGATCCGAAACGCGTCCGCGGTGTTGCGTGATAGCATCACTGGACTGACACGATATGTCAACATAATATTTTTATTTTGTAGCTATTTTTCGTAGCTACTGTACATACATTTTTATTAAGAAAAAAACTATTAAACATTCTAAAAAACTATTACAATGAAATTATTTCATTGTATTATTTTCAAATTATTTCAATTATAATTCATTATTATTCAAATTAAAAATGTAAATTGTTTTTATTAATCTGATTGGGTGGGCCACCGATCAATCGCGCCCACCCATAAATCCGCGCCTGATACTATTTCAAATACATATCAGAAATAGCAAGAGTAGTAGCAGGGATGGATTGACAATCTGTGCGTTCTGGAAAAGTCCAGAACGGCCGTCCAACCGAGGGCCGTCGGCACACACACACACACAAAAAGTCTAATAAAGCAGTATTAACAGCCAACAGCAGGGGCACTAATATGATCACTTATGCTACGTGTAAAAAACAACAACTGAGGAAGAAGAGTCGGCCTATAGCCACTGACATTTTATAAGGCTGCACTTTTAAATTTGCTTACATTATATTTGAATAGCAGTGGTCTCCAACGGCTGTGAGTTGCCCGCTAAACACATTCTATAAATAGCCCCAACTTGCCGTCGCGGTTCCAGACTTCGAATAAATGGTATAATTTTGCGACCTTTTCAACTAAACGTTTCAATTTGAACTTTTGCCTCTACAAAATTACCCAACTCTCTTTGATTGTACGCTGTCATTTGCATTGCGTATGAGAAACATCAAATGGCAAACGCTTAAAAAGCGGAACAAAACTTGTTTGATCTGAGCAGCGCATTATCAGCTCGGCCCAAAAAACAGCGATCGCGGACAAAGCTGATCTCGATCACGCGAACATTATTACACAGAGCTGCGCGATCCACTGAGAAGCATTTAAATTCAGCGCAGAATTCTCTATCTCTATTATAAACCACAAATGACTATGCGATTTAAGCTTGTAAAAAGCCAGATGAAACAGCGCTGATATTCTCAACATATTGACGCAAAAAAAAATAAAAATAAAATAAAACAGGCGAAACATTGTTCCAAGAACAAACCAGTTAGAAGACATTACACACCAAAACCTATGAATTAACTATTAAAAATGCTGTTATATTAATATAGTTATGTATAAATGTAGCCTATTAAATGTAATGCAGTAATGTTTTTGTTTAGAAGTTATGGCAGTTTATTATTTTTTATTTATTTATTTATTTATTTTTTCCATTTATATTTATACTAAATGTTTGGGCTACTGTTTTTGATAACACGTACAATAGCTTTATAGAAAATCAACAAAAAAAAACTAAACAAAAAAATTAATTTTCATAATTTTTCAGGATTTTTTTTAAACGCTTTTAAGTCTGAACCAGAATATCAAGATATTTTATTATTTCCCATATGATGGCGAAAAGTAAAAAAGCTTCACCATGTTATGTATAATAAATATTGGAGTATAACAAATAAAAATTCCTTCTAGATGTAGCCCTTGCACACAAAAAGGTTGGAGATCCCTGGTATACAGTAGCCTAACTATATGTTTTATAATTACAAGTTTGTGTAATTTGGGTTACTGTAGCCAGTGACATTTCATTATTTGTATTTTATGGCATTGTACATTTTTTGTTTTTATTTGAAGGCTGAGGCTTCATTAATAAACACAACCCCAATTATCATCATTGGTTTTGAGATGTTATTGCTGTGAACACCTTGTCTGATAGGCTACAGTATTGTGGCATAGTATCAGGACATCCTGGCTAGTGTCTGTCCCACACGGCTAGAGGCGAATGGGCGGATGATGGGCCTATTTGGGAGAAAGTCCAGGGCTGTTTTTTAGCCCCAGTCCGTCCCTGAGTAGTAGCCTATGTTAGGACGCTAATTTGAATTCAGCCAGGATTTTAGCTAGGCACGTTACATTATTAGTAGGGACTCCCTGGCATTCCGGCTCGTTGACTCAGCTCACTGAAAAGATCTTTTGGGTCACAAACGGCTCTTTAGAAAATAAATGTTTTAACTATGACTTTGACTATGATAGGTGTAAGAAAAACAATTCTAATTAAATTATTAAACGAAATCAGACTCACAATGTCTAACAATTTTTTTTTTTAAATGCCTTGATTTGTTATAAAAAAAACTAAACCTTTCCATTTAAATTACATATTTTTAATGTATAGAAACAACATTCAAAACAATAATATAATAGAACCCATATTAAAGAAAAAAAAAATCTGAAAAATAAATAGGCCCATAGGCCTAACTGACAGGATTAAACTGGTCCCTCTTTTTCTCTCTTCTTTATTGCCATGTTATAACCAGCACTCTATCATTATAACTAGCATGAACACACACTATTATTTTAAATAAAATTATTCAATATTTAATTATTACATAATTATTTAATTTCTATATAGGCTATATTTTTAAAAATAGAGTCGGCTCTTCTCCATTATATATGGATTACAGCTACTTTTCTGTTTGTTTTGTGCATATTAAATCTGCAGATGCGCTGTGAGTAGCGACTGGCTTTCTGTTTGGACTGGTAGATCTCGGCACACTGATAAATCTAAAAGTAGATCTTTGTTCAAAAAAGGTTGGGCTCCCCTGAACTAGATAAAGGCAGATGAAACAAGAACTAAACACAATGAAAATGAAACTAAAACGAAGCATAACTATGACAATCTAAGGGGTACAAAATAAATGATTTTGCAGCAATATGTCTAGTTCAAACATATCAACAAACATCCATGGGTTGCTGGGTTGGCTCAGTGTGTTGTTATTTGGTTTCACTGACTGAACATGTTCAATCTGCGTTTGTCAGGTTTTGGAATATTTGAGCAATCTGGTATGATTTTCCAAAAAGACTCCGACAGACCCTAACATAATCTGACTTCATGGTGAACCGTTGCCATGACACGTCATTCCTGCCAACTAAACATATAAACAAATGTGCCAAACTGGCACAGCCTTGTTGGAGCAGGGGAAATAATGCTGTCAGTTGCAATTAATCATTTTTGATTAATCATTTAGTCTTTAATATCAAACTCAGAAGGTAATCCAACAAATGCAGACGAAGAAATACAACTAATGCATTAACGAGAATGGACAACTGAATCCTGAAAAGGCTGCAAGTTAAGTCCAAGCCAAATGAATGAAATAATGATAAACACCTGTGCTTAATAAATTAACTAGAAAAATGCATTTCCGGAGGAACTGCAAAGTGTGCTTGCTCGGGTGCAGTGCACTAACGTTAGCAGGTAGTGGATAGATGCGAGATGCGAGAAAAAATGCGAGAATGCGAGAAAAAAGATGTCAAACTGTCTTTTATTTTCGAATTTAATTCCTCAATCAGTGCTGGACCGGCATTTTCTGTCTTCCGCTGAGCCCTGGCCGTAGACAGATCATATGTTTAACCCTGTCAATGCAGTGGCCTGCGTTGCGCTGATCTTATTCACACTATTGAGTGTAGGTGCAGCATTCTAACATTGAGTCATAATGAGCTGTTTGTGAAGAAATTATCCGCTTCCAAATTATGTCATTTTAATCACGATATTAAAACATTAAAAAACAATTTGCTCTTTATGGTGTGCGAGTGATAGAGCGCGGCAGCAACGAACCATCAGCTTGCAGCGTAACAACATTGAATGCTCGGCCGAACAGCTGATCATAGCTGTACAGGGCGCCTTATTATTTTCCATCTCCATAAATATATCTAGTAGTAAAGCTAATGCAAGGGCTAGAAATCTATTAATCTTTTGCTGATACTTCCTTAGCTGTGTCTGAAACCGCTCACTCGTTCACTCGTTCACTAATCCCTACACATACATGCCAACCCTCCCGATTTGTCCGGGAGACTCCCGAATTTCAAAGCCCCTCCCGAAAATCTCCCGGACCGACCTTTCTCCTGAATTTCTCCCGATTTCCACCCGGACAACAATATTGCTACACCATCCGTCACTGGGCGCCGTTTCAGGCCAAACGCTTGTATAGCTCTTCATGGCGTCTGTCGTTGCTATGCAACCAAACTGCGCTCTCCATGATGACGACGAAGAAGTATCAGCAAAGGATTAATTGATTTTTAGCCCTCGCATTAGCTTTACTACTAGATATATTTCTGGAGATGAGAAGGAAAAACCCGCCTGGAAAAACTAGCGCACCACGTTGCTTCCATTATGAGCGTGCTCACCGCGGCCGCGCGCCTACGGTTGAAATAACGACCTTGAGCGCGAAAAAGACGCGATATGTGAACGGCCCCTAGAAGCAGATGTCTGAAATGAAAGGCATGAACAGCAGCTATTTATTTAGCTTTAGACTGTTACATGAAAATTTAAAAATGAAATGTCATAATTATAATGTTTTGAGAGTTTACTTATGTAATTGTTGCATTAGGCTATGAAGTAATAAATGTTTATTGATAAGATCTAGCCTAGCTATTTCATGTCTTTTCATTTACAGTAGCATGAACCACGAGTAGTCGAGTAACTCGAGTATTGTTTTGATAAGAAATCGACTAGTAGTAGTCGTGCAACCCCTAGTAGAGGAGTGTTGTTGTTATTGTAAGTTACAAATTAGGGTGTAACCTCCTGAGGAGAGGCCTTAAGGAATTGAATTTGTCAAATAAATGAATTACATGTTTCTTTCCGTTTGTGTGTGTGATATATATGAGTATGAGTTCGAGTCCCCCCCCCCCCCATTTTGAATATCTCCCTAATTCTGAGGTCTCAAGGTTGGCAAGTATGTCCCTACATAATGAATGGCAGTTGAGTGCACTACATCAGCAAAGAATTCGGACGCTGACATAATTATCATGCGCCAAAGAGCTCGGACAATTTGTCATAAACATTACCTACCCATCTTTAATATTTCCTTTTTTTGGCTGTATGAATTGTATGCAACAATTGTATGTATGTATTTTTCACGTTTATTGCGTTATTTGATTTAAAAAAAGATAATAAAAACACTTGCTTGTCATATTTATTTACTTTTTACATTTATATGTGAAAATAAAAGAGAACAAAACACTACACAACACATTTGTTTATTCAAATATAGATATAATGGTATATATAAATAAATATGCGCGACCACGTTGACTTTCTTTGATGACGTTTGCAAATGAGCGGTTATTGTCAATGAAGTCCACTTCAACTGATATACTGTGCTCAGGGAGTAGGGGAGCAGTGAACACTGCGTATGGACCCTGTCGAATGGAACGCACATTAGATGTGTAAAAATAAGTGGAAAGCGCGAGCGCGCCGCTGTCTCCTTTCCACAACGCTTGTTCTCCTGTGGCGTCTGTCGTTGCTATGCAATCGTGAACTGCGCTCTCCATGATGACAAGAGCTGTGTCTGAAATCGCTCCCTATCCACTATATAGTGCACTATTTAGGGTGTTGGCCATTTTGTAGTGGTGTCCGAATTCTGAGTGAACGACATCATTCCCTACATTCATCACTACTTTTACCCACAATCCTCTCTGAATTCGAGTGTACATACGATGTACACTTGCTGAGACACTATTTCCCACAATCCAACACAATCCAACACAATAAGGCGATAGAGCGCGAATGAAAAATAAACAAATGTCACCATGGCAACGGTGCACGCGAGTTAGAAAACAATCATTTATAAGACCAGACGCCTGTGATATAACATAAATATATATAGGACTACATTCATATTTCAATTTTTATTATTATATTATATATTTACAATTATATTGCACTATTTTACAACTACCTAAAATAAAATCACTTTACTTCACAAACTAGCTAAGCTGCCTGCATTCACTGAGGTAAATTATAATCATCAAAAATAGTATATGTAATATTCACAACAATAACCGTTAAAAATACTGTCATTTGTATAACAATGGCGAAATGTATTACTTGCACACATACGTAAACTCCTCCATCGTTATGACCGTTCTGACTGGTGATGACGTGGTGCGCGAAATGACAGTTGGGTGTGTGATCATCGCTCTCCACTTCCTGTGAAGTGATGTATCGATGTTCCCTTATTCCCTATGCCGTGCGCAGTGCCCTTCGAACTGAACATGTTCGCTCCCTTCGGATTAGAATCTAACTTAAGATGGCGGAATACCCTGTGAAGTCCACTTCGCAGTCCACAACGCACCTCTAGAGGACGTTGTTGATTGTTTGAGCATGTGACTGCGCGTTTCTCCTTGTTTTCTATTGTTATGCGCAGCATATTTCCCGTACGCACAAACACAGCCACAGACAATGAATTGTTTGTTCGGTTATCGAAGAAGAGCATGATGTATTTTGTATAAAGTTTTTTTTTTTTTTTTTTTTTTTTTTATTAACTGCTTTGAGGATTGGAAATGCACAATTCATGCATACAAATCTGTATATATTAATAAATGAAGATGATTAAAATAGACCAATGCAAAAAACGAAATTCACGCCTGCATTTATTAAGACAAACCTGGTAAAAACGAATGCAGCACTGACTTGGCTGCTCTGTGAAATGTAATACAACAGTGCCACCTACTGTCTAAATGCATTAACATTAAAAGGTGAAACTCTTGCATAGACATAGGTAAATGGGTTTGTCTATTAGCCTGAAATAAAAAAAAAATAAAAAAAAATCAGATCTTGTGCTTCCTCACATTGGAGTCCCGAGTTCATGTATAAAGTTTGGTTTCGATACGTGACAGAGTTCCTGAGATATGGACGACTTCCTGTTTGGCGACTACGCCGCTGATTTCGTTTGGCTGTGACGGGCAAACGCTTCCGAAAATCAAAAATCCTTCTAGTAACTTTTGTGAGGCTTGGTCCAAGGATCATGTACGTCCAGTTTCGTGAAGTTCGGACCAAATTTGTGACCTGTGAAACTTTAGTTTAGCTTTCTGTTCAATCCAAAATTGCGGACAAACGACATGGACTCGTGATGTCATCTTAACGAGCAACTTACACCGGTACTGACCGTACGTTTTAAAGTTGGAACGGTGTCTCTGTCTCAAAGGGCCTAGGCGCAGGAGCTGACCAAATAGCTGGGGGGGGTTTGCCAAATTATGTAAAATTTTGGATTTAAAAAAAAAAAAATGTATCTTGTACATCCTCACATTGGAGTCTTGAGTTAATGTACAAAGTTTGGTTTCGATACGTGATAGAGTTCCTGAAATATGAACTACTTCCTGTTTTGGCGACTACACTCAAAAAAATGCTGGGTTGTTTCTGTAAACAAATTGTTGGGTTGATTGTGCTGGGTCAAAAAGTTGGGCTGTTTGGGGTACTGTAAACACATTATTGGGTTGATCATGCTGGGTCAAATGAGTTGTAAGGGGGTCATTCACAAATAAACCGCTGGTTGGGTTATTTTGACCCAGCAACTGGTTACTTTTTTCATTCTTTGCGGAACTTTCTGGATTCTTCACTTCTGACTCGAGGAGCACGCCACTCGGAGCAGGCAGTGTTTTATGGTAAGTTAATATGAATGTTTACCTATATTTTTAATAAGTTGTGGTGGTAGCAGCAAGCTAATTTCACTGTTCAACATACAGTCTTTGCTATGGAAGTGTGAGGGGTAACTATTTATTTCTGTGAAACATTAAATAGCCACAGCTAGCCGGTTCGAATTTTTTGAAAAAATGCCACGTTAAATCCTTAGTTGAAATTAAACCAGCTATATCAGCAGCCTTTTTGAAATATGCAGTTTAAATTCTAAATTCATCATGTAATTATCGTAGGCCTATTCATTGTGGACGTTGCGTATTTAAAAGTGAGAAAAGCGTTTTGTATGAAATCCATACGCGCACTTTCCTCACAGGGCTCGCACGTAAAATCAGCGGGAAATGAGTCTCTAATGTAGGCTAGCTAGTGAGTTGTGAGTGAAAAGTCTGCTGGTGTAGTTTTAGAAATACTCGTCAGAAGAAGTGACTGAGGTAAGTTCCAGCACAGTCTGCGTGTGTTTTCTGTAATGTCTCGAACCATCGTTTCTGCAAAAAAAAAAAGGCTTTCAAGAGCTTGATATAGCCTAGTTTTTATTATGTAGGATATGACTTGCAATCTACAGCGACTGAGGAAAGGAGAAATAAATGGACAGGCGTCAGTTTTGAGAAGAAAATTATACCCGTTTAGTTGAACGAATGATCGTCAATATTTAAAACTTAAAAAATGCAAACTTACATGATAGCCTAAGTTACCCGAAGTATTTTATTGTGTGTAACATCTAAACGAGGCGATCATCAGCGCCAGTCAGGAGATTACCGAGCAGCTTTGTGGGTTTCTGAGTTTTAACGTTAAAGACACTATCAACATTACAGTAATATTTTACTTTTAATAAAGTAATGTTTTATTTGAATGCCTTAATGCTGATAATATTTGTCCAAATTACTCTTTTATTACTATTACTATAATTCAGTTTGCAAATACTGAATTCACATTTTGTTTGTTTTTCACATTTGGTCATTTAATGTTTGCAATATTTTAATTGCATATTCAATAATAAATTGATACTTCCACAAAAAAAACTTAACTTGCATGTCAGTTTTATTGCAACACTCTAAGTGATTGTCCGGGAAGCAGACACACTCTGTCAGTTTAAATCTAAACTAAAACGCATATATTTTACCTGGCATTCATATAGAACATTATACATTTCTATTATTCAAATCAGTTAAATGATTATTAGGCTGCATAGGTCAGCCGGAACCGGGGACACTTTCCTATAACACCTGATGTACTCATTATTTAATAAGAAGAATGGCATCTATGCTAATGTATGTCTTTCTGTTCATTCTTAAGTTTACTGAAGTCAGCCGGATCCAGGCCATATCCAGATCAGAAGGTGGACCTGCGTCTGGACCCATCCATGACGCATCCCTGAAGGGCCAGCCTCATCAGCCCTGTGAAGGCCTCATCGACACGACTGATCCTCAACAAACTCGTCTCCATACCGGTGTGATGACTCCGACTTCCAACCAGATGGAACTGGATAAATATTCTGAATTTTCTTATTCAATCTGACCTCTGACCTGTAATGCTGCCTGAATCATAATCACACACTGTTCGCTCGATGGCCAGAGGAGAACTGAACGACTGAGCCTGGTTTCTCCCAAGGTTTTTTCTCCATTCTGTCTCCTGATGGAGTTTTGGTTCCTTGCCACTGTTGCCTTGGCTTTTGGCTTGCTTAGTTGGGGACATTTAATATTCAACAATATTATTGATTTGCCTTAAGGTGGACAATGATGCAATTTTTCATCTAGAAACAAACTTTGTTGTATTATTTTCATGTTACAGTATTACTGTGAAGCTGCTTTGATACAATCTGTATTGTAAAAAGTGCTATATAATTAAAGATGACTCTACTTGACTTGTGAGGACCAACATGGTTGAATATTTACAAAATGAGATGACTGGTGAATTGCTGCACATTCTGTGCCTCAGGGATGAAATGAGGGGGACATGTCAGACCTTTGACATTGATTAACATTTGTATTCAATAACGAAAAGTATTAAAGAAATGTATAAAATTTAAAAAAAATTAAATGAGATTGAAATCACATATACTGTGGCCTCTCTGGTTTATTGTATTACAGAGATAATAATTATTTTACATTCGTAATATAACAAATATTTGTTACTAATTTTATTAAGGCAATGAGACAAGAAATAACCCAGCACATGAGTAAGACTTAACCCAGCAAGAGGGTTAATTTCACCCACTGGTTGAGTCAAATGAATGACCCAGAAATATGGGTTAAATGGTAAAACCCAGCACTTGGGTCAAACCAACCCAGCGCGTGTTCTGTCCAATAGTGACCCAGCGGTGTGGTTAAGGTTGGGTTATTTTTTAACCCAGCAGTTTTTAGAGTGTACGCCGCAGATTTCGTTTGGCTGTGACGGGCAAACGCTTCCGAAAATCAAAAATCCTTCTAGTAACTTTTGTGAGGCTTGGTCCAAGGATCATGTACGTCTAGTTTCGTGAAGTTCGGACTAAATTTGTGACCTGTGAAAATTTAGTTTCGCTTTCTGTTCAATCCAGTGTGGCGGACAAACGACATGGACTCGTGATGTCATCTTCGCGAGCAACTTAAACTGGTACTGACCGTACGTTTTAAAGTTGGAACGGTGTCTCTGTCTCAAAGGGCCTAGGCGCAGGAGCTGGCCAAAATTTTTCTCCCGGGAATAATAATAATAAGAAGAAGAAGAAGAAGAAAACTTAAGAAGAACAGTAAGTGTGCTGCTTTCAGCAAGCACACTTAATTACCATGACAACTGATAATTAGTGGGAAAACTGAACAAAGGAAGACAGGAAACTGCAGAAAACAAACTAAAAGTCCATTATAATGAAACTAATAAATAGTGTATATGACAGTAACTGAATTTGCTTTGGCATTAATTTGGCAAAGTTAAACACAAATGAATAAATATCTGAATCTCATCTGAATGAGACTTTTATGTGTACAGTGATGGGTAGATACTTAATAATTGTAGTTGGTTACTGATTCCAAATTACATGACACAAAATAGTCGTAAGTAACGTAATCCATTACATTATCTGATTATGAGTATAAGCTTCTGATCTCTCAGTGCATCAAGCAAGACTTTCATCCACAAAATCTTTCTTTTCTGTCACTTTCTTTGAAGACAAAACATAAGACATTGATGATGTTTGTTGGGTCATTTTGAAGTTGTTCCCCATCATTAACAACAGCCAACTATTAGAAATGTTGGCATGTATTGAGACAGTGTGAACCAGCCTTTAGTTTCAATACATTCATTTGATCTCAGTACACTAAGGTGATTCATCACAATACAAAGCTTTTAATGCAAGTCACCAATTACTAAACTGACACTATTACTGTCTCTGAAAGCCCTTACCGTTCATCCGATTTATAAAAGAATTCACCAGGCTTCTCCATTTTCTTTGTAAGCCGTAGACAGACAGCAAAGAACTTGTGTTTTCAAAAAAAGAAAACATTTTGAATAAAGACTCTTTAAGAAGTCTCTTCCACCCACGGTTGAAGGCCTGCTGATGAATCCCCACCGCTAGAGCAGCGTAGGCGGATGCCCTCAGGACCTTGGCACCTTCCGTGCAAGAAAAGAGTTGGGTGAAATCTTCAGCAACTACCTCTGAGAGAGTGGGAGCTTAAGAACTCCTTTAAAACCTATGCTGTCACTTCAGCGATGAGACATTTGAGAGGAGCATGACGTGTCTCCCTCCAGCTACGTCGTCTCCCGATGACTGTCCCGTACCCGACCACCTCTCCAGAGCCATGGAGGACACGCGGCCAGAGGCTCCTTGATGAGTCGCCCTGACCTACTTTAAACGGCATGTCTTCACTTTGATAAGCTGTTGCTCTCGTCTAGCTTGCCTTCATAGATGTCGAGTTTATTTATTAGCGCTGACCTCTCAAAGCTGTCAGCGCTGGTGAAAGATGCCTGACTCATTCCCATCAATGATGCCTGCGGCTTTCCAAAAGATGTCAGTAAGGGTTCCCATACCCAGATAAACTGGATCAGATACACTGTGTCATTCGGTTATTAGCCTGGACAGAGAAAGGCTCTAATCTATTTAATGATTTTGTCTGCTGATTTGTAGTGGTTCATGTAAGACACTGATAAAGGTGTTAAATGGATTTACTCTGGTCTACAAACTGACCTACTTTGAGTGGACATGACGAATCTAGCTTTATGGGGGGGGGGGGGGGGGGGGGGGGCAAGAAATTATATCAATTACTGCTATCAATGAGGATGAGAATGTACTGAACTGCTTATATTTCTTTCTAGCTTTTGTGGATACTTTTATGTTCCAACTCTTATTAAAAACAAACAATATTGTGGGACTCACCAAGTAACTTCACCTCTTCATTTATAAGACACCTGCACTTGTTTTTCCATCACATGTTTTGACAGTTCATGGAGCACCGACTTTCTCGAAGACTGTTTGTCATAGAAAAACTAAAAACCTATCTCTGTTTAAAACTTAATAGTGATTTTTTTCATAAAGTACATCCAGGTGGAGTGTAAGTATAATAGAGCCAGTAAATCAAGAAAAGAAGAAAAAAAGAAAAAAAAAACTCCATGTAAAAGAGCAAAGTCTAAAAGTAAAGTACGTTGCACTCTTTGTATGGTGGAATTTAAATATCACAGATGCTCAACAGGTATTAAGTATCACTATAAGCAAATTCAGTCATTGGTAAAGGTTTTTATGAAAAGATATGACAGGCAACTAATACTAAAGGTTTAGCAAAGTAGCAGCCTTAGTGTCTGCATTGCTTCTGAAGGTCAAACACAGAGACAGACTTTTCGAATGCCCTTCTGAAGAATTGCAACAACCTGAAGCTTTTGCATTGTCAGCGAGGGCAACATTTTGGCATAGAGTCACATTTATCCAAAGAAATGTGTCCTGCGAGGCCACTTTATATGAAAATGAGCTGGTGTGGGTGTTGCTGTTGATATTAAGGAAGCCTCTTTTACTTTTACATATACATATCACTCTGGAAAGAGGTCGATACGGATATATCATCAGATATCATCATCTCTTTCTGATGGTGGAAGTTCACAGTGCAATAGGTTGTCCATCAAAACAGCCTCTGAAAATATTCATGACTCTGTGTTGCTCTGCAGTACTGGGCAAGTCGCCGAGGTGGAAGTGAACTCCTCGGGTGAAGCTGGACTATTACCATTCATTAAAATACAATTCATCTGCTGAAATTATGAGATAATCAATTCATAAATGTGTGTGATTAAAAATTGCTCAGAATGGGGAGTTTAAACTGATGTATGGTTTTGATGTAATAAAAATAGAATAAGAAGAATAAAGATAGAATAAAAAATAAAACGGATAACTGCAACTTTTTATATCACAATTCTGACTTTTTTTCTCACAATTGCGAGTTTACATCTCAGAACTGCATGAAATAAAGTTGCAATTGTGTGTTTAAAAAGTCAGAATTGCGTGATATACAGTAAAGTCGCAATTGCGTTTTATACATTTTGAATTGTGAGATATAAACTTTTTATAAACTCGCAATTCTGAGAAAAAATGTCAGAAATGCGAGATATAAAGTTACAATAGCGAGTTATAACATTAAAATTGCGAGATATAAAATCGCAGTTGTGAGAAAAAAAAGTCAGAATTGCTATCTTTTCTCGCAATTGTGAATTTACATCTCGCAATTCTGACTTCATAACACAATTGTGGGTTTATATCTCGCTATTCTGACTATAACAAGCAATGAAGACTTTATATCTCGCAATTCTAAGAAATAAAGGCAGAATTGCAAGAGGTAAACTCGCAATTGTGAGATAAAAAGTTGAAATTATCTTTTAAAATGTTTTATTCTGTGGTGGAAACAAGCTTCCATATTTGTGTGTGGCTTGCATGAAATGTGCATAATATTTTCTGATACTATCAACCATGTTTAAAGTGTCTGCTAATTGGCCTTGCGATGCTACAGTTGCATGTTTACTCAAAGGCCTTGAAACCCTGCTAGTTACGTTGATTCACTATTTTGGCAGTCATGTGCAGAAACACCTTCCCTGAAGCTCAAAACCAATACAAATCAATGGAGACTAAGCTGAATACAGTATCTTAAACCGATAGCTAGACAGTTACTAGACAGATGCCATTAATCTTAGCCTTTTCTTCCGTTTGTTTCTTAATCTCACTCACACACTCATGCATCTGGCTAGACAGAGTGAACTTGTTGGTCTTTAGCACCAGTAATCGACCAACCATCTGGAGCCCTGGAGGAAATCCCAGTGGGCCAATCCACCAGCAGCTTTATAAATAAAAAAAAAATGTTACATAAATTTATTTATTTAATTCTGGCTCACCTCATTTGACCAAAGCATTTAATTTATCAGGGAAATGCATTCAGAGGGGCAGTTTAGAAGGATAAAAAAAGGCACTTAAACTCAGGTTATGCCATGGGGACTTAAAGGGATAGTTCACCTCCAAATGCCATTTGTTCACTCTCATGTCATTCCAAACCTGTTCGACTTAATTTCTTCTGTGGAAAAGATATTGTGTCTTAGTTGTCAATACAATTGGGGTCCAATCCCTCTTCTACAACATCTTTCCATTTAGCTCTGTAAAGGTAAAACAGTCAAGTTCATTTTTTTTTTTTTTTTTTAAGTGACTTACAATGCATTGCTAGTGTATCTTCCAACTGTTAGAGATACATGCATGCTTGTGGGTAGGAAAAGGAAGCTTAAGAAAGTTGAAACAAAACATTCTCATCTTTTTGTCCTTCCAAACCTAGAAAATGACGTTGTTTTTCTGTGTTTTTCTATGGCGTTGTTTTTCAAAAAAAACAAAACAACACCATAAAAGTATCATAAAAGGTTGTTTATAATTGTGTTATATATTGCAGCTATTCTGAAGACATTTTTATTTTTTAGACATTACATTTTTATTATGAATAGACTCACACAATACTTACAGATAATCTTCCAATCCAGTCAGAAGTATTGTGTCCAGTCATTTATTTATTTATTTTGAGAGAGAGAGAGAGAGAGAGAGAGAGAGAGAGAGAGAGAGAGAGAGAGAGAGAGAGAGAGAGAGAGAAGCAAATTTTGACAATAATTTACATGATTTGTGCATGTGTGATGAATTAGTGCATTGAGGTTTTTCAGTTAGATGGTTAGGGGCATCACTTCAAAATGTACAATTTTAAAAATACTAACACAAAATCACTGAAAAGCTAAATAATTTCATATTTCTACATTAAATATATAATGCACGTGAAGAAAAAAAGAAGAAGAAGAAGAAGAAGAAGAAGAAGAAGAAGAAGAAGAAGAAGAAGAAGAAGTGAGGTTTGATCACCAAGCTGGATCAGTTCAGTCAAGTGCAGTTATTTTTGTCCATGAGCCCATTGAAGAGACGGACAGCCTTAGGGATGAAGCTGACGAAAGATATGATGACGGGTAGTTCTTGTACATATGGACTTCCATCATCTGCCGGAAGGTAAAAACTGGTGTCCAGGATGTAGCAGATCTGAGGAGATCTTTTGAACCTTATTTGAAGCTCTCATGGTGTAAAGCACCTCGACTGATGGTAGGTGGCAGCCAGTGACCTCAGTAGAGCAAGATACCTGCTGTGTCCTAGTCTTGGAGCAGAAAAACCAAACAGTGATGGATGAGGTGAGGATGCTTTCAATGACTGCCCACCAGAACTGAGGATGGGAAAAGAGAGGTACAGCTCTGGTTGCCACAGAAAGAAAAGCCCTGTTGGGCTTCTTTTTTTTTTTTTTTTTTTTTTTTTTTTTTTGATTATGGTGGTGATGTTGTCATCCCAGGGAGTCATAAATTGTGGTCCCAATACAATTCAAAGAGGTATTTATATTCAGGGAGAGTGGCTTTGCTGGCTTTTCTTGAAATGTATTCTCTACAATGGTGTTTTGTTTGCTCAGCAGCAGATTGTTGGCAGAACACCATGCTGTCACCAGGTCCACCTTTTTTTCGATAGATGGACTCATCATTGTTAGAGATGAGGCCTACTATAATGAGATCATCTGCAAACTTGAATTAAACTTGAAAGTATTGTACAATATGAACACTCATGTATATGACAAGGGAAAGTGAGTCGAGTAGCACCAGTGTTAGAGACAAGTGGGGCATTATGGAAGAGGCCGACCAGGTTGCAAATGTTTTTTCTTCTTCTCTGTTGCTTCCTGGAAATAGAAGATCCAGTAGCAGATGGAAGGAGATATCTTGAGTAATTCATTTTGTGGTGTCAGGGCATCAGATCTATAGTCATTCCTGTAATCATGTCTCTTTTCTGGAATAGCATTTTGATGGGGAATTTAAAGCATGTATGTACTTTATGTGATGATAAGGAATAATTTATTGTAACAGGGAACACAGTAGATGTTCTAGCAACACCAATTGTCATGGGTTTGAATCCATGGAAAGCATGAACTGATTAAACGTACAATATGTATTTTTTTTCGCCGCTAGGGGTCGCTAACCTCATTGCAAAGGCGTAGTTTGATGACGCAACATTTGCTAAGAATTATGGATCTTGTCGTCAACGTCAAGCCGACCGATCTAATAATGTTTATGGATGAGTAAATACATTGATGTTTTTATCATGACTGTGATATGAAGCAGGTCGGGATTGCTAAGAGACAGCTATCAGCTCCACACGCGACGCGAGACCCGCGGATATAAAAGGAATATGGACATTTCATTCTACCGAACTACACGCAAGTGCAGAATTACTACTCACAGGTCAGTTTATTAGACAAATTAAACTTGTGAGGTAACACAGCGCTGTTTCACTTGGTCTAACATTACACTAGCACACTAAACTGCATTTGAATGTGTTGAAATTTATGTTATTCTATGTGTTAGTTTGTCTGTATGAGACTAGCAGTAAGCTAGATCAACATTAGAATAACATACAGATCATATTCTAACATTTTATCATTGTTGAACTATATAACATTGATTAGTTTTATGTAAATGTGCTCACCTGTTTAATAAAGGACATGAGAGCTCTAGGCATCTCGAAAACACAGTGCTGATATTGATTCTCGTTTTAGTTCTCCTTTTTTATCCAAAGTCTGCTTGCCATGGTCCATAATGTTTGAACAAAACAACAACAGCGTGCAGATAGACATTACGAACTACACAGTTGTCCACGTCTGTCGCCTTGGTTACTATCAGAGGGCTCTGGTTACTATGGCAGTATGAGCGGAAACCATGGAGAACGCGGATATGACGCCATTGACGGCGACAAAACGGAAATAAAGAAACGATACGTGTCTTCGAATTAAATTACAAATTTCTCCTGGTTTGAAAGTTGTTGGAAACAGTCGGGATAATGTAAGTACACAACTAAAAAAAATATATAACATAGATATAGTGATTTTTGCTATTTTTAAAGCAAAAAATTACATATTGTACCTTTAAATTGTGCACCTTGAATGCTTTGGATAAAAGTGTCAGCTAAATATATAAATGTAATGAAGATTTCATGATGTTTAGCTTCCTGAATGCGATGATAACTTTCTGCATTTTCACTTTAACTTTCTGGAACAGTTCGCTCTCTGGCTGGTAAACACCTGGTTCGGGTGTTGACTTAATAAGTAGGTGTACACTGAGGCTCCACCTTCTTTGACATTGTAATCTTCTCGGGTTCATATCTTCAGTTTAGCCCGCCGAGGTCAGACATACAGTAAGTAAGTAAAAACATGAACGCACTGGAGAGCTGCTTTAGAATTGAAACTCAAGTTAAAATTCTAATTGAAAGTGACACTGTTTTTTCATGTTCAATACTGTTAACCTGCAGGCGTTGAAGCATTGTATAAAGTGATAAACGTGACATGACTTGACTGGAGTGCGAATTGCAGAGATATATCCACGTTGCTATGATCAGATGCTTTCTTAAAGGTGGAGTAAGCTATATTTAAAAAAAAAAAAAAACGCTGTTTGACATTGTTGATATTTGAAATCAACCCAAACAAACACACCCCTCTCTTCATTGCTCTGCCTCCAAAAATTACCCTACAATCCTAACCACCCTGCTCGGATCCAGCCTCGAACCCCAATCACCAGCATGTGAGGCAAGTGCACTAACAATGATGCTAAACACAGCATTCTATAGCAATCGAACAATAACACTAAACACCCCACTCTCTAACAATCGTCAGGATGACTCTCACTAGCTGGCCTCTATTATGCATGCAATCCAAGAGTGGATGTCTGTTTATCATAGCAGAAGGGCAACAAAATAATGCTTGACAAAAAATAAAGCACAGATGATAAACGAATGACAAGCACAAAAAAGTTAACGTACAGTACACAACAGTAATTACAAACAAGAGTTTGTTGTTAGTTGCCAACAGCACAGCACAACAGCTCCAGAAAAACAATGACACTTAAACCCAGTGTTACTCACGTGTGGAGCCGAATCAAAGCAAACTGTCTGTGTCTGTTTTCAGGCCTTCCCGTTTAGCTCCGTCGGTCTGATTAATTTCCAAACAATGTTTTTCAAATATCGCTTACCCCACCTTTAACTTTTGTTTTCTCGATTCTGTCATTTTTGTTGTGTATTTATTTTGTTTTTGAGGAAAGCACGCATTTATGTGTAGCACACATTTACATATTCACATAAATGGCATTCCCAGCAGTGGTTGGGGGCGGTATCGGGTCGTTTGCTAGCAGTCTTTCGCTGCAAAGGAATTTCTAACTTTTTACTCCTAAGTGAAGAACAAAAAGTACTTTGCAGTGAGTATATCTGGTCCTTAAGAGCAGGGCCATAGCTAGGGTCTCCTGTTCAGGTTGATGAGGGTTATCCTCGGTTGAAAACAGCCTTCCCTGCGGGGGCCTTCCCTGCTCAGTTCCCTCTTTTGAGATTGGGTAGGGTTTGTTGTGCATAAAACTGGTCCAGTATAATCCCTTCCCACGATGAGCAGATTATATATTTTTTCCCCTCCCATTAGAAATATCTCTGAGCAGGGAACATCAGTTTCCATGTTCAGAATGTGAGTGGCCAGGTTGGCTTGTGCTGCTTGACGATTGCCTGAGGGGGATGTACACTCCAACATAAATAAATTAGTGGAACTCGCAGAGAGAGTTGAACAGTCTGCAGAGAATGGTTAAAAATGAAGTGCTAAAGCGTACACCTTCACCTTTTGTTTTCTTGCTGAACACTGAGTTGAAAACCTTAAGGATGTTTATCCTCGTACAGTATGCATAGAGTTCTCTCAGGATTGATCGTTAGAAAGCCCAAATCCCTGCAACACACCTCAAAGTGTTGCCACTGTAGCCCCTTTCACACAGAGATTCCGGAAAATACACGGATAATGTGTCCCGGGATTTGTCCTGGGTTCGCTTGATTTTGGTGCATTCACACTGCCAGTGATTTTCCGGAATCTGTGAGTGCGTTCACACACATCACGTAAAGATCCCGTAAAGACACGTGACTTCAGGATGTGATAACTCCTTTCAAATGTCTGTTCTGCTGATAACTCCTCTTCGTCATTTCTACATGAAGACGAGTCCACACTCCCCAGTAGCGCCACTGGGTTTGCCGAGTGGCTCGTTCCCCATGTGCTGTAGCATAGTTTGTAGATAGGCGGTGCGATGGCACGTGTGTCATCACTACGACACACTCCTTACGGCATTGGTCCTTGCTTTTGTTCACACAGGGCACGTTCCGGGACTGATCCCGGCAATGTTACTAGGTCCCCATCCCGGCATCGATCCCGGCATCAATCCCGGGACGTGTTTGCATTCACACAGAAGGCACTCTGGCAATTTTACGGCAATTTCCCGGGATCAACGCGATGTGTGAAAAGGGCTTATCAGGCAAGTGCTGTTCTCCTGCTCCCTTTGTAACAGCCTCTGTGCTTTTTTATTGGGACGGTGGAACTGAAACTCTCGCCTGGTGATCTCAACAGGCAATGCCATGGTTCCATGGAAGAAAGAAAATCAAATTGATGTGGAACCCGCATTCTGGCATCTTATTCAACAGTGTACTACTACTTGGACTTAGTATGGGTTAAGGTTATAGGGTACAGTACAACACGCAAATTCTTGAAGAACAGGTATGCCATGCTTCATCATTGTGCATCATAGAGTGCTACACTGAGGAGCTCCAGAAGGATAAAAGGAGTGATGACAGTGAAGGACGAGAGAGGACCAGGACTGGGACATTTATGTTGCAATTTACTATGTTTTTAAGCGACAGCCACTCACAGACGACAGACGCATATAAACGCAACATAAATTACCCATGCCTGGTCCTGTTCTATTTCTTCAATGTCGTCATTCCTCCTTTTATCCTTTTGACTCCTTAAAGTTACTGAGATACCGCCCTTTTGACAACTTACCTGTCTGACAACTAGCCAGTCTCCCCATATAGCTTAAAAGTGTCCATCACTTTGACAGACTGAAGTCACAAGGACTCCCTGTGAAGCAGTCGGACAGTGCTGGATATTTCGGTACATTATGCTATGACATTATATTATCTTTTTTTAAGACTAAAACAATGATTGGATGTTTCAGTAGACATTATGGCTAGTGTTTTCTGTACTACAGACCACCTTCTATTGTCAGTGTTCAGTTCAATTACAGCAGGTGTCCATTATGCCATCTAGTCCTGACAAGCAGCCAGGCAGTGTTCTGCCTTCTGTGGGAATTCAATAATTAAACCATCTGTTTTATTCAAAACTTCAGGTGTGTTGACGTTGATCAATCACAACACTACAGTTTGCTGTAAAGACTGGCTTGTACAAGCATGACTTGCCATGCTGGTCCAAGCTAAAGCTTGCTGGTGGTCAACCAGCATGACCAATTCGGGGAAGCCTTGCTGGTTAAGCTAGTTAAGAAGCTTTTCATTTAAATACACTGATATAGTATAATCTGTGAGTTTGTGAATCTTTAATGTTAGCAGTTGCCCTGAAGTTTACCATTGCTGGGAATAAGTTCCTAGACCCTGCTTAGTCCTTTCATTAATCGGGGTAGAATGAGACACAGGACCTTCTGGTCAACAGACAAGCTGCCTGGGCCACAAATTGCTGACACTGTTCCATGACACTGGCATTTAATCTGCCAGCGTGACGCCCGGCACCAGATCTATCCCTCCCGACACAAGATGTCCATTAGCTTCCCATGCCCTTAAGGTAAAATGACAGCAGTCGTGAAAAGCTAATGCAAGATGCCAAAGTCAAGGTAATTTATGTGTGTTACTCACTTATCCTTTAAGCTTGAGAGCTTTCAGCCCAATAACATTTTCCCAACTAAAATCACATGCCGGGGAAGATGCAGTAGAGAGCTGAGGTAACATATTCAGTGATTGGTTATCAACCAATGTTATAAAACACCACTCACAAAATGGTTTTGAAACAACATTACTTAGAACATGGGGATCTAAAAAGAAAGGACTCATTATTTACATTTGTTGTTGAAATATTACGTCACACATCGTAAATTACCGTCTTATTAGAGTCCGACTTTTTGGAGACATGGTCTGTTATAAGCTATGTTCATCTTATGAATATTTACAAGAATAGTTCACCTACAAATTAAAACAATTCACTGTTTATTAACTCATCCTAAAACTTGCATGGAATGTACAAGCTATTTTGCAGAATGGGCTGTGGAGCACCACAAAAATGCACCATGCAAACCTGCCATCATCTATCTATCTATCTATCTATCTATCTATCTATCTATCTATCTATCTATCTATCTATCTATCTATCTATCTATCTATCTATCTATCTATCTATCTATCTATCTATCTATCTATCTATTTCCCACCCATCCATCCATTCATGCTTCATTCTTCCTTTCTCAGGCATTCATTAACATGCATTTGATATGCTGAAAAACTCCAGGAATTCTGTCATTACTCTTTTGTAATTACTGAATGTGTGCATTGTGACAAGCTAACATGGCTGCCTTAGAGGCACTATTATAGATGTGGTCACTAATTAAACATAAAAACGGTGACAATGTGCTGCCGTTAAGACCATTAGTGGGTACCAGAGGGCCTCTTTCTCTCGAAAACTGATTAATTAAAATCCAAAACTCCAGATAATTGGCATCAGAGTTAACAGTTAACACCTTAGTCTAACAGCTGCTGAGACAATTCATCCAACCGAGTTCATTTAAAACACATTGTATATTTTGTCGTGACCAAAAAGTATCATGGCTGCATAGATAATGTATGCATAGCAATTTAAACAAAACTGTTTGTTCTTGACTTGTGTATGAAATCTGCAGTTGTTCAGTGTTGTTACATTTTTTTTTTTTTTTTTTTTCCAGTAGATGGGCTTCTGAAATATCTGTTTCAGAGAGAGTGCTGAGAAGTTTGAAGTGAGGACCTAATTGATGTTGTTGCTTAGAGAGGAAACACCTTTTGGTAGAGTGGTTTCTCATGTGAATTTATGCTTTCTGTCAGTGCAGGTAGACTTCTCCAAATTCTAGCTGAGGCAAAGTGGTGATTCCCGCATGGATGAAACAAAATCACTGCAGTTGGGCGCAGTCCTTATACAGCCACTGAGCAATTCCATTACAGGCTTATCAGAGAGGTGCTGCACTCAAATCCCCAAATCTCTGGTGAGGAAAATAAAGAGAAAAGTTACAGCTGTGATGTTTACAACAGCCTTTATTTGATCAATTGTTCAAGTTTCAAACTTTGAATAATAAAAAATTGAGCAAATACCATAAAATAAACATCTACACTTGTGGTTCATCTTACATGGCGACAAGGAAGTTTGAAGATTGCATCTAATTTAGCTTTCCACTTTTTTCAAGTGATATGTTTTCTTCAGAAATTAGTGCCATCATCTGTGAGGATTATCTGCTTTATAATGTCTGCTGCTTTAAACAGCCTTGGAATTGTAAAGGCTATATTTACTCTTTGCAGGCAGACTGTCCTTGAAGGACTATGGTGGTCGTGCTCAGAATTGAAAAGTTTCTTTGAGAGAAAGAAGGAGGATGAAAAAGTATTTTTTTTTTTAGATTTTTTCTTGTTTTGAAGGTACAGACAACACATGAGGAACATATAGTGCATGTTCAGTGTTGCTTGAAGACTCCCATGAATTTTTAATACATTTTTCTTTCACCCATAAGCATATTTCTAGAGCATAATTTATTACATTTTTAGAAAACACCATTCAAAATGTAACAAATGATTCCACTCTTATTACAATTGTAAATGAGTATTAACTGAATTTAAGCCGTAAATCCACCCTTAGGCGCTTTGTGCTCAATGCAGGATTGGGTTGCGGGGTCAAGGAAATACACATACTCAGAAATCTAATTTCATGTCTTCTAGCACACTACTCTTAAAATAGCATTGGTGAGTCAAACCACTAGAATAAGAGAAAACATAAAGATAAAGACGGCCAGGTTTTTTTTTTATTTTTTATTTTTTTTTAACTTTCTTTAGTGTGTAATGTTTGAGCATGAAAAAGGTCTGCAAAGTTACAAAGCCACTCCAAAAGGAGTTATTTTCTATATCAGTGCGCTTATATCAGTGTGTTTCTGAACTCCCTGATATTGGCTTGATTGTAGTCTTTTTTTCTTCTGGGAATGTACACGTCACAGTATTCCACATTTAAATGATTCCCATCCAAGGCATGCACAAAAAAGGGGACGAGGCTTGGTTGAGCTGCGTTAGTTTTAGGTGTGTTCGACTTGAAGCAGCGCTGCACAGACTTATCTCTGTATGACTTCAAAGTACAATGATTCAAACGCGTGGAGCTGTCATACATTTATTGGTCTGCGCAGCGCCGCTTCATGTCAAACACTCCGTGTGTTGAAACTCACTATTACGGTGATGAGTGTGACTCAAAAAAACACTCAAAACGATTTACCAATCTCAACGCAATGGTCAAACCGACCAATCAGAGCACATTACATATTCCAGAAGGAGGGGCTTCATAGAGACAGGAACTAAACAGGGGTGTGTTTTTTTTTTTTTTTTTTTTTTTTTTTACATTTAAGCATAAAAACCTATTCTAGTAGTCCCCAAAAACTAAATCAACACTTTGTAAAAGGACATGAGAGGCCCTCTGTATAGTTTATTACTATGTTAAAAAGATATATTATGCTACACATATTGCAAATTCATTGCTTACACACAACAGCACACCGCATTGTGATAGATACGTCTTACATGCATGAAACATTTGATGAAACGAAAATTACATGCTCAAAATATTTGCACCAGAGAACAAAGCTGTTGGGAAAGAAAGAAAGAAAGAAAGAAAGAAAGAAATGTTTCAGAAGCAGTGCATAAAGGGAGGGCTCTTCACAATCAAAACTAATGGCCTTTTCCATCTCCCTGACTGCTGCTCGTCCTGCAGAAAACTCATATCGGCCACACGTGAGACAAATCTTAATCTCCTCTGACATCTCTGAAAGGGAAAGAAGGAAGTTGTTTTCATCGGCTCTATGAACCAGTGTAACAGGCTGTGGATTCTAACATAGTGGAACAGCAGAGGTAATGATCTGAATGCAGCATGCAAGACTGCTCTGGCCAAACACAACTTTGAGTATGTAATCAAACGTGACGGCAAACAAGTGAGATATTTATACGAATCCTAATGCTCTGTTTTCTGATTTGATGTAGATTTATTCAGATGGATACAGCATATTTATTTATTTATTTTTTACCAAAGTAAGTTGAAATCGATAAAATTTGAAATACATGCCGCATCTCAAGTGATTTCACATGGACTTAGAATACCTTTTTTATGTTAAGGTTTTTTTGATTTGGTGTTGAAAGGTTTTGCAGTTGCACAACTCTTTTGAGTGTACTGTAACATGCATTTCATTTAGAGTGTTTTTAACCTTTTTGCCTTTTGGAAAGTGCTGAATATACAGACATTCAATAGGCCTACTATACAATATTCAGTACACTATGCTTGCAGTGCATGAGTATACAATTTATTCACCTTACTGATGTAAGTTGTGATTACTATACTTTTTATGTAATTGTAAAATGTGTTTACTTTGTTACAATATACTTCTTTTTTTTTTTTTTTTCCTGTAACTGCATGTTTGGGATTCTGTGTTCTCCATTTTTTTGATGTAGTGTATGCAGAGGTGGGTAGAGTATCCAAAAACTGTACTCAAGTAAAAGTACAAGTACAAGTTACATACGACATTGGTACACACAAATAGCATTTGAAGAGAATGACTTACTGTCATAAAACCAACTGTAAAGTGTTCATGTAGGTGCCAGGCATGCACACCTTTTAGATTTTTGATATTTAATTATATAAACTGTCAAATCATGTGTAAATATTGCTATTTTTTCAGTAGGCCTACCGCATAATCTCATATTTATTTTAATATCAATTATCTAAAAAGTTTATTATCTCAAGCATCATGCCTGACACATGCATGAACAATTTACAGTTGTTGTTATGACTGCAAGTCACTCTCTTCAAATGCTATTGAAGTTAGAAACTTGTGTACCAATGTTGTATGTAACTTTAGAGACAGTCCCTAAATAACTGTAAATCACTGGGAATCACTTAAAGTGAAACTTTGCGCATTACGTTCAAATTCTGAGTCCACTTGCCTGTTCCTATATCTAGTATAGCCTACATCCCCAATAAGGTGCGAGTTTGGTCATTTATATTACTGTATTAGTCCATTAAGTGTTACAGCATTTCTCGATTGCTAAAACACATTTCTTGAAACTATGCCTCGTATTCTCAAAACAGTAAACACAAATCCATAACGTCTCACCAAATTCCTCAAACATCTTATTTTCAGGTCAAAATGAAGCTCTACACTCAAAATCATTCACTCTTGCTGAAAAAACAAACTTTGCCCTCAGACATCACACACAAGCCCTCACAAACACACACTACAACATAGTCTTACACACTGGTGTACATTCAAAACAACATTTCCAAAACTGTTACAGTTTTTCTCGATTACACACATTTTCTGAAAGCATGCCTCATATTCTCAGAACTCTACACACAAATAAAAAAAAACACACAATGGGCAAAACCCCTCAATTCTCCTGCAAAATGAAACTTTACATTCAAAACAATGTTATTTCTTCTCAAAATGGTATTTTGTTTTCAAATGACACACACAAACCATCATATGAATAGACATTTATAAGAACCAGTTGAACACTGATGTGCTCAATGTAAAACACTATGATGAATGGAAAACACTTCTTCTCCATTCATCATAATGACTTAGGCCTTTTTTTTTTGGTTCAGTGTTACACTTACTAAATACCATTTTGAGAAGAAATAACATTGTTTTGAATGTAAAGTTTAATTTTGCAGGAGAATTGAGGGGTTTTGCCCATTGTGTGTGTGTGTTTTTTGATTTGTGTGTAGAGTTCTGAGAATATGAGGCATGCTTTCAGAAAATGTGTGTAAACAATCGAAAAAAACTGTAAAATGTAAAAATATTTGAGAATATTGTTTTTATACTCAGAACACACAAATACACGGTAACAAATATATTTTATTTTTTCCACAGTGTACATCCCAACCAACACAAAGTTGTACATACAGTGGTCTACATACAAAACAGAAGAATTGACTGTATACAGTTACAGTTTAAAAAAAAAAATAAATAAATAAAAAATTCCAATGTTGGCATCCATTGCTCCATTGAAGAGCTCACCTGTGTCACGGAACACTAAACAAGAGACGAGGATTCAAGTGCAGAGGAGATTTAATTAACAAACACAGACAAAATCCAAAAACTCAGAACTCAGATATCCAACAGACAGGAACATCAAGGACAGGTAACTCGGACAACGAATCAGCACAAGACTACAAACACAAGGAGACTAAATAGGGGAACAAACAAAGGAGGGTAACTAACACAACAGGTGGGACAAATTAACCAAATAATCAGATAACAAGATGGGAGGGGCTAGACAATAGACAAGAACACATGGCAAACATAACAAAAACACCCATGTGCAGCACAAGACAGGACAGGCATGTGACAACCTGTTGCCCTTTTATGCTAAAGCTCTGATTGCTAATTGTACAACTGTGTGACGGGTGTTTGCCCATGTGATGAGTCAGTGTGCATATTTGAATGGCAGTGTGTTCCTTGTGAAAACAAGAGATTTTCTGCATGGAAATTGTGCCAAAAGCAGAGAATTGTGTGTAGTGTTTTGAAAAAAAAAAGTGTGTTTTAGAACTGCAATTTGAGTGTAAAGCAGGAATTGTGCTTGTAGTTTAGCAGAATTGGTTCAGGGGGTTGGTGAATGAGTTACATGCTGTGGTCATTGTGTCTCAAGTACCAGTATTTGTGTGTAAACAATTGAGAAAAACTGTAAGTTATGTTGCTAGTGGTCTACTAACTCTCATTAGAGTATTAGTAGAGTATTAGTAGACTGGTAGGGTTAGGGTTAAAATAAGTTGACATGTAGTTGCAAAGTTACTTGTAGTCAGTAGAGTGTCTGTTGGAGGACCATCACAATAAAGAGTTATCAGATATTAAGCAGACAGTACACTAATACTCTAATGAGAGTTAGTTGACATGTAGTTGCAAAGTTACTTATAGTCAACAGAATGTTCAAAATGGACCATCAAAATAAAGTGTTACCCATGCCTGTTCCCCGCTGGCACACATCAACTGAAATATTTGACAGACTTCTTCCATTTCATCGTCTCTGTGTCCTAGAAAAAAATAAAAATACAGATTACTGTAACTGTAACACATCCTTTTTACAAAATGAAAGCATTCAGAAAACTCTATGTGAGGCAATTTGATGCATTTCTTTTTATTACAGTAGTATAGTGCAACAGCTACAGTACATGCATGTGTTGTAACAACACATAGTACAGCTCTCAAAAGGTACAGAGAGCAGTCTGAAGTACATCTACTGTACCTGTTTTTCTTTCCTGAAGGTTCTTATGATTGAGGCGACGGTGAAGCGACTCAAATGTGGCCTTACTCGTAGCCCAGCCTCCCTCATAGTCATATCATGGACAAAGACATGGGCAACTAGAGTGGCACGAATTTCCTCCGAGACTTGTCTCCTTGCCCTTGCCCTTCACCTTACTCCTCCACTCCAGTGTCCTCGACCTCCTCCTTCATGTCTTTCTTGATCCATTGTTCTAAAACCCAATGAATTAACTCTGGCCCTTTTATCCATCTATTGAAGGTTCTGATTGGTGCGTGATCAATTTTGACTCTTAGTGTTTCCACTTAGGTAATTGTGTGCAAACTGAGCTGAAGCTGTGCTGACTTGAGTGAACAATATTGAATGCTAGTGCTTTCTAAATGACAACATGGTGTAGGCAATGAGAAATGAAAGGATTTGCGTGTAGAGTTTTGCAGTGACAGTTCAACAAATCTGACTCATGTGTTAAAACAGGGGAATAGTGTTTATAGTGAAATGGGTGTGCTTTTTGATAAATGGCATTATGGTTTTGAAATTTTAGTTCAAACGCCTGGTTATAGTGTTTAAGCAATCAAGAAAAACTTGAAAGAGTCCTGACCACAGGGGAATCCTGGAGAATGATGTATTGAGGGAATCCCCAGTTTTGCAGCAAAGGTCGCAATTTAAAGTTAAGAAAACTAAACAACCGAGAAAATTATATGTCTACTACCTCAGATTTAACGTTTTATCTGTACATCAGCATCAGGGAATAACATTATAATCTCGTTCACGGTAGAGAAAGCTGCTTACATGTGAAAAACTAACTAAAGGCTTAAATGTAAGCACAGCTTTTCCATATATAAACTGGTCCTGCTAATCATCACAAATACTTACCTCTTGCTCCATTTCTGCAAATCCGTTTTCATGAATGAATGACTCTCTCACCGTTTTTCTATAGATTTCTTCCTCAACAGCCGCTTGCACCTCCTGCTTGTGAGGTCGACTAACAGCCATGGAGATTATCAATCGGCAATATACTGATATTCCTGCCGTTCCCGGATGTCAAATATTGAATTTTCTGTCGAATTTGAACCACTGAATTTGTGGAAGCGAATTTGTAAAGCGAAAGGAAATGGACAGAAAATTGCCTGTCGAATATTATAGGTTGTATTTTTAAACAGAATGAATCATTTGGAAGTGAAATCTTAAAGGTGAATATGGTTATTGAATTTTTAATACTGAAAACGTGTGTGAAATGTTTTAAACTGAAATATTCACAGCTTAAATATACAACCATGTTGAATTTCAGCCCATAAAAATGCAAGCCCTAAAAATCTGTCCCTCCAGAAAAAAGCGGAGTTTTTTTGTGATTGTTGCGGGCAAAAATCCTTGATTATGAGGCACGTTTTCTTAAAAAATGCGATGGAATATGCGGGATATTTATGCAATTTTATGCGATGAAATTGTGGGAACTTGCAAAAATTGCGGGAACTTGCAAAAACTGCGGTTTGATGAAAGAGAAAAAAAAGTGATTCCCCCAACAAATATATATAAAAAACACCTATATTTTTGTGAATTGGTGAATATTCAGGTGAATATTGTTTCGTGGCCACAAATTAATAATACCTCAGCAGGTTATACTAATTTGTTCCCTCGTTTTACGATATTGTGGCCATGTAATTCGTTAAATCAAAATGAGGGAGGGAATTAGTTCAACGTGTCCACAATTTATTAAAACGAGGGAACAAATAAGTCGTCGTAACAACTAATTATTTAGATCAGTGGACACAGGGCGCATACAAGAACAAGCAGAGAGAGAGAGAGCGCCCCGGCCGCGCACGCGCACTCTCACCGCCTTCAAACAATATGCTGTATTGCTCTCTCCCTCGCGCATATCAACATCAATTGACACAATAGTAAAAGGTCGAAAGACCGATTGTGTTTTATAGATTTAGTAGTTTGTTCATATAAAGTGTTTGATTAGCAAGTACATGTTCAGGAAATGCATAATACAAATTGTATGGGTTAATGTAACGGAAACGGACTGTTTTATCATTGTTTTTTGAAGCAGCAGCAGCATTACTCTTGCCTTGGAGAATACAACACGGGCATAGCGACAATTTTGCATATAAATTACTATTTATAGGGCTTGAATTACAACCTGAAACTGCGCATGCGCGGGGTAAAACTGCTGGGGTGAAACTGCTGGGGTAAAACTGTGGCTCTGCGGTTCTGCAGACAGATATTATTGGAGATATTATTGGTTTCATCGGCATTGCGGGGTTTGCAGCTTTTCAATGATGTCGCGTAATTACGTCACTTCATAACGTTCCCATCGCAACAGGGGAAATGACTGCGCTTGTGTGAAGCAACGCAACATTTTTCAACTTTCTGCTAAGATATATGTGACTTTTTGCAACGAAAATGCGGGGATTATGAAATCATGCAAGCCCGCATATTTTTGCGCGCGGAAATCTGCAATTTATGCGTCGAAAGTGCGGCGTATTTGAAAGAATGCGTCCCCTGCATAAATATGCGGACTTTGGCTGATTATGCATTGAATCGTACTCGGTTACTAACGTAACCTCAGTTCTCTCTAGACTAGAGAGAGGAACGAGTACTGCGTAGAATACGCTAGGGGAAAATCCTTTTCCACGAGAATACTGAAGCCAAAAAATTATCCTTTAATTTTGTATTAATGTAAAACGCGTTGCTGCAGCATACAGGCATAGGTGAGACAGCTCGCGCGCCTATTGGCTGGTCTGCTGGCAACTGCTTGAGCCTATCGAGCGAGACCTAGAGTGATGTCATACCCAATGAGGGCGCTTTGCGCCCTCTGCGTCACGTCCCGCCGAAACGGGCGTGGCTTAGGTCTATAAATATCGCCCGCGGGCTCATATCTCTGATTTTTCACAGTGAAGCAACCAGAGCGCGTGCATGCACGGCAGGATACGCAGTACTCGTTCCTCTCTCTAGAGAGATCTCTACGATCTCTACGATCTCTACGTTCTCTTACGAGAGATTCTCTCGCACTGCGTAGAATACGCTAGGGGAACCTAATGTAAAACGCCGTGTGTGCTGGGATCTGACACCATAGACTCAAGGGCGACAGCCCGGAGTTCATATAGTGCACAATCACCTAGGGGACCCACAGGGAATCCTGGAAGAAGAGGGGTTTAGCCACTATCTTCCGTATATGGCAGCTTAGAGCAGCACTGCTATTCACAATAGCCGTATAACTCAAGACTGACAGTGTCAGTTTAAGAGATTTGGCCGTACTAGACCGACAGTAGCCTGGCTTGTAGTGCGGGAACCTCTAGGTTGTAAAACCTTATAAATGTAGACGGAGAGGCCCAGCCTGCCGCCATACAAATATCTTGCAAGGCAATCCCACTTGACCAGGCCCACGATGAAGCCATGCTTCTCGTGGAGTGCGCCCTGACACCCAATGGGCATTGCATGCCCTTGGTTGTGTAAGCTAGCGCTATTGCGTCCACTATCCATCTGGATAGGCTCTGTTTCGAAGCGGCTAGTCCCTTAGAACGCCTGCTGAATGAAACAAAGAGCTGCTCCGTCTGTCTGAAGGCAGACGAGCGAGACACATAAGCTCTTAATGCCCTGACTGGGCAGAGGAAGCTTTCGTCCTCATTTCCTTCAGTGACCGGTAGGGCAGACAGGGAAATGACCTGTGCCCTAAACGGTGTATTGAGGGATTTAGGAACATAACCGTGCTTAGGTTTGAGTATAACCCTAGAGTCATTAGGCCCAAATTCCATGCACGTTGTGCTCACTGAGAGCGCGTGTAAGTCCCCTATGCGCTTCACTAAAGCGAGAGCCAGAAGAAACGCCGTCTTGAACGACAGGTGTTTAAGATCAATCTTCTGCAAGGGCTCAAAAGGATGACCTTTCATGGCTTCCAGGTCCCATATAGGGACTGTGGGAGGTCTGGGAGGATTCAGTCTCTTAGCTCCTCTAAGGAAGCGAATGACTAAATCGTTCCTTCCTATAGACTGGCCAAGCGTTGTCGTAGAGAACACTGCTATGGCCGCCACATAGACTTTGAGCGTGGAAGGGGACCTGCCCTTATCCAGCAGCTCCTGTAGGAAGGAGAGAACCTCCGTCACTCCGCAATTCAGGGGTGACATGCCACGAGCTGTGCACCAGCCAGAAAACACCGACCATTTGGAGGCGTAGAGACGTCGCGTAGACGGAGCTCTGGCCTGCGTGATCGTGTTTAACACTCCCTGTGGGAGGTCAGCGGGTACCCATTGATGGTCCACACGTGAAGGGACCACAGCTCTGGGTGAGGATGCCAGATCGAGCCGTTGGCTTGAGAAAGGAGATCCTTCCTCAGAGGCACTGGCCACGGGGCGGTGCTTGCTAACTGCATCACAACTGGGAACCAAGGTTGGCTCGTCCAGAGCGGCGCTACAAGCAGCACTGAACATCCTTCTTCCCTGATCCGTTCTACCACCTGGGTCAGGAGGGAGACAGGGGGAAAAGCGTAGAGAGGACAGCGAGGCCACATGTGGGTCATCGCGTCCTTGCTTTTCGAGAAAAATTCTGGACAGTGAGCGTTTTCCTGAGACGCGAACAGGTCTACTTCCGCTCTGCCGAATTTCTTCCACAGCAGCTGTACTGTCTGTGGGTGCAAAGACCATTCTCCTGTCGGAACGTGGTTCCTGGACAGTCTGTCTGGTCCTATATTCAGGAGCCCTGGCACGTGCGCTGCTTTCAGCGAGAGCAGGTTGCTGCGAGCCCATATCAGGAGGCGTCTGGTTAGCCTGTACAGGGTCAGGGACCTGAGGCCGCCCTGGCGATTTATGTAGGATACCACCGACACGTTGTCTGAACGTACTAGGACGTGGTACCCCTTTATCAGGGGACGAAAGCGCGTGAGCGCTTTGCTCACTGCTAACATCTCGAGGCAATTTATATGAAGGAGCTTCTCCCGTTTTGACCATTGGCCAAAGTCAAGTCAAGTCATCTTCATTTATATAGCGCTTTTAACAATGTAGATTGTCTCAAAGCAGCTTTACAGAGATAAGCGTATAATTTAAGGCAACAGAGATTGTTTCGGCTGTACAGCAGAGTTAAGTTATTTCCATCTAAAGTTAGTTTTAATTGATTTGCTTCCGTCGCAATGATCATTTGTTATTAAATTAGGGGCCGCTAAGACGACACCATTCCCTCTACACAGACTTTAAATGCGAACCTGTGAGAAACACTGATGGCGTTCACATGCGCATTTAGAATGGGTTCTATAGTTATGTGCGTTTGAAAATACGCAGGTTTGGAATTCCCTACAAGCCAAGCCTAAACAAAATACTTGTCTTTCCTTATAAATTTTGATAAGGAATTTTATTTTATTTGTTGCTTTTCTCGTGGAAAATCTGAGCGGTCTAAGAGCGGTCTGCCCTCGAGCAGCGCTCCCCATCCTGAGGCGGATGCGTCCGTGGACACCACCATCAGTCTCGAGGAAGTCCCCAGGCTTACACCTGAATGGTACCAGTCTTTTGCCCCCCAAGGGTTCAAAGCTGCAATGCACGCTTGATTGACCTTGAGGCGAAGCCGACCGGAGGCCCACGCTCTGTGAGGCACTCTCTCTCTGAGCCAGAACTGCAGTGGGCGCATGCGCAGCAGGCCCAACTGGAGAACTGATGATGCTGAGGTCATCAGACCTAGCATCCTTTGAAATTTCTTGAGAGGGACTACAGCGCCGCAGCGAAAGGAGCCGACTGCGCGCTGGATGTCCAGTGTGCGCTGGGATGACAGGCGTGCTGTCATTGACAGCGAGTTCAGTTCTATTCCCAGAAAAGATATAATCTGTCTGGGGAATAGCGAACTCTTTTCCCAGTTTACTGTGAGACCGAGATTCTCGAGGTGATCGAGTAAAATGGTTCTGTGCTCCACGATCTCTGAGTGAGATTGTGCTAGAATCAGCCAGTCGTCCAAATAGTTCAGCACTCGTATGCCCCGGAGTCTGAGGGGTACGAGCGCTGCGTCCATGCACTTCGTAAATGTACGGGGTGCCAGGGACAAGCCGAAAGGCAGGACTGTGTACTGATATGCCTGGCCCTCGAAGGCGAATCTCAAAAATCGCCTGTGACGTGACGCTATCTGTATTTGAAAATACGTGTCCTTTAGATCTATTGACACAAACCAGTCCCCTCGGCGAACATGCGCGAGGATTTTTCTGGTCGTGAGCATCCTGAACTGACGTTTCATAAGCGCTCTGTTCAGTTGCCGCAGATCTAGTATGGGTCTGAGACCCCTGTCTTTCTTGGGTACCAGGAAGTATCTGCTGTAAAGCCCCCCTTCGCTTTGAGCTTGAGATAAGGGTTCTATAGCCCCTTTGCTCAGTAGTTTCAGAATTTCGGCTCGAAGTAGATGTGCTACTTTCGATTCTACCGTGGTCTCGACGCGCGCCGTGTGGCGGCGAGGGCGTCGGCGAAACTGTAGCGAATAGCCTTCTTTTATGATGTTTAGAACCCATTTCGAAACCCCGGGAAGCTTCGCCCACGCGTCTGCACGGGTAGCTAGGGGCTAGGTGCGAAGCGCGCTCTGATCGGCTCGCAATACAGCGGCTTCGGTGAGCTGTGACATAAGCGTCGCGCTCGTGACATCTGAGGCAGGGGGCGCGCTGATAACAGCGGGCAGAATGCCCGCGCTCGACTCCTCTGTGGTGGTTAACCGAGAGGGGGAGGGCTGGGCGAGTTCCATTGGAACTGTCATGTCTGTGTGTGGACGTGGGCGCAGGGTAGCGGGCACATTTACCACCTTTATAGCATCGCTCGCCTGAGCAGAGCGCCTGCATACTGGTTTCGTTTTTACAGAAACCGTGAGACATGTAGGGAGTAGCGTTTGTGGGCACTGGGTCGTGGGCACGTTTGCTACGTTTAATGCGCAATCGATCTGAGTCGATTTTATGTGCGCGAGCCCTGTGTGAGGGGCTGTGCTTGTGTGTAGGAATGGGCACTGAGTAGTGGGCATTTTTTCTACACATGAAACACCATCGGCCGTGGACGGGACACCAGAAAATACACTCTTTAAGGGATTTATCTGGGTAGCCATAAAAACGGCTTTTGTGTGCAGGCAAGCGGGCAATGGAATTTCTTGGAACTGGACAAGCGGCAAGCTTTGGTGGAAGTCCGGCCGCAGCGGGACTTGGACACCGTCGCTTTCCTAGGCGTGCTAGGACGACTTCAGGGCCTCTGGCTTCAACGCAATCTTTGGCCGCGGCCCTGGGGACAGGGCGGCGGCTGGAAGAGCGAGAGCGCGGTCTCGAGCTCTGGGTCTGGCGGCGTTGTGAAGAGGAGGCGGTGGGCGGAGGCTTAGGCTGTGAACTCTGAGCAGACGGTTTCGCACGGCCTGCTGCAGAGCTGGAGCGCTTCGGGAGGAAGTGCTTCATGGCCTGGGTCGCTTTCTGTACCTCAGCAAACCTGTCGGGGAAGTCTTTGACCGAGGTTCCGAAGAGGCCGGCAAGGGAAAGCGGCGCGTCGAGGAACGCGGTGCGCTCCGACTCAGACATGTCCGAGAGCGTTAGCCAGAGATGTCTCTCAGACATGGTGAGCGAGGCCATGCTCCGTCCTATGGCCTGTGCCGCAGACTTGGTAGCGCGGAGAGCGAGGTCTGTAGCGCTCCTCAGGTCTGGCACGCAGATTGCGTCAGGTCCTTTCTCGTCCAGCTTGCGGAGATCAGCCTGGTAAATCTGGAGCGTGGCCATGGTGTGCAACGCTGACGCGGCCTGCCCGGCGGCGGAGAAAGCGCGGCGGAGCAGGGATGACGTCGTGCGGCAGGCTTTTGAGGGCAGCGCCATCTTAGCACGCCGTCCAGCGGAGGGCGGGCATAAGTGCTCTGCAATAGCCTCTTCGACCGGCGGCAGGGAGTGGTATCCTCTGTTCTTGGCGTCGTCGACAGCGGAGAACGCCAGAGAAACAGAAGATCGTGTCCTGGCCGAAAAAGGGGAGCTCCAAGACTTAGCGACTTCTTCGTGAAGCTCAGGAAGAAAGGGCGCTGGCTTGGATGCAGGCGAAGTGTGCTCCCCGGGCAGGAAGTAGCCGTCCAGCCGGGTGTGAGCGGGCTGCCCAGGCGTAATCCAATCGAGGCTGAGGCTCGCCGTGGCCTGAGTGAGTACGCGTATGAGCTCCGCCTCAATGCTCGCTCTCTTTCCCGTCGAAGCACGGGCAGGGGGCGCGAGATCCTCAGAGCTCGCCCAGCCTTCACTGCCTGATGCCAGGAGAGAGCAGGAATCCCCTTCTCGCAGCATCGCGTCAATCTCATCTGCGTCGTCGACAGAAGCGGCGGCAGACCGCGGCCATTGTCCGTCAGGAAGCGAAACTGATGAAGCCGGTGAAGCAGGCGGGCGCACCTGCGAGCTTGGGCGGCTGGGAGAAGGTTCCAGGATTCGTTGAGCGCGGCACTTTTTACGGCGCGGCACTACAGCAGGTGTGGGCGCAGTCTCGTTGAAAAATGCCAAGCAAGTCCTCAGAGTCGCTATGGGCAACAGCTCGCAGTGAGGGCAGCCGCCATCAGTGAGCGCGTGAGCTGCGTGTTCTTCACCCAGGCAGAAAACGCAAATCACGTGGCGGTCCCCGTCGCTGAGTATGGCTCTGCACGAGCCGCAGGAAGGCATCTTAAAAAAGACGCGAGCTCTTTTAGTCAGTGTGTGTTGCGCCGGCGAACACACACACAGTGCAGAGAAAAAGGATATAGGCGCCGGATAGCGCAGCAGGAATGCGATGAAGGCGGCGCGGCCAGCAGCTTCTTGACTTGTCCCGCTGAGATGCTTCTTCAAACAGCGCGGCTTCTTCTCGGATCCAGCGATGTGAGTTGCTTCGCTGAAGGATAAAAAATCAGAGATATGAGATATTCGGCGGGACGTGACGCAGAGGGCGCGAAGCGCCCTCATTGGGTATGACGTCACTCTAGGTCTCGCTCGATAGGCTCAAGCAGTTGCCAGCAGACCAGCCAATAGGCGCGCAAGCTGTCTCGCCTATGCCTGTATGCTGCAGCAACGAGTTTTACATTAATACAAAATTAAAGGATAATTTTTTGGCTTCAGTATTCTCGTGGAAAAGGATTTTCCCCTAGCGTATTCTATGCAGTATGAGAGAATCTCTCGTAAGAGAACATGCGATCGCATAATCGCGTTTTTCTGGAGGGACTGAAAAATACAATGCATTAAAATGCAAGAGGGGTTAATGCAATGCTTTTTTTTTTTTTTAAGTAGTGCAATTCAACAAGCTTTTTTGTTTCAAAAACATTTGTCATTATTTTACTTTCATAGTAGTGTCTAATAAATGATGTGTAGTGTTTATACATTGACTGATGTGTGTATAATCTGAAAGCATTATTTGAATTTGAGCACAGATAAAATGGTTTTGAGGCGATTGTTTGATTTTGCCAGAAGAGTCAGATGTTCCCTGAATGTAGTTTGAAGATTAGGTTTTATGTTTAAGGTTTTGAGAAAGTGAGTGATGGGTTTTGATTAATGTGTTTCTGAAATTCAGAAAACTGTAATAACAGCTTTGGTGCAGTCAATGTGACATATTTACCTAACAATTAGCAAAATGTGCCACACATTTGAAGGCCAGACATAAATTATTAGAAAAACTTCAATTAAAGGCTGGTGTCTTTTGTAAAGATTATTTTCACATTTATGTATCAGATGCTTGTATTCAAAGCAAATTAAATTGCTTTTGCTTTCCATGGGAATCAAACCAATGACCTTGGCATGGTCTGTGTCATGCTCCACAGTTTGAACCACAGGATATGCAGAGATACAACACTATTTGATTTCCCAAATTATAATTCTTCTGACAACAGGAATAATAGTAGCTATTTCCTCTTCATTGCCTCTTTGCGTCTGGACAGGTCACATTTCTTGATACCAAACAGGTGTTTTTGACATGTTGATGTGGGCTGCCATGAGTGCCAAATTTGACTTTGTTTACCAGTATGATTCAGACCATGTTTATAACCTGTGTTTACAACCAGGTTTATAACCACAGTGGCCAGATGTGGCAGTAAGACTCAGATTCATGTTATTGGCTGCAAGTCAGTGAAATGCATCTGCCTATGGCAAGACACAACTGTTGCTTTGGCATGAACAAGAAGAGAGCAAAAAAACATTGGCCAGCAAATGAATTAAGGAAGTGTTTTTACTGAACACCTCTGTGTTTAGTAGCTCAAGTGTCATAGATGGACATGGTTAATGACATACTTGCAGTCATATCTTACATTGTATACAGTGGTTGCAAAAAGTATTTGGATGCTTTAGGCATTCTTAAAATTGAATGAAATCTGTTCAAATAAATTACAAAAATATCAAAGTGCCATTGTTTTCTATGGCTTGGAAAGGGCAAGTTCTGAAATAAATAACAGCAAGTACTTGCAGATGCCCCCTTGTTTTTCGTTGGTAAACATAGTGATATCTGTATTTCCAGCACTATAGTTAATTTTATATTGATTTGTATTGGTCAGTGCAGAGTTGCTCTTATAATTTGCAAACTTTGCTTCAACTTGAATTGTTTTGTTGAATTTGGAACATGCATCATTTCAAGTGAATGATTTCTTCCTTTAAAATAAAAGAATGGATTAATGCCAGCTCCAACTTTGCACAATCCAGTAGATGAAATATTTTAGACGACTAGGCCCATAATCTTGGCACACTAGCAATTTTCAGCTCTCTTAGTCTAGATCTACCTTCAGCCAGGTCACTAGCAGATTGGAGTCATTGTTGTAATGGAGTTGATGCATTAGTTTATAGCACCAATGCATTGAGTGATCCATCATGTTTGTCACTAGACTGATTACTGAGTTTGCTTGTGCCTCCTGGAGGATCAGTCCCCTTCCCAAGAGGTAAAAATTTACCATAATCATCTTTTGTTAGACCAGATATATGGAGAGTTCAGACTAATGGCTGTCCACCAAAACGATTTTGCCCATTAATGTAGAATTGTGCTAATGCTCCAAATGGTGACAAGAGTTGCCTGCTACCTTCAATTTGGAAAAGTAAAGGACAGATACCCAAAAACCCTAGAGGAAAAATATGTGCTCTTAGACAAACAGTGCTGTTTGCCTTCTACTCATTTACAGGGACAGGACTGACCCATTTACAGTACATCTCCCATTCAAACCTGTATCTCGAAAAGCCTCTAGAATTTCTCAGACTTGAGTAGGAACTATATTTTCTATGTGCAGAATGAGTTATAGACAGAGAAAACCATGAGCATAAAAAAAAAAATCGTTCTAATCTTTTGAACAGCTAAAGTTCATCTATTTATTTATTTGATGCCATTAATATAAAATACACCATCTTCAGCAGTTGATTTTTAACACTTGATTGAAAAAAATAAAAATAAAAAAAATAATTTGTAGGCTCTTTAATAAGTTAGAAATACAGTCGAATACATTACCTGAATAAGTTGAATTAGAGATAATATATTAATAAAACAAAATAATAATAATAATAATTTTACAAGGTTTACATACCTGAAGAAAGACAAATCTATTAGCTTTTCCATTCAGCTCAATGCCAGTTGCTCACCCAGGAACCTCATAGTCCCTCAAAGTGTGTCTCAATCAGGGGTGCATTTCCCAAACAATGACGTAACTCGCTGCTTAACTACCATGGTGCGATGCATTGTTGAAGAAATCATCTAGCTAGTCACGACTGTTTCCCGAAACCGTATTGTTGCAAAGTAGTCGTTCAACCACGTTGGTTTATGACGTCACGCACGTGGTGGAGTAATGGTGCGTTCAAGTCGTCTCATATACACTGTAAAAAATGCTGGGTTAAAAATAACTCAACTTGGGTTGTTTTATAACTCAGCCGCTGGTTAACTATTGCACCAGCCCAGCAGTAGTTAATTTGACCCAGCAAGATGGGTCGGTCATATTTAACCCAGCAGATGAGTTAAATATTCTACCCAAATGCTGGGTCAAACTAATTAAAATTATGGGTTGATTTAACTACATACTTTGGTTAAATAGTGTACCCAAATGTTGGGTCAATTTAATTACAATTATGGGTTGATTTAACTACATATTAGTTATATAGTGTACCCAAATGCTGGGTCAAATTAATTACAATTCTGGGTTGATTCAACTACATACTTGTTATAAAGTGTACCCAAATTCTGGGTAAAATTAACCCAAATGCCAGATTAATTCTAACACATTACAGTACAATTTATGAAAATAAATTGCAATAGACTACCCATAGCTATAAAACTGTTAAACTACAAACTTAGAACAGAATACATGCTAGATTTATGCATATATTATGCAATAAACACTTAAACAATACAAAAACAAAACAACAATGGAATCTCTGAATTCTTTTTTATTATAACATTAATTAATTGCAACAATATAGTGGAACTGGTGCAGTTCATATAAAAAATATAGTGGAACTGGTGCAGTGGAGATTTGCATGCCTTGGCCTCATGAAGGTACTCCACCATGTTTATTCCAGGCTAAAAAAGAAAGAATACAAGAGAGCGAGAGTTAGAGAGTGCAAGTGAGTAAGGACCAAATGTCTACCGACTACTATAGTATAATTAAAATATAGACATTGTGAGGACCATTTTCCTGGTCCTCACTAGAGAAATTGTTTTATGATAAAGTCTAGTTAACTTTACAATTTGGAAAAGATTCGGTGCATTTATAATTCAAAAAGTTGAACTGTAATAGTCTACATCTCATTGCACATAAAATATTTTTTGATTAAGTCTTAGAGCATATAGCTCACATTACAGAAAACAATTAAAAAAAAACGATTCAGACCTCAATTGACCTAAAAAGCCATAAATTGATTAATGATATATCATTACAATAAACTCAGAAAACGAATGTGGCCCACCTATCTGACTATCCTGTCTGGCCAATGGGCAGCGGGGTTAGGTGGTCAGATAGATGGGCCGCAAATGCTTTGTAGATTTAGAAGACTTCTTTAGAGTCAACCTCAGAGTCAGATCCAAATTGGTTAAAATACAACAGTGGGGCAATTCCGCGCAAAACTGTCACATCCATAACACCAACACAATGCAATGGTATTTAGTTGGCGTTATGGATGTGACATTTTTGCGTGGAATTGCCCAGTGTCAACTTTCTGATAATTATGTTAATTTCTGCACTCAATACTTTGTTGGTGCCTGTTTTAGAACAAATTACTGCATCAGTGAGGTGTGGTACAGAGGTTACCAGCCTGTGGCACTGCTGAGGTGTTCTAGAAGCCCAGGATGCTTTCATAGTGACCAACTTAAGCTTATAGAACAGCCATTTTCCGAATACTGTCAGGCTATATTTGATGCCTGTCCCCAAAAGTATAGTAAAAAAATACCTGGATATGCATGTGTGCATCACAGTCTTGAGCTCAGATATGTTGATAAAATGAATAAAGTTTCCCCCTTTAGATGTACTTGAGGACTTACAGGCTTATGGTCGATGAAGGCCAAGCTGCATTCCTGAATGGTGTGGCAAACCACTTTCGCACCGTGGCCATGGCCAACTCTCCAAGTTGTAGGTGGAAGCAAGGCTGGCAGCTGCCTCAGGGCGAGTTCCCCAACACCATCTGTAAGACATAGGTGTCAATACAATGTGGAATGGCATACCTGTGATTTCACAATCCCCGCAATATCGTCGCATAAATATCCTGCATATTCCATCGCATTTTTTAAGAAAACGTGCCACATAATCAAGGATTTTTGCCTGCAACAATCACAAAAAAACTCTGCGTTTTTCTGGAGGGACTGGTTAATGTTATTAGTTACACCGGTACCGCTGTGTTGACTCTGCTGTGAAAACTTGCCATTTTTTGTACCCAATTAGCATAAAGAGGCTGACGGATTTATTTAACTATTCCTATGATGATATCACTCACTATTCTCTATTCACTAAGTCACTATTCTGCCCAAAATTATGTGAAAAGTTTTTGGTCAAAAAACTTTAAAAATGTTGGAAAGAGGAATGCTAATATATTAATATATTATATTACGAATATATTACCTGGTGTTAATCCATTCAGGGGCAATGTCAGCTCTGTCTTGCCAGGTACAGGATCTTCTCAGCATAGATGGGTAGCCATGTTTCAAACAACTTTGATGCAGCATCCCAATGCAGGACAAGAAAGTTCTGTGCAATCTATAAAATGGAAAACACATTTTTAAAATTAATTCAATGTAGCACACTAATAAAACGTTTTAAACAATGCATCCTCATATTCAAAATCATATTTCCCTATACCTACCATGCCTTTGGTCATCAGGCGAGGGAACTCTTCGAGGATCTGATCGATGGTCCAATTGTAGTCCCTAATCCACTTGGCCCTGTAGACTGCCGTGTTCTGCATGTAACGTTAGGTCTCTATCTGGCTGAGGGGCTGAGAATTGTTTCTCAACCATTATTTAAGCTGTGACGCATGTTCGTCTGATATGGTACATTCTGTAAAAAAGAACAAAGTTGTCAGTCACTGAAATATGATTGTTTTGCTTCATCAAATAATTATTCCGTTTAATAATTACCTGGTATGAGAGCCCTTGCAAGAGCGCCATCAACTTAAGTTATACAAAATATAGAGAAAACAGCCCTCCCTCTCTACAATTCATATGACAAATTGCATAAAGTTACATGTAAATTGTCTATGTTTTCACTGCACAATAATATTTGTGGCTGCTCACTGCATAGGGCACAGAAATATATTATATATTTCTTAATGTTACAGGCCCCGCGCAGAAGGCCAAGTAACGTTAGAGAGACAGTTCTGCAAAATAAGTGCATCCGATCTTTATATGTATAACTTAAACCAAACACAAATAAAAGTAAACTCATAATCAACACTATAACCTTGTAACTGGAGTCTTGAATCGAATTAAACGCATTTCACAATAACCTCGTGTGTTACAGCGTTCACAAAATGGCGGACAGTCTGCATAGACCTATATTCAACATATTCACAACCCCGAACGTCATTAACGTTACCCGAAATATCTGCGGTATGAACATATACATTTACATTACAGTGCATATTATCAAGTTGTTGTAACAATAGTACCTGCAAAATAACAGGACAAATTGATGAAACAGGAGACACCGCGTCACGTCGCACCAAATCCTCAGAAGATGTGAGGGGGCGCAGGCGCGCACAGAGTCCTCCTTTCAGTTTTCAAAATTGTCCCGGTTTCTCACCACAAAATACTATATTCTTACACTAATCCCATAATGATTTACTTTCAAGTCCCACATCTCCGCATAAATAAAAATAAACTTTTGCTTAATGTATAATACCTTACAAAAATGTAATTCAGACCAAAGCAGGCCCGTGCTGATAACGGCTAAATGGCTAACGTTAGCTACGTTGTTAGCCAAACCAACCAACTAGCCTCGACATCGACAATATATAGTAATTTAATAGGTAACGCAACACAGACAATGTGAATTAGACATGTAGTGTACACATACCTTTTATTATTTGTTTGCCTCGCTGGATGATCAGTCAGGTTCTCTGCTGTGACGAGCGCTCGGTGTGGGTGTGTGGACTCTGGTGACGATATGATGACGTTCGAAGCACAAACAACCCACGTGCTGGGTCAAACGATATAATGTTGGGTTGATGGATTTTGACTCAACATATGAGTTGCACAAAATAACCCAACTTCCATATAAATAACCCATAATGGGTAAAGAATTTCATAACCCAGCGGTTGGGTAGATTAAATAACCCAGCATTTTAAAAAAAATACCCAACTTCCATATAAATAACCCATAATGGGTAAAGAATTTCATAACCCAGCGGTTGGGTAGATTAAATAACCCAGCATTTTAAAAAAAATACCCAACTTCCATATAAATAACCCATAATGGGTAAAGAATTTCATAACCCAGCGGTTGGGTAGATTAAATAACCCAGCATTTTTTAGAGTGTAGATCGTAATTATGAGTTGAACGCACTTGAATGCCACCACAATGTCGTAAATACCAGTGGGGAGCTGGGGATTTTCTTTAACGGTGCTCTAAGCGATGTCACACGTTTTTTAGGCCAAACCTTTTTTTTGTCACATACAGCAAACATCTCCTCACTATCCGCTAGCTGCCTGTCCCCTGAACACACTGTAAAAAAAACACAGTCTCTGTAGACAGCCCAGGCACCACAAACGAAAGAAAAACAAACTGGCCCAGCCTGGACCACAAAACATACCAAACAGTGTTCCAGCCAATAACCGACGTGCACATGAAGGGGGGTGTGGGGAAGTGGAGGAGAGAGAAGCATAAAGAGGGAAGTTAGCTAGAGAAGAGATGTCCTAGACCAGGGGTTCCCAAACTTTTCCATGACAAGGCCCCCCAAATACCACTAGGTTCTGGCCAAGGCCCCCCTTTTGCAGGATGTGTTATTGAACCCATCGACAATACTACGGCAAATGTAGAAATAAATAAATAAAACATCTAGGTGAACATCAGATTATGTGATGGTGTTTGATACCAGCCAATCAGAAAGATTATAGAGATGCACCGATTACAATTTTCTTGGCTGAATCCGATTTTTCATTGAATTTGACCTGCCGATACAGATTTTAGCCGAATCCGATTTCATTTTTTCTAACCACTTTACAGTGCACACAAATATTTATTTTCTATATATATTTTTTTATAAAACACCATATACTTTTACCCAAACTGGATAATAAAAACAAGTTTAAATGGGTAAATTTTCTATAAATATTTTTGAGTCTTCATTTTCTTTTCTGACATAGCCTACTCCAGTTCTTGTTAAAACACACTAGACATGCAAAGTATGTGCATTTTAGGCACTTTTTGTGTGAAATCATATTTATTTTGTCCATCAAAAGTGTGATTTCACTTTAATTGAGCGTGAGCAGCGCAGCAAAAATAGACTCGGCGCCAAAACCCTCTGCTTCACTACTGCTCGCGCGCTGCTCCTGCTCGCAGTGTGAATGCACTCATTGAACATGCACACCGAAAAAATACGCGCTGCTCACGAGCCGCTCGCGCTTGCGGTCTGAAACAGACGTAATTCACGAGGTTTCCTACATGTGCTTCCGTTTGCACGTGTAATGCTGATGTTGCACGATGTTAATCATGCGGCGCCCAAGTGCATTTGACCGGCATAAAATCCGATCGCATATGTCAGACTGATCGGCTGGTCGCCGGTCATGGCCGATCACGTGAAAATCGGCCAATTCCGGTCACCAGCCGATCAATCCATGCATCTCTAAAAGATTAGCATTAAAAGTATAATGTTCAGATAGGCCATGCAACAAATTATTATAATGCTATTTCATAACAATACTCATAATAATATAAATATTTTTAAGTTTTTTTCTTTTTTTTTTTCTTCCAACTTGCTGCGGCCCCCACTTTGAAAACCCAGGTCCTAGACAACAACAACGACTAACGTTAAAAATTTATATTCTTTTGATATGGCTGACACACCAAACAGACAACATTCCGATGAACAAATAACAAAAAATAGGGAAAAAGAGAAGGAATGTGCGAAGTCCCGAATTAACATCGGAAAACCGTTCAAAAGGTGGCGAGAACTCCGCCGGCAGAAGGGCTTCCAATCCGACATTCAGGTGGCTCTGTTTTTTCAGCATCCTTACAATAATACCATTCATTTTTGATCAGATTACATTTGTTATCAGACAAAAAAAAAAAAGGATTATTACTTTTATTCAATATACTTTTATACTTTTATTACATTGATCAAATGTGACAGACAACATTTATAATGTTAAAAAAAGATTTCTATTTAACACATGCTTTAATAAAGAAAAAAAAAAATACAAATTTATGCGGTTTATGAACTTTATATTCATCAAAGAATCCTGTACATAATATGATTATTGCATTTCTGTTGTTTCCACACAGATTCCTGCAGTTTTCCAGTTTTTCACTCTAACACATTGCCATCCGACACTACCTGCTCCGACCCTGAACCCTCTGGCTTCACCACATCTCCTACAACTCCTCCTTCTACTTCAGTACCTTCTTATTCAGTACCTTTGTCCACCTATCCCCCACATCACATTTTCACTCGAGAACAAACCTTGTTGACTTGATGCGTGCACACATTACCAGCACTGAAGGTGAGCTTCCAAAATCACTGGCTGGGTGCTAGGATACGGATCACTCGTGGACAAAAGAAACTGTTCTGGACAGAAACTGACCGAGCAGTTTAATTTAAAATTTGATCAGGCAGAGGTTGCAAGAAAGTGGTCAACTCTGGAAGATGTCTTTAAAAAAATTAAAGACAACACTAAATCCACTGGACGAGGTGTCAATAAATTTGAGTTTTATAGTGAGATGGAAGAATTGATCGGAACTAATCATGATGTTGACTTCCCCGTTATTGGCGATTCAATGGGTGTTCAAATAAAGAAACCCGAGGCACTCCAAAAAGATTCCTCAAGGCCCTCTTCTCCCTGGCCGACTGAAGTATATCCACAACATTCCTCCTCAAATAGTAGGTCACCATCTCCTGAAGCTGAACCCCAATCTTCTGAGGCTTCAGCCATCAATTCTGTCAGTCGTCGTAGGAAGAAAAAGAGTATCGGTCACCACAAACTCCTGAATTTCCTGCAGGTATCTGAGGAAGCTACCCAGCAGCGGCGTGATGAAATCACGGCACAGATGAGTACTTCAAAGAAAACTTTAGACACACTTCTACAATCATTTCTGGAAAAGCAGTAGAATGTGTATCTAACAAAATGAAAATTATTTTTCATGCATTTTAAAAATGCTTAGTCTTAGTGTTCCTTTTGAACATTTATTCAAAATGTAAAAAAAAATAAAAAAATAACCTAGTTCATAATATATAGATAGTTCACGAAAAAAAAAAAAAAAAAAAATTAAGAAAATTGGCAACTTCGGACTGCTCAACATTTAACACTGCTCACATCTTAAATGTGAAAATTTTGTCATTACTTACTCACCCTTGTGTTGTTCCAAACCTTTATGAGTTTCTTTCTTCTGTTCAACACAAAGGAAGATATTTAGAAGAATGTTGGTAATCAGACAGTTGATGATAGCCATTGGCTTCCACAGTATTTTTTTTATTTTTTATTTCCTCCTATGGAAGTCAGTGGGTGCTCTCAACTGTCTGATTACCAGCATTCTTCTAAATATCTTCCTTTGTGTTGAACAGAAGAAAGAAACTCATAAAGGTTTGGAAGTTGAACACTTCCTTTGTGTTGAAAACAAAATTTTCACATTTAAGATGTGAGCAGTGTTAAGTGTTGAGCAGACTGAAGTTGATAATTTTCTTCATGGGCACTTCTTAGAAACTGAAAGAAACTGTTTTTAATTTTAATAATTAATGTTCAAAAGTTTTTAAAGTTCTGTTTTTGCGTATGTATTGAAAATTGTATTGAAATGGTTTACTTCCATTTCCTTAAAAAAAGCATGTTTCAGAAGTGTCAGAACATACAGTACTGTTTTAATGTTTTGTAACACTGAACAAAAATGTTGTCGTTTTTAAGACACTTTATAGATTGTCACTGAATTTCATACACAAAATTAAGAATTCCTTCAATGTGTCTGTTTACATTGTTTAAGTGCAATAATTGGAGAAGTTTTAAAATGATAGTTTTAAAAAAAGTAATAAAATTGTTTCTTCGTTGCAGAAGATTGTTCAATAGCTTTTGACATTCTCTGCTACAAAATGGACACATTTCAGGAAAAGCCATAGTTAAAAAAAAAAAAAGAAAAAAAAAAAAATGATGCTAGCCAGTACTAAAATAGAAATATTTTTCTAAATAGTTACTTAATAATTATGTATGTGTTCTGAAAGTGTGTCAGAAATGCGTACAATACAAGATTACAGGTTCTCATCTTGGAGTCGTGGACATCCATGGGGATGTTTGTCACGTTCATTTGACTGTCCTTCGTTTAAACTAATGTTGTGCAGTGTGCATGCTGCCACAATTATTTTCACCAAAATGTCTATCCTCGTATTTTGAAGATCACACAGCCTTATCCACATGCACTTCATCCTCCCAAAGGCCTGCTTGACTGCGACCCTCCCACGGCTGATTTTCACGTTCCTTTGCAGGTCATCATCAGTAAATGCACCATTTTCACGCTTGGGCGTAATGATGAAGGGATATGTCAGCAGAAATATATGCTGTATCACCGAGTAGATTGTACCCATCTTTTGCTGCCATTTTTCAAAAAATGTAGAGACTCATAACATTCTTGAGTCATGTACTTTGCCTGGGACACCTGTAAAAATGTCTAGAATGCATCCTTGGTCATTTACAATGCCCTGTAGTGGAAGAGAATAGAAGCCTTTCCTATTCAGATAATCACTTCCTCTGACAACTGGCCTTTGGATGTGTATGTGGCACCCATCTATGGCCCCAATGATGCCCCTAATGCCACATAAGCGATAAAACACAGCTGAAATGACTCTTTTGTCACAAACAGTGGGCCAGGTTAGCAAGCGAGCAGGTGACATCCATAATCTCAAGGACAATATTATGAGCTGCTCCATGGGAAGCATTGAACTCGTCAGAAATTTCTCTGAAGGAATTTTGATTGCCCATGTACCACAAAAACACAAAGGCTTTCTGAACTACAGGAGGTCGGGCTAGACCTCCAGGCTGCTGATCATCTGAAAGCCCTGATCTTTTCAGCTGATCAACAAAGCAGTTAAACTACCTTCTAGTGAGGTGTATGTGACTTTGAAAACTGCAGGGATGCATGTTCAGAAGGACTTCCCATTCTAAACCAGTTTTCAGAACTCTGTGGCCTGACAGTGAGTAGCATTGTAGAACTGCATGTCTGGAACATGACAGAGGGAGAAAAGTGATAGTAAAATATATCTTACAATACTTACAGGTATTTAGCAGTGACATTGTAAGGCTTTTTCATTTATAACAAAGTAAGCTCTCTGCACAAAATATGATATCATTGTAATATAACAATTATATATAATAATTATATAATGGTACAGTTTACATTGGCTTCATAAGTTAATTAAAAACATAAAAAGCTAAACACACCTGATGCGCATTCTTTGTTCTTCATTTTCTATAAGCAGAGTTAACAAACCTTGCTTGTATTTTCGTTAATTCATTAAAAGAAGGTACACCGCCATCTTGCTCCGACGAAACTGACTTGAACGCACCTCACGTCGTAAACACGACTTCCCAACTCGTGCGTACGAACTTCCCAGGAGGACTTGAACGCACCATAATAACTTATTTTAATGAATCTGTTTGAGATCGAATTAATGCTAGACGTTTTGCTATAAATTACGGACATGGCATCTGAGGACTATTTCTCAGTTGTTTTGCTTTATTTCCAGATTCAATCATAGGCTCGTTCTTACATAGTGGAGCACATTCGCACATGCGCACTCTTCAAAAACGGTGCTTTAAATCTCTTGACAAGCTAAAAGACGTAAATTTAATTTGTATGTATTCTAAATAAAAGACAGAGATTGTACTGAATGTCAGCTTGCTTATTTGGCTCAAGATAAGGATTTATTAAGTCCACATGTCATGCAAACTAGAAACTATGCTTCTAAACACAGTCGAGAGCTGTCGTTCCAACTACACAACTTTGCGATGCTGTCTGCGAATGTTCATTAGAACGATGGTTTCGGGAAACACAGACTCGTTGAACTACTGTATGCTGATAACGACGGAACTGGCGAACATTGTTGGCTAACGATGCTTTTGGGAAACGCACTCCTGCTCTGGTCAAGTGTCATATAGTGATAATGTTGATAAATATCAGTTTGTTCAGTATCGGATGTTTTTGAGCCAATCACTTGAGCTGTACAGTACATGCCTGACAAATAACTCTTAAGGCCGAAGTAATAAAAGGAATCTGATTGGTTGAACACTAAAGGCAGTAAAACACCAACTACTTGTCAATAAACTTTTGCCAAATTCACATTTGTTTGTTTCAGATAAAACTAATCCTGTTTGAGTGTTCCTCACTAGATTTCATTTCATGTCACGAAACATGCAAGAAGCAATGCATTTTCATTTTCCAATTAACGTGGGGTGATAAAAAAGAACTGTCAAGCTTTTAAAGGGGCATTCCACCCATTTGAACATTGTTTTTTATTTAAAGTGGGTCATATATGTAGTCCAAATGTAAAATAAATTTTGAATTTGGTGCATTCGTGACCGAGGAAAGACAAAAAATAACTTCAGGACGCATTTGTATGAAAGACAACAACTCCCACAATGCACCACATTGCACAGCTCCGCAAGCCACTCCCACTAATCCAGAAAGCGCAAATCTGCCTATAAGAGAAATCACTCTTCCGTCTACAAGGCTAGCTACCACCAGAGCTTGAAATTCATTTCACATTCACACAAAATATCTAGTTAGTTGGCAAACTCATTAGTGCATTACTCCTCGTTTGTATTTCTTTCGAAAAGGTGAATTATTGCATGGTACCTGGATGTTCAGTCAGAACATATGCGGTGCGAAACTAGGATAGTTCTCAACACAAACGTCCGTGTCCTCGTCTGATTCAGAGATTTCGTCCAGGAGAAATTGTCATCGTTGAAATTCTTTGCCGCAGACGGACTCTATCTCTGTGTTCGTAGCGGTTCGTAGTTGCATAGTGAGATCACCGGCGCCACCAGTCCGCCCTAACTCGAGCCAGTCCGGGCTCCTCGCCCGCGGCAGGCAGGTCTTCTGCCTCGGCTGCTCTTCGCTATAATGCGGCTTGTAAAGGTAGCCACAAACACCTGATTCAAGCATCAGACTTCCGAAATCCTCTTCTTCTATATCATATTGAGCACTCTCCTCCGCTATTGTCATTACTTTACATCTGTCTCCACAGCGCCTGTTAGCTTAGCTTCAAACAAGATGGAGGATATTGCTTTCAGTTTCAGAGAGTAAAATCCCACCCACTGATCTGTAATAGGTCTGTAGCGTGAGCGGTCCCGCCCCCTGGGAAAGATGAGGAACTAGTGCTTGTAGTCTCAACAGAAATACCCCCCTCTTACACTTCCTCCGACAATGACAAAATGACGATTTTTGCGTCATTGTAGGAGGAAGTGTAAGAGGTAAATAACGGATTTCTCCCGTCTCAGGGGAAAATGAGAGAGTGTTGCACGACCATTCAATAGTATGACTGTGTTTCTAACAATGCAAAGCTTAATGCAAATGGGTGGAGTGTCCCTTTAAGAGCCCTACTAAAACCAGTCACATCTAGAACATAACATGACATGACCCTGGACCACAAAACCAGTCACATGGGTCATTTTTTTGCAATTGAGATTTATACATCATCTGAAAGCTGAATAAATAAGCTTTCCATTTATGTATGGTTTGTTAGGATATGACAATATTTACATACGAGATACAACTATTGAAAATCTGGAATCTGAGGGTGCAAAAAAATCTAAACATTGAGAAAATTGCCTTTAAAGTTCTACATTCATGTTCGCGATTGTGCTGTATTCACTCACAGAAATAAATGTTTTATAATTTACTAAATATCTTCATGGAACATGATCTTTACTTAATATTGTAATGATTTTGGCCATAAAAGAAAAAATGATTATTTTGACCCATACAATGTATTGTTGGCTATTGCCACAAATATACCCGTGCTATTTTTGACTGGTTTTGTGATCCAGGGTCACATACAGAATAAGCTATTTATGTGTTGCTAGCAAATAATTGTATTTATTCCAAATGCATAGATGATTTAAAAAAGTGTTGATATCTTGCTAACTAGCCAAACCCTGAGCCCTTGGGGACGAAGAGTACCACATTAAAGTGAACTCACCAAATTTCCCTGATGTAATGACTATTGATTATAGTTTTAAAAAAATAAACAAAGTAAATAACTAAGGTGAAAAATAAAGTGAGAGAAGTAAAATTAATTTGAGATACATGCATAGTTTCCCAAAATTCAATATTATGAGTAGCTGTGTCAGTGTTGGCAATAAGGGGTATTGGGCTTCTGAGCCCCTGAGCAATTAACAAAGTTATATGCTCCGATGAGTCATCTTTCTCTCCATTACCTATGTCCAAATGGGTTTACTTTTACAGAAAACCATGCCTTCAAATCACATGCCAACTGTAAAACATGGTGGGGCATCTGTAATGGAGTAGGCAGCTATCCTGTAGGAGTCATCAGGTGAGATGTTTTGCTCTAATGGCTAGGAATATTAGACATTTTCCAGGAACAGGAGCAGAAAATGCTTCAGTATTTCAGGAATTAAAATGCCTCATACCCACAGCTAAATCCAAAAGCTTTCATGAAGAGCAGTATGAAGGACTGGTATACCTATATTGGTAGTTTTTTTTTTTTTTTTTTCTCTCTCCAAAAGAGATTCTGACAGCTTCCTTCTTAAAGAGCGTTCTTGTTTTTAGTCATTGGCTTTGAGCTCATCTATATGCTAATGTCCCACAAAATTGCAGATATAAATGTTAAACTGCACAGCACTTCTCTGGCATAACAGGCCAAAAACTAAAGACTAGGTGCCATCAACAAAAGGACAAGCCTATCAATATTTCCAACCATTACTTACTATATATATATATATATATATATATATATATATATAGAATTGCTCTTGACAAGATAAGAAATATATATATATATATCACTCTTTTGGCCACACTTCACCTGGTGGTGATGACAAGTATGATTAAGATATAACTAATTTGCATGCATTTGTAATTTATTTGCATCCAAAATAAATAAATAAATAAATCCATTGTCCTGTCACATAATGTTTTTGTTTGTACCTAGTCCGTTAGGGGGTGTTTACATGACACCATTTTCAGCAAAAAAGGGGCCTGATAATGCAAACTTTTGAAAACGGGTTTAAAATGTGCAAGTTTTTGAAAACAATCGTTATCGTCTCTGTGTAAACTACAAAAGCGTGCATTTGTGAAAACGGTGATGTCATACAGATGTGTATTATGTGTTCAGTCTATAGGCGCGTATTGTTTCTTTACAAAGTGACATCTCCAACTACTGGCCTGGCATGAATAATTTAGCATTTTTAGTTGTTTCCGTGGATCCCTGTGGGATTGCTTTGACAACGTTGTCGTCTGTATGCAAAACTTTTCAAAAACGCAAAGGAAAAACTTTTCCATTTTTAGTACATAGGTGTTGTGTATTTTCTTTGTCCCAGTTCATTGATTGCTATGGTTACTCATTTGGCTATTTATTAATCCCACATGTTCCTTGTTTTCTCCCTCCCTTTAGTCTGATTACAAATAGCCCTCATTTTCAGATGCTCTTTTTCGTCGAGGTTTAGTTGGTTGTTACACCTGCTCTTTCCTGCTTGTTTATTTTGTTTGTATTGTTAATAAAAGTGACTGCTGAGATTACAGCCTGCCTGAACTACACCCTTTGCTGCAACTGACTGTGACAGGCCACCAATGCTGCATTAGGGTAATGTCCTTCAAAAATTAGTGGATCATGGTCTACACTTCATCCTAATCACATCTGTGGTCAAGCAAGCCGCCTCCATGCGCCACGGCCAGCCTGTCGTAAGGCAGCCTGACTCTGGTGCCAAACTATGAAAGAACCAACTTGAGACAAGCAAGTTGTCCTGTCACATAATGTTTTTGTTTGTACCTAGTCCGTTAGGGGGTGTTTACATGACACCATTTTCAGCAAAAAAGGGGCCTGATAATGCAAACTTTTGAAAACGGGTTTAAAAAGTGCAAGTTTTTGAAAACAATCGTTATCGTCTCTGTGTAAACTACAAAAGCGTGCATTTGTGAAAACGGTGATGTCATACAGATGTGTATTATGTGTTCAGTCTATAGGCGCGTATTGTTTCTTTACAAAGTGACATCTCCAACTACTGGCCTGGCATGAATAATTTAGCATTTTTAGTTGTTTCCGCATTCTGCATTAGGGTAATGTCCTTCAAAAATTAGTGGATCATGGTCTACACTTCATCCTAATCACATCTGTGGTCAAGCAAGCCGCCTCCATGCGCCACGGCCAGCCTGTCGTAAGGCAGCCTGACTCTGGTGCCAAACTATGAAAGAACCAACTTGAGACAAGCAAGACTTATGTAAAGGCATTACCGACCCCGATATCCTTGCAAGGGATGTAACAAGTCTGGAGGCGGCAAACAGACCTGATTAATACCGCTTTCTCAAGTCTCCCTTAATAAATTCTCTCCATCATCATGAAAGGCTAGCCAAAGTATATATACAGCCATTTGCAAATCTCATTCATTTTATCCGTTCACAGTGAGGAGAAGCAAACAGCAAGCCAACTGGCCTCTTTTTCTGGGGCAACAGTTCTACTTACGGCCCCCCTCCACTAATATAACGCTAATGCCATTAGCCAGCCGGAAAAGGAGAACAAATGTGTGTTCTGCAGCAAGGGAAGGCAAAATTGATGAAAATGAACAGCCTTGTTTCCCAACAGAATGGTAAGAAATTTGATATTAGCGTTTTCAGGCCTTTTTCATTACAGAGGCCAGTATCAGCATCAGCACCAACATGTTTGTGAGTTTGTAAGATACAAGAGCCTATGTTGTTTAAGATTCAGTTTCAAGTTTGAAAGATCCTCATCAAACTCATGTCATCATGGTCTTTTATGGATTAACCTCATTTGAGGAGCTATTTGCAGCAGTGCTTCATTCTGCAACCTTTAGAGCAAAGGTCTAAATGCGGCCCAAATCCAGATCCTAGGTTGATTTCATCTGGACTACAAGATATTTACCATAGATTAGTATAAATATAAAGATATTGAGTCACACTTTATAATAGGTATCTTTAAATACTTATTTTGTTCATGGTGTTTATAAAACACGGTCACACTTTATTTTAAGGTTTCTTTGTTACACTATAATTATACATTTAAGTATTGAGTAACAAAGTAACTGCACATACTTACTATAGGGTTAGGATTAGGGTTTGGTTTGGGGTTTAGGGTTGCATGTAATTATGCATAGTTTATAGTTATTAATATAGGAACTACATTTAACATACATAACAACGACACTGTAAAATTAAGTGTTACCGAACAATCTAAAAACATGTACACAATAAGTGCATTGTATCAAATTATTCATTTAAATGTTAGTACATAGTAGTTAAAGCTGCATTCCATAACTTTTTTGGGTTAAAAATGATCCAAAATAGATTTTTGAGCAAGTACATAACCAGCCAGTGTTCAAAACTATCTGCTTGCCTTAGCTCGATTCAAAACGGTTAACTTGTAATAATGTTTTAAATTGGTACTGGTGGATTTCTGTGGGAAATTCGAGCATGTCTTTGCTTCATTACGTCACATCTGTAAAGATAAACAGACATAAAGAGAGTCTCGGCTAGTAGGCTATATTGTGTGTGAGGATGTTGGAGGTGGAGATTTATAGCCTTTTCTCACAGCACTTGATATAATTAAACTTATCAATTTGTTGGCGGATCCAGAAAGGTTCAAACGACAATCACCAGTGACAACTGGAGATTCACCCGTTGTAAAATGCAAAAGACTTTGTTCGGACTTTGGAGTGGCTACAGAAAAAAAGAGACTGCAACCGGGCCAATGCGAAAACAAGGATAATATTGGAAGGGCATTAAATGTATTCACGAAATGTTGATGTTGTTAACATTAACAATTTGAGAACAAAGCATAATTTGCACGATTTGACGTGATATGATAAGTGATCGTTAGATTTAATCAGTGCGATTTACTGCAATGCTTTTTCCCCTTAGTTGGTCAGAACAAAAGTGGATGTTACTTACTTGTTCAGATAACATTTTCTGGTGAAAATTCTTATGTTGGTCATACTTCCAAAAAGTAGAATCTGTGATTCCGAATGACAGTATCCACACCGGCGCGGCGACTGAAAGCAGCACATTCTCCTCAAAACACTGGATTCATCCGCACTGTGCCGTGCCGAGGCACAACCCACGTAAAGTTGATAATTCCGCGATTAACTGCAATTGCAGATTTATAACAGAGATGGCGACAAAGAGGAAAAACTAAGGACTGCAGCTTTAAAGACACTTAAATGTTTAAATATTTGCCCCCACTCTAGCCTGGGTTTCCCCATGCTGCCTTGCGTGCAGCACAATTTTATTCACGCTGCTAGGCAGCCTGGACACCATGGACCAGATTTTCCCCTCAAAAAGGGAACCAATCACAGAATGGGGAGGGAGCAGCAAGACGATGACGACGTCTATGCGACACACCGAAGCAGTTTGTTTACATCTATGGATCCAACATGGCACCAGACTCGAAGTTACCTTTTGATGCAGCCTTAGATAGTGTTCTAAGTAGTTTAGAACGCAAGTTTATTTCGTCTTCTTCCTCGTCGAATTTCTGTCGCTCTACATACTTCATCTGGTATAATTGAAACAATTGGCTATGAGCTTCGTACAGGCGCATTTGATAGACATTCGTAGCGCCCAATAAACGTCTCTGGGCATTTGTAAACCACGCCTCAAATACGAGAAAATGAACATGTGGTTCCCAGACCACGTCTCAATGAGACGAGGTCTGACTTTAGCCAGGCTAATTAAAGTCCCTGTAAAGTCAAAATTAAGTATGTGTTCTGAGACACCACAGAAAAATATGTTATTAGCCCCCCAGCCAAATTTGAATGATAAAAAGCTGCCAAGTAAATAAAATAAGCTATCAAAATCTTGAAAAAATAAGCAGTATTCTCTGCTCTCAAACGCTGGGGGCATGTCCGCTGGCTGTGCTGAAACCATGCCCACTCGTGGGAAAGTTGACTCGCGGCAGGCACGCACTCCCGATCATGGCACCAGTTGTCGGCGGGACGGGAGGATGAAGGCCAAGGCATAGTTGCCATAGTCGGTTTGGCCCCATTCAGCAGTAACAGCGGATTATCAGTGAATCCCAGTTGTCTCCGACAAAAGTTTATAAAACTATCCTGTGTAAAATGATCACTACAGAGGCAGGTGTTGGTGGTGATCCTCAGCTCTCCATCAAGGTGGCTCTTCACAAAATTAATCCACCTCTTCTTGATATGATCATTTATCGGGAATTTAAATAAGGACACCGATCTGTTTTGTAAGTGATCACATCCAGGTAATACGCATTTCCATGACGAAGGCATAGCTAGCTAGTAAAATGTAGGCTGCAGCCTCAGCGGCTCCAGTGCGTCATCGACAGTAGGGGCGTGTCCAGGAGCTCAGCGGCTCCAGTGCGTCATCGACAGTAGGGGCGTGTCCAGGAGCTCAGCGGCTCCAGTGCGTCATCGACAGTAGGGGCGTGTCCAGGAGCTCAGCGGCTCCAGTGCGTCATCGACAGTAGGGGCGTGTCCAGGAGCTCAGCGGCTCCAGTGCGTCATCGAGTCCCTGTTTTAGCCCCGCCCAAAAAATCCTGAACACAGCAATGGTGAAAAACTGTTTAACGGTCTAACTCCACAATTCAGTACTTCGCAGTTCACAGTCTTTGTAATGTGTATTAGCAAATACATGTCTAACATTTATAATGTGTTTAGATTTTTTTTTTTTTAGAATTGCCTTTACAGGGACTTTAAGCATATTTTCTATAGAGAAACTGAAGCAGCACATACCATGACAAAGAGTGTTTTATATCATTTGGAACCAGTGAATCAATTCAGTGTGTCTGAAAAGGCCTGATGAATGCCATGATAATGGCACAGTGAAATGCTTTTAGTATAGTTTTTTTCTTGTGTTGGTCATTTCACGCTGACTCACTTATAAGTAGAACAGCAGTTCAGAGTGATTGTTAGTATACTTATAAAAGTATACACTAAAGCCCTGTTCGCACATGATTAGTATTACCTGGGGACCTCGTGTGATTTAGAAATTACCCAGCCACATCTGAATTTCGTGTGGCGCATTCGCACGGGATAAGCGAAGCCTGTGATTTTACTCGAATTTACTGACTTATCTCCCGGATATAATGTCAATAGGCTATTGCTTGGAAATGTCTTGTCGTTATTATAGGTCTAGCTGTATGATATATCATAAACAGAAGAATGTTCCTTACCGCATGCTGCTATACATGTCATTCATCTCCATTTAATCATGGTTTTCAGCTTTCTCTTTCTGCAAATTGTATAGTTGTATGGTGTAGCCTATAGCGATATGACCCAGCACCCAAAATATTATCAAAACACTCAAACGCAGCCTCCATTTTTCGCGAAAGATGGATAAAAAAGTGCACAGGAAACCAAAACCTTGAAAAAATTGTAAACAACCCGCCAAATCACAGAGATGCTGATTCACACGGGACTAATATTATCACAAGACCTCTGTGTTCGGCGAAATATGGTAGGTCATTTGCGGGGGAATTTCTACTTTACAAATTACAGACATGGCCGATTCGCACGGGATTAAGATCACAGACAACCTCCGCAATTATTACAAATGACTAGAGGTCACCAGGTAATGCTTATCCCGTGCGAATAGGGCTTAATTATGCTAATCTGATTTTTTTTTTTTTTTTTTTTTTTCAACAAGGCTGCAAGACAGCAATATAGTGAACTGCTATTACTATGTAAAACAATTGTTTTCTATTTTAAAATATGATAAAATGTAATTTATGCCTTTGTATTGTGGATTTTTTATTTTTTTTTTACAAAAAACAAAACAAATTGTATTAAATTATATTATTTTAATACTGAAAAAAAAAAAAACCATTAAATAAGCACTTTTTTTCATTCTAACTTTTTTGCGGTATTATGACTGCCAACTTAAACACTGGCAAGAATTGTCCTGAACTGCACATTGCTTTAGTTATTTACATTCTATGTTTTTATTATATGCATTTTATGGTGCATTGTGGGACGTTTCAGAGAGCAAAAGTTTCAGTGCACTGGAAGGATTTTGCGATTGAGACAGCCCTTAAAATGGTCGAATCCCTCATCAGTGTCCTGACTTTTGAGATTGAGATGCACCATATGTCTCCCTCATCGGTCACGCCCAATTCAAGTCTTGCAATTTTTACTAATGAGCCGATGAGTTCAAGTGTGTTAGATGAGGGAAACATACAAAATGTGCATTGGTGCGGACCGGTTTGAGAAGCACTGCTGTATTGAATGAGGCATTTATATAGCGCTTTTATATGGACTACTGTTAGGGTGGCCATTTCCATAACACCCAATAGGAGGACACTTTGCGTCATTTAGTGAGGCAAGAATAATTGCATAGGACTCTGGTGTACTCACAATTACAATAAAATTTTGTCCATCATATCGATGGCATCATGATAAAGTGATTCTGAACTTTTCAGGGGCGTAGCACCAAATTCTGGGCCCTGTATACTCTCAATGTCAGTGGGCCCCCTACACATGCCATTGTACGATGCGGGTTAGCAAAATGAAAATTCAATTTTGAATGAATTTTTTTTTATTATTATTTGAATATAAACAAGTATAAATAGTGTTTAAATCTATAATAAAATCAGATTATAGTAATGACTGGTTCTTTCATTCACCACCTGAATTGATGCATTTGGCCTACTTGTGCTCAAATACCTTTAAACCTTAGGCTACATCGGGTTTGTGTACTAACATTTTGATCCATGATACTGATGCAAGTTTTAAATTAAAAACATTTCTTTTTGAACAGGAGAACACGAGACAACTGAATATTTTGGAAATATTCAAATTTGAAAACTTTCCACAAAAATGATGGGAATTAAAGGAAATTAATAGAAATTAACTGGAATTTGATGATAATTTAAATAAACTATCATATCCAAACATATATATCAAAAATTAGTTTTTTTAAATAGTAAAACAATGTAAACAACATGATCTTTTATCAGATTTATTTTAGAGTAGAACTTTAAAACTTTAACTCTTGTACTGAACCATTAATTCTTCCATGGAATAACAAAAACATGAATGTTGAGTAAAATATTACTCATCATTACACTTTATGTAGTTTGCAAGTTCAAGTGTGTCCTCAGTACTCCAGGGTTGAAGAAATCATCAGTGCATGTGATGGAGGAATGCACAGTGCATGTAGGGGGCGTGGCCTCAGTAGCCCTGCAGTGTGCATGTGATTTAATAGCAGAGATATTTAAGTGTGCTGCATTAAATCTGCTTGTTTTAGCCAAGATTATGCTACAATATATTTTCCTCAACTATATTCAAGTTCCCTGTTAAAGGAATAACCTTTCAGTTTTGTAAATTCCCATTAATTCCCTTATATTCCTGTTAACTCCTATGGAAATTGTCCAGCTTAGAAAATTCCCAGAATTTTGCAACCCTATTCATTGGCTTTGATAACATCATGAATTTATTGAGCATTGACTATAGCTTTTAAGCACAGCACTGTGCCACAGAACCACTGGTTGTTTCTGAAACTGGTTAATGTTGGCAACCTGACGTTAGCTGGCCTGGCCCATAATTTACTTACAGCAACAAGCAGCCTGGTTGACAAACTAAGCTAAATATTTAACATTAGCATACATACATTAGCAGCAGCTGTCTGGAATTGACTACGTTAACTTGGGGGGGGGCATCAATTGGAGGGCCCAATTAATTCGAATTCGGCTACAAAAAAAAAATAAAAAAAAATTGATGGGATTTCAAAGGGCCCTCTCCCTAGACGGGGCCCTGGGTAGTCAGGTCCACTTTTCCCCCCACTACCACGCCCATGGATGTGACGGCAGCCACAGACCAACAGCGCCAGTGCGCTCACCACACACCAGCTACAGTTGGAGAGGAGAGAGAGTAATAGAGCCAATTCAATGCTGTAGACAAACATTTGCACCTTTAACACCATTTATATAGTGTATGGCACAAAATATAGGACACCACTTTAAATAAACCGAGTATTGCTCGTAAGAGTGTTTACATTTCTTGAGAAATCAACCTACAAATGTCTTACTTGTTGTCTCTGTATATTAAACTGGGATAGAAGAAAGTATTTTAACACTGAAAAAAAATTACACGCATCAACTTTAAAATAGAGAATCAGCTACAGGCATGACGAGACAACTTAACAGTCAAGTTGCCAACTCATTTTCAAAGATTTTATTACAAGGCAGAAGTGCAGACACTCAATATACACTTAAAAGATGCTTCCCGTTCTCATTCGTCTATGAGAACAGATTGAATTTAAAAATCAGTCTATGTCTCTCATACTTCAAAGCCCAACAAATTGCCTAAGTGAGCATCTCGCCTAAACAACAAGCATTAAGAGGTGCAGAGGAGGCTGACAGCACTTTCACTACATCACAGAGTCAGAGTTCGTTTGCCACAGGAATGCTAGAGGATAGGCTTGACACACTTATTGTACCATAATCTACATGCCATCTTTGATTAAGTCTTATTCCCTCGGCTCTTAAATTGATACTGGAATGTTGGCCTGTACGTACCGCCCTCCACTGCGTCTTTGAAAACGATTTCGATTGCAGAAACGGCATCATAAATTATGAAACGCCTGTCTGAATACTATATGAGAATCGCAACATGTTACTTGGCGCTCTGCATTCAGAGGTTTGGATGTGCGATACGCTGTAATCGGGTGAAAGCGTGAGTTTAGAGGGAGCGAGGTATGCTGAAGGGAATGCAAACGCACACCTCTTGCCTTAGCACTTCACATGTGGATGGCAGAAGCATCCTTGTGGAAAACTGAGTAAATAACTAGAGATTTACCTCTTTAAACAAATTGAATTCAATATGCACTGCAAACACTTCACTGGTCAAATGTGAAGGAAGGATTTTTGGAGTGTTTAATTTGCACAAATATGAAAATACTGTCATCATTTACTCAGCCTCATGTTGTTTTAAACATGTATGATGTGGAACACAGCAGATTGTAATGCTGAAGAATGAATCGGCCGCTCTTTTCCCATATAATTAAAGTGAAAGGCATCTAGGCTGCTGAGATAAAAATGTAATCTAAAGAGGAATACTCAGATGTTATTTTTCAACTAAGACAATGCTCCTGCCCAAATTGCAAAGACAACCAGGAAGTGGCTTGAAAGCAAGTCCATCAGGCTCATGTTTTGGCCCTGTCAGAGTCCAGATTTGAACCCTATAGTGAATATTTGGTAAAATTAAGGGTGTACCCACACTAGGCACGGTTGTCTTGCACCGTGCCCTGGTGTGATTGTCAACTATGCATTTTTCAACTACTCATTAACTATTCGAAGCCTTTAACATTGAGCGGAACAACACTGTCTCTTCTCCCTGTAAAAAAAGCTATCTGCAAGTTGGGGGAGGCTAGTATGCGCTAAGTTACTTTATCTACAGTATTTGTCCAGTTCTTGCTAATTTTCTGACCAGGGATTTTTGATTAATTGTTGGTAACACTTTATTTTAAAGTCCCCCTGTAGTCAATCATTTTATCACTTAAAACTCATCTTTGATCACCAAAATGAGATATTTAAAAATATATTTAAACGATATTTAGAAAAATTCGTCATGCCTTAAAGGGGTGGTATAATGCCCTTTTCACAAGATATAAAATACATCTCTGATGTCCCCAGAGTGTGTATGTGAAGTTTTAGCTCAAAAGATATTTTTATATAGCATGTTAAAGTTGTCACTTTTTGAGAGTGAGCAAAAATGCCTCGTTTTGTGTCTGTCCCTTTAAATGCAAATGAGCTGCTGCTCCCAGCACAGGGGCCGGAGCTTCAAGACCTATTTTCCTTAGCAGCTTCGATTAACTCATACAGACATGCACTGAAAATTTCAAAAACTTTATGTTCAAACCGGAGTCAGAAAGATGGAGAGATTCAAGAAGAAGTGACAACATGTAGACAACATTTCTGAATGGTTAGTTGTTGAATTTATGTAGCTGATGTGTAGGTATCTTCTAGTTATTGATTAGCATATTCTGTCTTGATTATCTATAAATCGTGTTCCGGGGGAGGGATTTGTGTAAATTTTAGGGTTGGTGATGTCACTAACCCAGGAGGAATGTCATGTAGTCCCTACCAGCCGTTTGTTCTAGTCCTTAAAAAGCAATTTCTTTAAAAGAAAATATCTCCCTTTGTTTGAACGTTGAGCATCGTAACTTTGCAGATGTTGTTTATGCTCAAACAGCAACATTACACGCTAACTAAAGTTAGAAAAGTGAAATCATAATCAACCACCCTTTAAAATAGCTTCAATGTAACTATACACCCTTGCCTCATTTAGTATACGTGGTTCTATGCATATTCAAATTAGCCCCGCCTCCACTCACTCACACCAGTTAAGAGATTAGAGGTAGTTTGGTGACGTCAGCGATTTCAAACCACGTTTTTGAGACTGTCTTTGGTTCACTGCAGTTTTAAAGAGAAACTACTCAGCAATGGTGTTGACTTATGAATTTACACTTGGTTTGTCTTAAATCATATTAAGAACACCACATAGACATATAAACAACATTAAAAGATTGATTTTCAACACAAGGGGGACTTTAAGGTGACAGTTACATGTGGTTACTATAGTAATAACAGTAAATTATGCATAATTACAAGTAACTAACCTTCAACCGAACCCTAACTCTATAGTAAGTACGTGTAGTTAATACATATTACTTCACACTTATTTGATAGGCTGGATTTAGGGCATTACTTGGACACTTTTTATTTGTGTTTGAAGTATTCCCTTAAAGCTCTTTTAAAGAGCAATTACACTTTGTAATGGTACATAACTAAATAACTTACTAAATGTCCAGTTCATTGTTTTGTTAACAGATGAGGTCTGACTGTTAAAAGATGAGGTCTGACTGTTAAAAAGGAGGAGAACAAACAAAACAGAAACACTCTTCTACAGTTGAGTGGTGAGGTGATGCACATCATTTATGGCAGTTTGAATATTTTTCTTCTGAACATATAATTATTATTTTTTTTTAAAAATGGTAAATAAAGCAGAAATGCTTCAGCCAGAGAGAATCGTGATTTGTTTGGACAGGACAGTTTTGTGAATGTGCCAAAGGGGTTCATCTCATAAATATTTTGGAAAATACAGGTTTCTTTTCATATGAAGCACTAGAACCACATTATTTTAGTTTGTTGGATGTCTCATAATGAGAGTTTTGCTTGGTGAGAATTCAGTTACACTTTTTGTTAAGGTGACATAGTTATACTATTGCACTTAAAAGTACTGAGTAATATAAACTAACTACATGTACTTAGAGTTACGGTTAGTGTTTGGTTTAGTTAGTTACTTGCAATTATGCATAATGTAGTTATTACTATACTAAGTAGGCTACATGTGGTAACGTGTAAGTACGCCACCTTAAAATAAAGTGTTACTGAGAATTATATTGTAGAATTAACACCATTTCTCATTAACACCGTCATATCTGTGCACACAAATCATTAGTTTCCATTTAAAAAAAAAAATGTTACAAAAAAAACATTTACACATTTACATAGACAAATCCATCATTTTGGGGAAACGTGTTACACTTTATTTGAAAGACACACAGTGAGGGAAGCAAGTAATGAAGCAGAAATGGATCAGTGGGAAATGAATCAGGACATGGCAAGACTCAATCAAACATGCATAAGTGAAGCATGTGTCCAACTGTCATAAAACAGGAGATGAGACACAGAGATAAACTGAACAGGATTTATTCACAGAGTGGTTTATATCGTTAGGATTGTCAAGAAGGTAAGTAAAGAGCATTAGCAGTTCAGTTGACAGTCACACTTAACTAAATAGTATTTTCCTTTACAGGAACGTCCGTGGAGCACACAGATGATAAGCAGTCTGAAAGATCAATGGTTTGAGGTATTGTGGTATGGAGTTAAGTAAACACAGAGACCGGACAACATGTGAGCAGGTACTGTATGCTTTTAAGGGTGTTTAATGAGGATGTGACAGGTGTGGTGACTTTACATTCTGGTGATTGTGAATGAGTGGGTGGAGCTGAAGGACCTGGTTCTGTGGCATGCTGGCTGAATCTATGACACCAACTTCATGTTTTCAGTTAGGGGCTGTTTACACGACACTGTTTTCAACTAAAAACGTAAAACTTTTCATGCGTTTTGGCATGCGGGTTTCAAAGTGCAAGTTTTTGAAAATGGTCTCCGTATAAACAACAAAAACGTGAATCTCTGAAGACGATGACGTTATGCACATGCGTATTGCATGTTCAGTCTACAGTGTTTCAGTGTTTTGACAATGGTGCCGTCTGTACGCGGAAAACTCAAAGGAAAAACTTTTCCATTTTAAGCATATCGTTGTCGTGTAAACGTACCCTTAGTTTGATTGAAGTTAGATAGTTAGCTTGAATTAGCAGTTTAGGTCGTTTAGCGTAGATCCAGTCTGCCATTTTGTAGCATAGGCTCAAGTTAGGTTCATAACCTTTAAATAAAACTGAATAAAATATTTAAAATCACATACTTAAGCATGAACAAGTATACACAATATTAGCAATCAAGCAACCTGCCTCGCTCCGTTGTCATGGCTCTCGGCCCCGACCTGCTTGCCACACAGTCCAAATTGTCTCATGAACACACGAGATGGCATTTATCTGAATAGAAGTAATCATTTAACTCTCATCAGTGTCTCGGGTTAACTATTCACTCGTAACTCTCTTTAGTGACGGTAACCCTTTTCATCACAAGACACTTATGCAATCGGACACTTACTGTGTCGTTAATCTTTTAAGACAAGTGCTTTCTATGCTCTTTTGCAAGCACACAGCTTCCAGCATGCGCTCGCCACAAGCTCTCTTCTCTTTCGCTTCTCTTTGGCCGTCTCCAATGCTCTTCGTAACTTACCATAAGCTGTTTCCTCTAACGTAACAGATTTGCCGCTCAAAATTTCTCTTTTGAATCACTTTTAAATTCACTTAAAGGGGTGGTTGATTATGATTTGACTTTTCTAACTTTAGTTAGTGTGTAATGTTGCAGTTCGAGCATAAACAACATCTGCAAAGTTACGATGCTCAACGTTCAAAGCAAAGGAGAATATTTGCTTTTAAAGAAATCGTTTTTTTAAGGACTACAACAAATGGCTGGTAGGGACTACAAGACATTCCTCCCAGGTTAGTGACATCACTAACCCTAAAATTGACATAAAACCCTGGGAACATGCAGTTCATGTTGAGAAGAGGACGAGTTGTTGTAGTACAGCACGTTTGTGAGTCTGCTCAAGCTGTCGCATCCGTCTTTTCACATGCAATACAGTACATAACACAAATGCAATAGCATGTCACTCTGTAGGCATCTTATAACAGTTCCCACACCAGCGATTTTATAGATGGGGCTGTGTCACACGGCCCAGATCAGATACTGACGAGTCGACTGAACTAACGTAACGTCAAAGTTCGAACCCGAAGACACGAGGTGGGGAACAGACGTGATACATTTGAAGTTGCAAAAGAAAGAACGTCTTGGATCAGGAGGTGAGGTGAACTAACAGACTGCAATAGCCTGAACTTAAGACCCAACTAATCAATTAATTAAACATTTCGGTTTCTTATAAATTTGGATTTGGCTGCATTACCCTATAGTTTATTTTTATTTTTTCAAATGTAATCAACATTTTTGTAAGTACTAGATGTGTTGGACTATTTAACATGACATTTTAATTATTCTGCTGAAATGAACTAAATAACTCAAAAAAATGATGTGTTCATTTTGCTGAACGAGATTCAAAGATCCGAGTCAGTAAAATGATCTGAACTGCCCAATACTATTCTAGCTGCTAACACACATAAGTTATTGAAGCTCCGCCCTCTGTGTTTGGAGCAGCAGCTCATTTGCATTTAAAGGGACACACACGAAATGACACATTTTTACACACCCTCAAAAAGGGGCAACTTTAGCATGCTGTAAAAAAATAAATATCTGTGGTGTATTTTGAGCTAAAACTTCACATGCACACTCTGGGGACATCAGAGACTTATTTTACATATTGTAAAAAAGGGGCTTTATACCACCCCTTTAAATTATACAAGTCGTTCTGACTATACAGACACAGGAACAATTTATATATTATATATATATATATTTATATACCATAATATATACATATACACATATTTTTGTTTACTTTCTAATTTGCTTAATGTCACAATCAGTATGTAAAATCTTTATATGCTTTTAAAACAGTGGAAGCTTTTCCAGGTATTTTAGCTGTCTATTTTTTTAAATTAATTATTATGTTCTAACATTTATTTAGTTTACTTGAAATTGAGGTGTTTTAAAGTGTTATGATCGTTTCAAGAAGTGCCTTCACTGAACCTGTCATATCATCTTAACAGTGCTTTGTAGGCAAAGATCATAAAACTGACTGACGCTGTCAGTAAAGGCCAAAAAAGGGTTGTTACTGTCAATCATATAAATTAAACATACTGAGCACAGCAGGAGATGGATGAAAACCCTTTCTACCATCACTTCGTAAATGTTCCCATTTTTCAGCTTTACAGCATTACTGCACCATAAATACCATCACGGTAGCACATCCAGCTGAGAGGATGCTGTAAAATATAGTTCATTTCCCATGGCTCCCATCACCAATTTAGGAATACAAGCTACGGTCAGGCTCTCTGGAGACGACACTCTTCTATTAATTAATATCTGCATAAGAAGAAAAAGCCACTATAATTATTAATCACAGTTGTAATGCATTACCCTACAGATTAAAATATAACTGTACATTAAAATACTAAGTATTTTATAAGCTTTATTAAGATCCCTTACGGGCAACTTGGATGCAGCATAATATATAATATAAATAACATAATTATAAAAATAAAAATAAATTAAAACAACACATAAATGCTCATAAATATATTTAAAAAAAATACAATTTTATCAATATAATATGTCTGCACAAGGAACAAACAAATATTTGTATCAGTTTTTCTTCATCATTGGTATCTATAGTGAAAGTCAGAAGGCAAAATAGAGAACTCTGGGTTCAAGAAGAGTTGTCACCACAGATTGAGCTCGATTTTTGTTAAACAAGATGCTAGGCTTCTTTGTTCAGTTCCTATAATCTTCCCACTATTTATGACAATTCTGTTTAATGCATTTTTATATTTCACATTAAGATTACCAAACCAGCAACTTATGGAAAAAGACAACATTGACTCTGTGTAAGAATAGAATATTATAGAACAGTTCCAACAAAGTCTTGTCTATATTCAATTATCTTAATATTCTTAGACAGTTTAGGCGCTGCTGTCGTTTTTACACAAGCTTCGGCTTTGTACTGACGTGATGAATCGTTCTTCAGTCAAAATGAACTGGATGAATATTTGAATGCTCCCAATCTGATCTGAATTTTGACTTGTGATGCAGCCAGTATCTTAATGACACTGTGTTTGTTCGTTGGCGAGAGGAGAACTGGCCCCCCGACTGAGCCATGGTTCCTCCCAAGGTTTTTTTTTTTCTCTCCATTCTGTCACCTGATGGAGTTTGGGTTCCTTGCCTCTGTCACCTCTGTCTTGCTTAGTTGAGGACACTTAATATTCATCAATAGTATTAATCTGACTGTGCTGATGCTGTTGTATGAGAACTGAACTGAACTGAACTGGACGATTAAATTTTTTGCAGAACTGCTTTAGAACTAATTTAATAATTGTTGATATTTCCAACAGAACTGAAACAACATTGAACTGACTTCAGCTGAACAACAGCCAAAATGCATAATTTTCCTGTTTTCACTGCTTTGAATATAATATGTATTGTATAAAGTGCTATATGACTAAAGATAAAAATCTCGGACTGCAAGACTTCGCCTTATAACTGACTAATAAAATTGTGGTCGACCAAGCCTCTTCTAGTCGACTAAAATGTAATCGACTATTAGGAGGCAGCCCTAAGCTCAACCATAAATCATTTTAGATTTCAGAGACTCTGGGCCCTATTTTAAGGATCTAAGCGCATGGTCTAAAGCGCACGGCGCAAGTGCACTTAGGGCGTTTCCGAATCCACTTTTGCCTGTTTAACGATGGGAAAAATGGTCGGTGCTCCCGGCGCATGGTCTAAAAGGGTTGTCCCTATTCTCTTATTGAGTAATGGGTGTGTATTGGGTCAAATGTGCAATAAACCAATCAGAGTCTCATCTCCCATTCCCTTTAAAAGCCAGTTGCGCTCGCGCCATGGCGGATTCAGATTCGAATTTGCAAGCGGAAAAACTGAACACTTCTCTAGCGAGGAAACGGATTGGCTTGTGCACAAGGTTAAAGCGCGCATCTACTGGACAAAGTGTACATGGGTTGTGGACCCGCCTATAGGTGCATATTACCAACTCGCTCTTTAACCCTTGTGTGGTGTTCATATTTTTGTTACTCAGCCAGTGTTCGTGGGTCTGGTGGACCCGCTGCATTTTTGGGTTTTTAATTCAACACAATCAAAAATGTTATGTTAAAATACTCAACAGATATTTACTTCATCCCAATTACAAGCAATATAAACAGCATATATGGTCAATATTTTCTCTTTACCTTTGTTAGATCACATTTAAGAATTGCAACCTCGTGTGGGAATGGCAGGAGTAGAAGCACAAAACTCACTCTTGCACTCTTTCACACTTACACACAATCTCTCTCTCACACGCACGCACACACACACTCATGCAGACACATACACACACCCACAACACACACACAGACACACACAAAACACACACCCACACACACACACACACACACACACACATACACATGCACATACACACACACACACTCACTTGGATATTTGGTGTATGGTCACTCTCCATAGGCATAATGGTTTTTCTAATATACAAACTGTATAATCTATCCCCCTACACTAACCCTACCCCTAAACCTACCAATCACAGAAAACTTTTGGCATTTTTTGAATTTCAAAAAACACCATTTAGTATGTTTTAGTATGAGGACACAGATGTCGTCATAAACCATGTTTACGTTGTAATACCCATGTCATTATACACATTTGTGTCCTCATAAACCATATACAAGAACATACACACACTAACAGCAGGCCCTGACAGGAGGAGGACAGAGTAAAGGTACACAGGACCTACAATTTCCACACTTTTATTAGCCCCGGGTCCAGTGGACCCGAACATCCTGTGTGTAATATAAATGTGTAGGGGGGGGTGTACAGTGTGTTTTCATTAAAAATGTGTTCTGATATATATTCCTCACAGAAAATGAGCCAAGGCCAATGAGTCTCAGTTTGAAAAAATAATTAATTGTATCATTTTTCTTTTGATAAAAAATGAAAACGGGTCCAACAGACCCGAACACCATACAAGGGTTAAATAACAAAATAAATATTGCGCCATTGACTTTAGACCAGGTTTCTGTTGGTCAATGGCACAGTCTATTTCAGTTGCCTCAAAATAGCAATGCGCCAACAATGCTCCTGAACACACCTCGTTTTCAGACCAGCACGCCCATGGGTGCACAAATGGGCGCAAATGCATTTGCTATTTGAACAACGTGGCGCAGGACGTGAAAATGATTGAACTGCGTCGGGATGAAACTAGCAACAAACACTTGTGTCGTGCCTGGCACTGCATTGCGCCGGGTGTGTGATAGGGTCCTCTATCACTGAACCAAATTCAGGCGCATCAAAACATACGTAAAACCTATTTAACTCCTCTGGCAGTTGACTATTGGAGTCATACCCAGATAATTATCAAGCATAGCGTAGCCATCACTTCATACATACACATAGGCATACACTATCCACACTCATGCATAACATGTTTCCAAACCCATTTCCCCTTAAACACCTTAACCGTGACCAACTAATGTAAATCTCAGATCAACAAAAAAAGAATTTGCTCAAGATCATTCTATTCAATCAATAATAATACGTTCTCGTGTTTGTCAACTGTCTTGTCCCTCTGTTGTCTGTCTGTCACCTTGTCATGTCTTATATGTTATGTGTTACACTCTGTATGTGGTGCTATGCTGTATGCTAATTGTCAATCGTATTTGACAATAGTGGTCCTGACAGAAATACGTTCTTGATCCCACACCCTTTGGATTCAGTTATGACCATCATCCCCTTCCGAACAGATCCTACATTATTCCTACTCTTTTTATTTTGTAATTTGACGTTGCTTTCCTAACTCCCCTTCCTAAAGTATATTTATTCTCTAGTAGACATATATGCTGTGTACTTAGTTTTGACTTCTTTGCACTGCCATTTTTTTTTTCACCGTAAAATGTGAAAACAGCCTTAATATCTTATTTTGGCTGATCTGACTCTTACAAATTATTAATTGGTATAACCCAATGTAATCCAGTTGATATCAATGATATAAACCATTTAATTTAGATGGTACTGTGTATGTAACGCTTAGATCCACAGAAGACAGAGATGACACACATCCAAACTTGAATTGAGGATAGTAAGAGTGCAAGGGCTTTAGATACTGCTTTGGATGCGACTAGCTTAGTGAACTCTGTACATTGTTCGGCTCCGGCTGTAGAGCCCGTGCAGCAGGGCAACTGGGTGACTGTGAGACGCTGTAGTCGTGGGATAAAACACCGCTCTTCCGTTCCGATTACCATAACAAATAGATTCTCCCCGCTTAGTGAAACACCCACTGTGAATCCTGTTGAATGTTGAATTAGGAAATCCTGTTCCTAGTTATTGGCGATTATATAACATGGAACATGAAAATAGAGACACCAGCTACCATAGTCACATTTTTGCCGGGAGCCAGAGCGCATGACATCAAAGCAAATTTAAATGTGCTGGCTAAAGCTAATCGTAAAATCTCTAAGATTTTCTTTCACGTCGGGCACTAATGATTTTCAATTGTGGGATAACAAATTTAAGAATCTGTTTAAAGGGACACTTCACCCATTTGCATTAAGCTTTGTATCGTTAGAAACCCAGTCATATTTTTGAATGGTCGTGCATTATTCCCTCATTTTCCTCTGAGACGGGAGAAATACGGATTTCAGTGTTGCAGTTCCTGCTTATAATGATGTAAAAATCGTCATGGTACTCAATATGATATGGAAGAAGAGGATTTCGAAAGTCTGATGCTCGAATCAGATGTTCATGGCTACCTTTACGAGCCGCAATATAGCGAAGAGCAGCTGAGGCTGATGGAGGAACAGGAGGCGGCTGCTGCGGCTTCTGCAGCCGAGGCAGAAGACCTGCCTGTTGCGGACGAGGAGCCCGGACTGGCTCGAGCTGGGGCGGACTGGTGGTGCCTGTGCTCTCACTGTGCGCCTACGGACACAGAGTTAGAGTCTGTCTGCTGCAAAGAATTTCAACGATGCAAATTCCTGGACGAAATCTCTGAATCAGGTGAGGATACAGACGTTTGTGTTGTGAAAATTAGTGGGAGTGGCTTGCGGAGCTGTACAGTGTGGTGCATTTTGGGAGTTGTTGTCTTCCATACAAATGTGCCATAAATTTACTTTCTGTCCTTCCTCAGTCAAGAAGGCACCAAATTCGAAATTATGTTACATTTCGACTACATATATGACCCACTTTCAATAAAGATTAATGTTCCCACGGGTGAAATGCTCCTTTAAGATCTGCTGATCTTACGTCCTTACATAACTTAACATGAACAACTAAGTAGAGTACATTAAATTTAGCATTTAAAGGCCTGTTCACACCGGGACGAATTTCGCGCGCGATATTCGCCGACGTTTAACGCCTCGTGACTAAACAAAGGGTGCCAATGTGAGTGTGCACACCGACGCGAAAAACGCCACCCGTAAAATCGTCATTTTTAAAAAAACGCCTCGGGTTCGTTTTTTTGGTTTGACGCGCCGTGTTAAAAACTATCCGACCAATGAGATTGGCGCTTTTGCTCACGTGTCTGGAGCTTCTGAAGTTACAGTAAAACACAACTTGGGGGCGCTCAAACACAAAACGGTCTTGCCGAGCACACATATGTAACGGCGAAGAAGATATACAAGTAGCGTCTACACTGCCGGGAAGAAATAAGACGAGGAAGATGCAAGGCAAGATGAATGTAGAGCTGCTGGTCTCGGAACATAAAGAACTATATGACAAACGCGACAGCGACTACAAAAATCTTGATACAAGAGAACTGTTATGGAGTGGTATTGCAGAGAAAATGGGCCTTGATGATGAGTTTCATTTCACTTAATTGTCTCTCATGTACATAGGCTTGTAACGGGGTATTTCTGTTTTACATTAAGCGCCATCTAATGTCAGGGAATGAATTTGCATGTTCACTCGGCTCATCGTCAGTGAAAATCGCTTGGGTGTGAACACAAAAAACGCGTTGAAAAACGCTGACGAATAATGCGCGCCGATATTCGTCCCGGTGTGTACGGCCCTTAAGGTTATGATGATTGAATCAGCTGTTAAGCAAAGTTTCCAGCAAGAGATTCCTGCAGTCCTGTTCTCTCTATTTTAAGTTAAATGAGTCAGTTTACTGAGACTCTCACCCTTTGTCTTTAATGGCTCTTGGAGGCCCTGTCCCAATCTTTGAATAGTTATGCTGATTGGATTAGGATTTGTAACACTCTAGAGTCTGGGGCGGGTTCTTATAGCTGTATACTTCATTTGCATGCTTTATTTAAGGTCGTCACCCAGATGCTTTGTCTCCATTTCTAAGCACTGCCCTCTAAATGTATATAAACTGCAATGTACATTGCCTTAGTTAGATTTGGATGACTACAGCAACGCACAGTGAGTTCTCAATAAAGAGTAACTTCTGCTTGAAAGATATCCCAACGTCTCCTGGTCTCTGCTTCGAAGAAGAAAAAGTTTACAACAGATTTCGCCAGTCGCAGATCACTAAAATTAACATTAAAGAGATTTGTGAACTCACAAGTATGATGTCAGGCACTGTAATTTGCTCTGACCCTCTTCCTGTTCGCAGGAGTAATGAGATACTTAGTAGATTGTCCTCACTCAATGGCTGGCTATCTAAGTGGTGTCTGCAAAATAATATAGAATTCATAGACAATTGGAAATGTTTTTGGGGCAGACCTGACCTGTTGAAATGAGATGGTATTCATCCCTCTTGGGATGGTGCTGCTCTTCTCTCTAGTAATATGGCACATAGTCTTAGAGCTCAAACATGAATTGGGGCTCAGGTCAGGAAGCAGACAGACTGGCTAAACCGACCGTCTGCTAGCTGTCTCACATCACCAAGGTCAGATAATTCCCATCACATAGAGCCTCTTTCACCTAGATATCATCATATAGACACTGTGTCTGTTCCCCAAATTAGGAAATACAAAAAACTCCCAAATCCATTTAAGGGTAATAATTGAATTGATGTTAAACAAATAAAAAAAACAGATATAATACAGATGAACAAATGAAGGGAATATTCAATCCCTTACTTTAAAAGCACTTATTGTTAATGATATGTAATGTGATGTGATGAAGTGTTGGTGCTTAATGTAACACTATCTAGTGTAAATGATAAATCACGTTTGAGATTTGTGCTTGCTACTGTATACATGTCACCAGGGCACTATACAGAGTTTATCAAAGAATTTGCTGACTTTCTATCAGAGTTAGTACTGGCTGCAGATAAAGTCCTAATTGTTGGTGATTTTAATATACATGTAGGGAACGAAAAAGATGCATTGGGATTGGCATTTAAAGACATTCTGAACTCTATTGGAGTTGGACAACACGTGTCAGGACCTACTCATTGTCGTAATCATACTCTAGATCTAATATTATCACATGAAATCAAGATGTCAATGACAAATGCGGAACAATTAGTTTATGCGTTCATGACATCAAGGCTAGATTATTGTAATGCTATTATGGGTGGTTGCCCTGCACGCTTAATAAATAAACTACAGCTGGTCCAAAATGCAGCATCTAGAGTTCTTACCAGAAAAAGGAAGTATGACCATATTAGCCCGGTTCTGTCAACACTGTATTGGCTCACTACAAAACATCATTGCTGATTACTTACAAAGCACTAAATGGTTTAGCTCTGTAGTACTTGAGCGAGCTCTTAGTGCATTATAGTCCTTCAAGTCTATTGCGATCTCAAAATTCCGGCCAGTTGATAATACCTAGAATATCAAAATCGACTGCTGGCGGTAGATCCTATTCCTGTTTAGCACCAAAACTTTGGAACAGTCTTCCTAATATTGTCTGGACACACTCTATCAGTTCAAATCTAGACTAAAAACGCATATCTTTGGCCTAGTATACACATAACACATTATAGACTTCTATAATTCAATGTTAGGCTGCATACTTTAGGTCAGCCGGAACCAGGGAACATTTCTCATAAATCCTGATGTACTTGTTACATCATAAGAAGTATGGCGTCTACGCTAATATTAGTCTCTCTGTTTATCCCGAGGTTTACCGCTGTACAGAGTCACCACGTGGCTACAAGGACATGATAAATAATTCTGTATTATACATTTTTAAGGCCAGACAAGTAGTTTGTTGAGGGTTGATTTGTAAAGAAGGACATATATATTCAAACATGCATATGTTTGCTCAGAGGTTTGTGCAGAGGTTGGGTAGGTTTGCGCAGATATAACTGATAATCGTTTGCACCTTGGAACCAATTTCCGGGAGTGCGTTCTCAAGCCACCAGGCACTGTTTTGTGCGGATGGGCGGCCGGAGCGCTTTGAGGGTTTTCTGTTAGAACGGTGTCGTGTTAGCGGCACCTAAGTTAATAACTAATGATCTTCAATCAAAACTAACTTTAGCTGGACAGAAACATTATTCTAGAGCTGTTGTAAAGCCAAAACAATCTATGTTACTGTAATTTCCTATTATCGCTGTAAAGCTGCTTTGAAACAATTCATATTGTTAAAAGCGCTATATAAATGAAGGTGACTTGACTGGACTTGACTTCTTGGACTTGAATCTTAAAGAGTTTTAACCATGACAAATCATAAGTGACGGGAAACTAGACAAAAGGCAACATGTGACTGAATGAAAACAAAACAAACTGAACTGTGAGTGTAAAGCACACAGCTGGGGCGGTTTACATTTTATTATGGGTTTTCTGTTTCTTTAAATGGTTCTTAAATATGTAAATAGATTTGATTTGATGTAAGCATCATATTATATGTATGTGTGTGTGTATATATATATATATATATATATATATATATATATAACAATTAAAGTTTACAGTATGTGCAATTGAATTGAATTAAAATAAATTAAATTTGAAATAATCCAAGCTGTGCTGTTGCTGCTGATAATAAATAAATGTTACAGATATGCACATTTCTAAATGGTCACTATATATGCTCACTAAGCCTGAAAGAGTCCAAATTCAGGCTAAGCATTTTACTGAGGAATGGGCTTAAAAACTGCAAGTCAGAGTTTGGCCAGTGTCTCTGTGTACAGGTACAATAAAATAAAGCGATATGAAGGGAGTTCGCTCAGCAAAAGAATATATGTTACCCTTTGGCATGATGCCCAGTGGAGTAGAGCATTATTAGAGTGAAAATTTATGGCGCTGTTTGCCTCTGTTAATTCATTATTTATTTATTTTCCAGAGCTCGCCCTTGACTCTAATGGAGCTCTGCACCAAATCAATTTGAAAGCTAGTTAAGCTGCTACTCAAAAATGCCACACACACACACACACCTTTAATAAAAGTGTTAGACTACATTTTGCATTTTGTCTGCACACTCACTGTTTTCAACCGGTCAAACACCCTTGAACATGCTTTTAATGGTTTACTGAAATGTGTGTGTGCAGAGAAAGTGAGTGATGGAAAGCAAGAGACAGAGAGTGTGTCTGCACTTCTACTGTATATATCTATATTTACGATGCATCCTTTAGCACCTCTAAACAGTGTCTCATTATGCACACATTTACAGGATGAAGCTGATTCAGTAACACGGACAGAGCATATTATACCTGAAATGTAAAACCTTTTACAAATGATTATATTTGTTGTGCTAAACACTTTACCTCGTTTTAATCAACATCCCATTTTGTGATACACTACAAAATCCACATCAACATGTTTCCTGCTGACACTAGAGTAATGGGATTAATCAACTACAATGACGGTACATCATACAGAAAAGAGAACGTGAATGTGATCAAAGTGGTGCCATGACAACAACTTTCCGCTGAATGCCAACTAGACATAAGCAGCCATTACTGTCAATGCAAAGCACAGCTAGCCTCAAACCATCCGTGCATCAGTATAAATGAGGCAATAGTTACAATCTCCCATCTACTGCTGGTGCTATGGGCAACATATTTGGTGTGAATCTTTTAATTGGCCATGCATGGCATACAATCTGTTCCCATTTGTTCCGCACACTCCATTGTACTGAAACCTGTCATGAGTAACTGTCTGGTTGTGGTGGTATCGGGCTAGAAAAGAAGGCGTTCAGAAGGTTAAAGAGAAGATATAGCAGAAAATGGCCCATCAGCTACAGAACCCTTCATTGTTCACTAGGCATTGGCAAATCAAAGCATGAGTGGGATCCAGTTCCTCTTATGTAAATGTGCTCATTGTGCTGTACTGAATCTATTTTACAGTACAGTACATTTTATTGTGTTCACACACCATTGTCTGTCCGGTGTGGTCGTGCCTGCACACAAAAAGTGCTGATGGATTGTTTGATAGTGTAAGATGCGTTTTGAAGGTGCGAATGCAGAGAATTGAAGGCCATTCACACTGCACTGACAGACAAAGACCTGCAGCAACACACACGCCTGTTGGCTTGTCAGGTCATGGGATGTCTGAGGAGTGACGTACTGTAATCTGATGATTGTCCACATTTGTCTGTGTCTGTCGGTGCAGTGTGAATTGGCCACAACTGTAAAACCTTGCATTTTTCCTAAATGTCCTTATCAATGTGGTTTAGAAGGCTTCTTTTTTTTTTTTTTTTTTTAAATGGAAACATCCTTTAAATTTAGCCTATATTTTGCCATGTCATATTCATTAACCTAATTTTAATCGATGAAAATAATATTTCATTTGTTGAAAAAGGGCAAAATTAAACCAAATATTCAAACATTTTAAATATTAATTAGAACATGTATCAAAAAACAAACAAACATTTTGATATGAATGCACAGTCCCAAACCCTTTCTAAGTGACTATCCTGAGCTATGATATCAACGACAGCATACAAGGAAAAAGTCAATTTCATACTTTTACGAGCCTCCAAAAAATAAAATGGACACATCTACTATGATATAATGAAATATTTCAAAAAAATTCTTAAAAAATAAGGTAAACTTCTTAAGATAACTTAAAAAAAAAATTGTAAGAATGCTCCTAAGTGCAACTCTTGAAAAATTTTGAATTTCTCGAAACAATTTTTTTTTATTTTTTTTAATGACAGGTCTCCCTGAAGACTTGTTGATCAACTCAATAAATCTTTTTGCACTGCCTACAGATTATGTAATAATGATCAAAATCAGGCACACTATTTTTTTTAAGACTGGCTTGACAGGATTTCAGCATTCGGTGTTGGGTTTTTAATGTGCTGTGTGTTTTAAATGGTTATTTTTAAAGAGCCTGTCTCAAGCAGTCTGCACTCATTTGCTTTCCTTCTTTCTTTGTGTATGGCCACACTCATATGTACTGAATGCCCCTGAAAATGATGTTGTATCTATTCTAAAATAAAAAAAATGAGATCCCTATTTGAGTTGTAACTGAATTTCGATATCAGCAAAAAGTCTCACATAATCATGACAGATCATTGTTTGCATTATTGCTCACTGCTTCACTACCATAGTATGATGCATCGTTGAATAAATCAACTAGCTAGTCATAACTGTTTCCAAAAACCATACTGTCGCAAATTGGTCGTTCAACCACGTTGGTTGATGGACATCATCAACATGGTGTAATAGTAAAAACTACTTTTAATTAATCTGTTTGAGATCAAATTAATGCTAAATGTTTTGCTATAAATTACAGACATGGCATCTGCGGACTATTTCTCATTTGTTTCAGTTATTTTGCTTTATTTCCAGGTTCAATTTAAGCTCGTTCTTACATAGAGCACGTACGCACATGCGCACTCTTCAATAACGACGCTTTAAATCTCTTGACAAACTAAAAGACGTAAATGACATTTGTATGTATTCTAAATAAAAAAAGCTTGCTTATTGTGCTCAAGACAAGGATTGAGTCCAAATGTCATAAAAAAAAAAAAAAAAAAAAACTATGCTTCCATCTACAGGTCGAGAGCTGTCGTTCCAACCACACAACTTTGCTATGCTATTTGCGAATGTTCGTTGGAACAATGTTTTTGGGAAACTCCTTGAACTATGCTGATAACGACGAAACTTGCGACCATAGTTGGCTAACGATGCTTTCGGCAAATCCTGGGGAGCCTGGACCCCTTTACACCAAATTCACAAACTCAGATTTTTCACTTTTGTCAGTTCTTCTTTTACATTAATTGATTTGTGTTATTGTCAACATGTATGCTATTATTATTAATATTATTATTTTAATAGCACCAGGAAATCATGCATGGCTCTTTGCAAGACTTATAGCCAAAATCTTTTTTTTTTTTTGCTTCAGTGTGCTTTTAACAATAGAGAATGATACCCCCCCTCCCCTCCCCTCCCCCTCCCCCTCCCCCCCCCCCCTTTTTTTTTTTTTATATATATATATAGCCCAAATGAATAGTGCTTATATGTTGGATCACGGCAGAATGACAGGTAAACAAATAGTGTCTTTGATTCTGCCAGGCAAGTGCATACATCATGGACACAATGAGGTTATAGATATGGTGCCGCAGTGTCCATCAAGATCAGATTTCAGCACAGCACATATTTCAACGTGTGGCCCATGCAATTTTAATCCTGTCAATAAAACGGGGGTTGTGTACAGTGAGATCGCTTACAAGGCCTTAAAAATTTGATGTCACATGTCAGGTCCAATTCAACATTTGAGTGTAAATCACCGGCAATGACAGAACATGAAGGTGTGCAGGACTCAGAGAGGCTCAATCTTTATTTATTTATCAAGGTTGGTGAATAAGGTACAAGCTCTTTTTTCAGGCCATTCATGTCCTGACGGGGACGCACAAATGCTCTCCCACCATCTGAGTCACAAGGATGAATGTACAGCTGTCAACGTGATAAATGAGCTACTGAAAATATGCGTATTAAAATAGGGGAAATTTCATTTTTTTCTGGATCTTTATTGTTTGAGCATCATAGAGTCTTAAAAGTTGCGTCACACAATCTGAGCACAGTTAGGTTCAAGTGCGTTTCAGTGACTTTTTAATGCACCTTACTAGACAATATGCACCGACCTTTAATGATTGAAACAGAACCTTTAAAAATCAAACCAAACCTGCTTTTTTACATTTTCCGCGTTCTTTAGTGTGTAATCTTGCTGTTTGAGTATGAAAAAAGGTCTGACTATCTATTGCTTGAAATGTTAAGAACAGCAGCTACGCTAATTATATTCCATGTGCTTTTTTTAATATGTATTGTGAAAAGCACTTTACAAATAAATGTGAATTGAATTGCAAAGTTAAAAAAGCACAAAGTCACTCCAGGGGGAGTTTTTCTCTATATCAGTAAGCATTGTATCAGTAAGCATTTCTGAACTCCCTGCTATTGTAGTCTTAAATGTTTTGTTTGTTTGTTTGTTTGTTTGTTTTTCCCGGGAACATATGTCTCAAGATATTCCTCATTTAAATAATTCCTGCCCAAGGCATATGAAAAATAAAGCTGTGAGACCTGGTTGAGTTGCGTTAGTAGTTTGTTATGTAAATATTACGGTTATTAAAAGTATGTAAACTCACGGCTATGGTAAGGGGTTTGACATTTCCGAAACATGCACAAAGCAGTTGACAAATCACAACACACTGGTCCAGCCAACCAATCAGAGCACATTAAGCGTTTTGGAAGGAGGGGCTTCACAGAGACAGAAATCGCTGCTAGACTACCACAGTACAATGCATTGTTAAAGAAATCAACTAGCTAGTCACGACTGTTTCCCGAAACCATACTATTGCAAAGTGGTCGTTCAACCACGTTGGTTAATGATGTCACGCAGGTGGTGGAGTAACAACTACTTTTAAAGGCACACTATGCAGTTTCCGTTTTTCTCAAACAGCGACCCCTAGAGTCGCTGTGGAGTACTTGTATTTAACGTTACTGTCGTAAAACCACTCACGCAGAGCCATCTCTGCACTCTTCCGACCGCGCTTTCTTCGTTTTCTTCGTCGACACTGCCATGATTCATGTCTGATATGCATGCTAGTGTCTTCCATAGAGGCTGCTTCCCAGACAGCAACATACTGTCGGCCCACATCTGGTACACGTGGATTCCACTGGGCCGGATCTGGGCTGACACTATGTTGCTGTCTGGGTTCATATGTTGTTGATGTATGTGATGTTGTGCCATAAAGCAAGTCGTGATTCTCGCAAGATTTGTCGGGGCGCCACCTCTCAAACTTGCATTGCTGGTTTTGCCAGCGGCGTCTGCTTTTTGTTGGTGAATGTTCGTTAGAACGATGGTTTCGGAAAACACCCATTGAAATATGCTAACACCGACGGAACTTGCGACCATAGTTGGCTAATGATGTTTTTGGAAAACGAAACCCAGAGTGTTTACTGACAGACTGCAACAGACAGAGAGCAGAAGCAACAAAGTGAAATATGTGAAAAATATATTTTCATATGGCTATTTTAGTAGACCCCCAAAACAAAATCAAGATTTGTAAAGAGGCATATTATGTCTCCTTTAATACCTGGGGAATGTTTTCCGTTAACATCCCAGTTTGTTTCAATGGCAGTTGTTTGGCTAGTGCAGAATCCTAGCCTACATCAAGATGTTAGGTCTGGCAACTCACCATAGACACGGCTCAATCCGAGGGGCGGGATAAACGGCTGTCTTTCAAATTCCCTCTGCACGCAATAGGACAGCGCTTCAACCAACCAGAGCGTTTTCCCAACAGCGGAGCTTACGTTAGTTGATAGATTCAGCTTTTGAATCTGGCCGGCAAAACTACGAACACATCTTCCTTTTTTTTTTAAGAATGACTTAAGTGCCGTTCTTTGCTCTTTTCTCAAAGAAAAACTCCAAGTCCTCCAGAGTCGCGGCCAAAGCCGATTCGAAAGACTGTTCGCCAGCAGCAGCCATTCTTTGTTTTCAAGTAACGTTAGCAGGGAACCGTCGCAACTCTGTCGTCATCATGTTAATCCCGCCCCGCATACTCTATACACGATGTGATTGGCCTGACCCAATTTAGGTTTTTGTAGCTCGAAAGTCAATGGAGAGTTGCTAGACTACCCTGGCTGCAAAATACATTTTGCTGCCGCTAGGGTGCATCTAGATTTCTAGGCTAGCAGAATCCCCTAATTTTGCTACATGCACTACACTGAAACACATTAGAAAATGTAGTTATTAAAACAGCTGATCTGATACAGTCATTACTGAAAAATTTAGACACCGGTTCAAACTTCTGCTCTCATTCAGATTGTGTCCCTGCTTGCTTCCATTTCACATCACATAATCTCACTTTATCTTTTCATCTCACTTCCCTTTTTTTCCCCAATCCAATCTATTTCTGGTCATCTCCGTCTCAGAGGAATTATTCTGAATGGCTCTTTTGCTAAAGGTCACTGTCATTTGGATGGAAAACGAATGACAGCTAATTTTAGTCATGCATTAAAGGACAAAGCACCACTCCCCTTTTGTCAATCACACATTTTTCATGAAATGGTACACTTTAATCATAGAGCTTGTTAGAAAAGTTATTAACTTTCTGGTTATTAGTTTCAGAAAACAAACAAGGTATACATTACAGAGGCATGTTTTAGTGACTGGCAGGATGGAGGTAAGCAAACACCTTTAGAAATGTCAGAGCCTGGAATCTGCAACCAGAGAGGAGCCGGTCATTCCGGACACTGTAAGTAATGCATAGCATTGTCCAAGACACCATGTGGCTGACCACTAACAGAAACCCAATGACTCCATGGGGTCACTGAGTAAAGGTGACCTTTTCGAACCAAGGCCTGTATTACAGAAGCTTCTTATCTTAATTCTTGACTTAAGATTTGATGAGTTCCATTTCTATTTTGAAATACGGTACTATGTTTTCTAAGCATAGGAAACGATTAGGAGGTTTCTATAATACAGCCCCAGATTTTCAGTATTCATATAAATGCATGTATACTGTGTGATACTGTGTTTTATTTTTCTAAACTTTTATCTGTTTAAAAAAAAAAAAAAACAAAAAAACATCTACTAAATGTTACTGTATCAGTAGTGATGAAGCATAGCTATTTTGGTAACTTTACAACAAGGTCTTATTTTTTAAGTAGTTAATTTATTAACTAACATGAATTAACAATGAACATTATATATATATTTTTTTTTTATTATTTGTTAAAGGTACACGCATGTAATTTTTATCTTTAAATAATATGCATGTCGCAACTTTTAAATAATCAGTCAATATATCAGCATTCCTTCTTCAAAAAAAAAATGTTTTTGTATTACCTTGATTTGCCATGGTAAGCCTGTTATAATTGTTCATATTTTAGACCTGACGGGATAGTTTTGATGGGAAATTGCATACATGCGCATCTCGTCATATCTGTAAATTGAAAAAAATTTGCTCTGACTACTGATGTGTGTATGGTGTGGGGGTTGGTTAGTTGTCACAATGAGCAAGAAAGGTTGCCATGAAGCCCGCTAAATCTCCAACCTCCAGTGAAATCACCCGTTAAATTAAAAAGAGGGGAGTTTACTGGCAAAAAGAAAACATTGGCTTGGCTTCTCGGAGATTGCGGGAACGGAGGGATTTGAAATGTTGTAAAAGTGACGCATGCGGATATTGCATTTTTATTACTCAACAGGTGAGTAAGGCATTGTATTGATCAGCAGATAAATTGCCATATATAACTCTCTAACAGAGATCATTGTAAAGATGTATCTATTGTGAAGCGTCATTTCATTATGGGTTGTTTTACAAGGAAGTACAGTGTCTATTATGGGTAAAGCTACAGTAACATCTTCAGCACAGCTTGAGATCCTTTCCATCTAAACTGGTTATATCTCTTAAAGGGCTAAACCCCAGTGATGGGTAGGTTTAGGTCCGGGCTCTGGGTCCGGGGTGGGTCATTTGTACGAATTCGTACAAATTTGTCAACTCGCAAAATATGTACGATTTAGCAAAAATTGTACGAATTCATACGAGTAAGGTCGTATGAATTCGTAAGAATTAGCCACCTCGTAAAATACGTACAAATTGCTGTGAGATCTGGTTGGCTAGTCATATGCAAAATAATAAGCAACTAGTGAGATATGATCCCCGAACTAAAGTTTTATCTCTCTCTCTCTCTCTCTCTCTCTCTCTCTCTGAATCATTAATTATTCCATGATACAGTAACATCCTTATTTTCATCTTTGTTTCATAGATATTCTCCATCTTGTTTTGTATACATTTCATAGCCTGAGATTCATAACACCTGTTTATCTTTTTGAGAGCACTCTGCTTTCATAACACATCTCAAAAGGCTTAGTAATCCCCTGTACTCTCTATTGTCGGTTTTGATTAAAAGGACAGAAATGGAGAAACAGACCCTCTCCGCCTAAAAGCAACAAAACATGTCTGTTTGTTCAAGTTTCAATTAGCACCAGCACAAATTCTGTTGCAAAAACAATGAATATCGCTGCGGGCACCATGACCCAGATGGTAGCTCTTGAAACACACAAAACACGAGCAGTGCTAAATGCATATGATTGATGGGGTTTCTTAACAGCATAGCCATTACCTCTTTGAAAAAGTGAAGAAAAAAAAAAAGAAGCTTTTTTTGCGTTTATTTTTTTTTTATTTTTTTTTTATTTCATCTTGTCCCTTAAGCAGCTTATTTCAACAAGCAAGATTGAAACAGAATTGTGTAAGAAAGTAGACCAATATTTCTTCACATATTTATGTTTTGTTAATTGATTATTGCAAGATTGAAACAGAATTGTGTAAGAAAGTAGACCAATATTTCTTCATATATTTATGTTTTGTTAATTGATTATTGTTTAGCCTATTTGTTTAAAGTTAACATGAATTACAGCTTCAGCTACACTAGAAGTCTGTCTGTGGGTTATGCAAATATTTATCCAATGAAAAGTATTAAAAACAGATTGTGACTAAATCTCGTAACTCCATTGGATCCTCAAAATGTCAATAAACCCTCATTGCTCCACCTGCCTTGATTGTGAATGAAATGCACATACACTCACCTAAAGGATTATTAGGAACACCTGTTCAATTTCTCATTAATGCAATTATCTAATCAACCAATCACATGGCAGTTGCTTCAATGCATTTAGGGGTGTGGTCCTGGTCAAGACAATCTCCTGAACTCCAAACTGAATGTCAGAATGGGAAAGAAAGGTGATTTAAGCAATTTTGAGCGTGGCATGGTTGTTGGTGCCAGACAGGCCGGTCTGAGTATTTCACAATCTGCTCAGTTACTGGGATTTTCACGCACAACCATTTCTAGGGTTTACAAAGAATGGTGTGAAAAGGGAAAAACATCCCGTATGCAGCAGTCCTGTGGGTGAAAATCCTGTCAAGTGCCTTGTTGATGCTAGAGGTCAGAGGAGAATGGGCCGACTGATTCAAGCTGATAGAAGAGCAACTTTGACTGAAATAACCACTCGTTACAACCGAGGTATGCAGCAAAGCATTTGTGAAGCCACAACACGCACAACCTTGAGGCGGATGGACTACAACAGCAGAAGACCCCACCGGGTACCACTCATCTCCACTACAAATAGGAAAAAGAGGCTACAATTTGCACGAGCTCACCAAAATTGGACAGCTGAAGACTGGAAAAATGTTGCCTGGTCTGATGAGTCTCGATTTCTGTTGAGACATTCAGATGGTAGAGTCAGAATTTGGCGTAAACAGAATGAGAACATGGATCCATCATGCCTTGTTACCACTGTGCAGGCTGGTGGTGGTGGTGTAATGGTGTGGTGGATGTTTTCTTGGCACACTTTAGGCCCCTTAGTGCCAATTGGGCATCGTTTAAATGCCACGGCCTACCTGAGCATGTCCATCCCTTTATAACCACCATGTACCCATCCTCTGATGGCTACTTCCAGCAGGATAATGCACCATGTCACAAAGCTCGAATCATTTCAAATTGGTTTCTTGAACATGACAATGAGTTCCCTTTCGTTGTCACTCCGAGTTACGTCGGATGACGACGAATGGGGTTTCGCTTAGAAATCCTATCACCTTCGAGTATATAAAACGAGCCAATGGCAAAGAAATGCCATGGGTCTCGAAAATTTGCATAGCGTAACTCCACACCACCATGGGGGTATATAAGGAAGTGCGCTGGCAACATGCAGATATGTTTTCGCTTCGGAGCCAAGTTGATGTACTTCACTCCACAGCCAATCCTGAGATTCATCTCTTCATTCTCTTCGAGACGAGCCTCTCTCCAAGTGTTGGTGTGACAGCGAGTTCCAGCGAGTGCACATTCCCTGCTTATCTGTGCAGTGATTTGCCAGTGTGTGTGTGTTCTCTCCCTGGTCGCTTCAGCATTTGTGGAGAAATCTCCTTTCTAAAAGAGCTTGCACGCGGCACGTCTTTTTAAAGATGCCTCGCCCGTGCACTTCTGGTTGCGGTCTTCTCATTTCTGACTCTGATGGGCACAATCGCTGTCTTGTGTGTCTGGGTGTAGAGCACGCTAAGGCAGCGTTTGTGGATGAGTCATGTTCCCATTGCGGGAACTACGAGTACTTCTTCCCGCGGTGACCCAAAGCACCCCTCCAAAGCCTGTAGGTTCTCCTCCACCCTTGTGGCGAAGGCCTATAGAGCTGCATGCCATGGCGACACTCCAGGTCTACCAGGCCCAGATGTTGCGTGACATGCACGAGGGGAGGACTGACCCAGGGCTCTTTGATGAGCTGCGTGCCGCCACCGACCTTGCTCTCCGAGCGACGAAGGTGACCGCACGCTCCCTGGGTCAGGTGATGTCCACTTGCGTGGTCCAGGAGAGACATCTGTGGCTCAACCTGGCCGATATGCGTGAGGCCGAGCAAACCCGGTTCCTCGACACTCCCATATCCCAGGCTGGCCTCTTCGGCGGGGCGGTTGAGGACTTTGCCCAGCAGTTCTCGACCGCCCAGAAGCAGACTGAGGCTCTCAAACACGTCCTGCCCCGACGGCCCGCTGCTGCCTCCACCCAGCCGTTGGCACAGGTGCCTCAGTCTGCTCACCGCCGAGGGCGCCCTCCTACGGCTCCCGCCCCTCCCGCACGGCCCCAGCAGCAGCCTCCATCCGGGTCGCGTCGTGGAGGGCTGGGGCGCCATGTGCAATGGACATGCTGCCGCGGGCTCCTGGAGAGGACCCCAGCGCCTTTGGCATGTCAATTGCCTCGAGTTGTTGGCTGTACGTCTTGCCCTGAACCGCTTCCATGCGTTGCTCAGGGGTCAACACGTATTAGTCTGATCAGACAATACCGCGACTGTAGAATACATCAACCGTCAAGGTGGTCTGCGCTCCCGCCGTATGTCACAACTCGCCCGCCACCTCCTCATATGGAGTCAGAAGCATCTGAGGTCGCTTCGAGCCATTTATATCCTGGGAGACCTGAACCAGGCGGCCGACGAGCTGTCTCGGCTTCGGCCTCTCGCTGGAGATTGGCGACTCCATCCCCAGACGGTCCAGCTGATCTGGGATCAGTTCGGGGACGCACAGGTAGACCTGTTTGCCTCCTACGACTCGTCCCACTGCGGCCTGTTTTATTCCCTGACCGAGGGCACGCTCGGCACGGATGCCGCGGAGCCTCCGCAAGTATGCGTTTCCCCCAGTGAGCCTCCTTGCGCAGACCTTGCGCAAGATCAGGGAGGACGAGGAGCAGGTAATTTTGGTTGCCCCGTATTGGCCCAACCGCACCTGGTTCCCAGAACTAGTACTCCTCACGACAGCAGCTCCCTGGCCAATTCCTCTGAGGAAGGACCTGCTTTCTCAGGGACGGGGCACCTTATGGCACCCTCGTCCCGATCTTTGGAACCTCCACGTGTGGCTCCTGGACGGGACGAGGCAGGTTTGAGTACCCTACCACCAGCGGTGGTGGCTACCATCACTTCCGCTAGAGCATCGTCCACGAGACATGCCTATGCGTTGAAGTGGAACCTCTTCGCCAACTGGTGTTCTTCTAAAACTCTAGAACCCACGAAATGCCCCATCAGTGTTGTGCTTTCCTTCCTGCAAGAAGGGTTGGAGCGAAGGCTGTCTCCCTCCACCCTGAAAGTGTATGTTGCCGCCATTGCTGCACATCACGACGCAGTTGATGGTAAGTCCTTGGGAAAGCACGACCTGATCGTCAGGTTCCTGAGGGGAGCCAGGAGACTGAATCCTCCTCGTCCTCCCCTCGTACCCTCTTGGGACCTCTCAGTGGTTTTAACTGCCCTGCAGAGTGCTCCCTTTGAGCCTCTGCAATCAGTGGAGCTTAAGTTCCTGTCAATGAAGACAGCGCTCCTGGTTGCATTGGCCTGGTTTCAGGACCTCAGACCAGCTCTTTGTCTGTCGTGGTGGGAAGCTGAAGGGAAAGGCTCTCTCCAAGCAAAGGTTGTCTCACTGGATAGTGGACGCCATTGCTTTGGCATACCAGCAGCAAGGTCGACCATGCCCCCTTGGTGTGACGGCCCACTCCACCCGGAGTGTGGCATCCTCTTGGGCTTTAGCGCATGGCGCCTTGCTAACAGACATCTGCAGAGCTGCAGGCTGGGCGACACCTAACACATTCGCGAGATTCTACAATCTCCGAGTGGAGCCAATTTCTTCTCATGTACTCGCTTCAACTAGCCGGTAAGAGATTCTGCTCAGGTGTCTTCGCTTGCTCGCCATTCCTCTCCACGGACGGGATACGTGCGATATTTTCCTCAGGTGAGCCTAATAAGCCCTGAGTCTCCTCCAGCACTGACGACGTCAACCCCAGAGTTATGCAACTGAGCAACTTTCGCGCTTGGCTAGGTGCCTCCATGTGCATGGTTCCCCCTCTGGGCGACCCCCACATGTGTATTCCACTGTAAGCCTCTTTGAGCATGTGTCTTTCCCTTGGCAAGCCACCTTGCCACCCCTGGGGTTGAAAGATTCCACCTGCGGCTGGACACCCCAGTGATTCTCCATATGCAGCCCTTCGGGGTCATATGTGTATCCCAAGTCCCCCCCTTCGGGCTGGGCATAATTGCATATTTCCACTGGATATGCTTCCCAGTGTACCTTGGTATTCCTGTGTTAGTAGGACTCCTTCGTCCGTGCTAGTCTCACGACAGGGAGCTCAGACTTACGCAGGGCACTGGAAGACAGTCGAGAGGTGGCGTGATTACACTGGGAACCCCATTCGTCGTCATCCGACGTAACTCGGAGTGACAACGAAAGGGAACGTCTCAGTTACGTATGTAACCCTCGTTCCCTGAGTAGGGAACGGAGACGTTACGTCTCCCTGCCACTTCTGCTGTACCGCTGGAACGCCTGAGTTCAGTCTCGGCTCCTCAGCGAAGACATATCTGCATGTTGCCAGCGCACTTCCTTATATACCCCCAGGGTGGGGCGGAGTTACGCTATGCAAATTCCGCAGACCCATGGCATTTCTTTGCCATTGGCTCGTTTTATATACTCGGAGGTGATAGGATTTCTAAGCGAAACCCCATTCATCGTCATCCGACGTAACGTCTCCGTTCCCTACTCAGGGAACGAGGGTTACATACGTAACCGAGACGTTCACTGTACTAAAATGGCCCCCACAGTCACCAGATCTCAACCCAATAGAGCATCGTTGGGATGTGGTGGAACGGGAGCTTCGTGCCCTGGATGTGCATCCCACAAATCTCCATCAACTGCAAGATGCTATCCTATCAATATGGGCCAACATTTCTAAAGAATGCTTTCAGCACCTTGTTGAATCAATGCCACGTAGAATTAAGGCAGTTCTGAAGGCGAAAGGGGGTCAAACACAGTATTAGTATGGTGTTCCTAATAGTAACAGTCATCTGCTATTCGAATCAACAATGGAGTTTAAAAAGTACGACCGATGACAAAGTTCAGGCTTTATTAAGCTTAAATTCAGAGGATGAAATCCAGTGGGAACTGTAAAGTCGCGCGCAGTCCTACATCACCGGACTATTTGCCTAATCTTCACGGTACTTTAGACCACGGTGGAAACGCGGCTATCAGATCTGGGGGAAAAAAGTTCCTGGGACAAATTGTTCCAGGTAATTTCGGTGGAAACGCGGCTATTGTCTTATATAGAGAGATGAGAGGGTCTGTATCTCTTACCATAGGAGAAAGTGTAATGGTTAACTTGGATCACG